>NC_089755.1:31643742-31676242 GCF_040412425.1 Macrobrachium rosenbergii
GGCAGACTACTGACAATCCTGGAATCTTTACTTGTTAAACAACTTATTCCTCAACTGAACAGGTAGTCTTCCTCGACAACTCTTTACCTTACGTGAGCTGCTGCCGGTCATTTCTGCTTGTTCCTTTTGACTTGTCGTCCTTCCTTTCTCTGTTTATGGTTGGTTCTGCTGTAGGTAGTTTTAATTTCGTTTTTTATAATGAATTACATATTTGTATTTTACCGCTTTTAATGTTAGTTTTCTTGTTTTTGTCTTTTTAGCTTGAAAAACCTTGGGTTTTGAAACGTCGCAAATAAATGTATTTTAAGGACCACCTGAGATGTGCTTCCTCCTTCAACTGTCATATATATATATATATATATATATATATATATATATATATATATATATATATATATATATATATATATATATATATATATATATATATATATATATATATATGTATATATATGTGTTTATTAATCAGTACTGCCTTTTCCAAGTATTTTAGAGAATAAGTATGAGTATAGAACCTACATACCTTTATATATATATGAAAATCTTTTGTATTAATCAGTACTGCCTTTCCAAGTTTTTTAGAGAATAAGTATAATTATAAAAAAAAAAATTAGTCAAATTAATATTACTATGTAGAACGGATATACCCAAACGAAAGAGAATTACGTCGTTCCAGTAAACAAAAATAAAACTCTAATAATCTAGTCCACTTTTCCATGTATTTTCAGCCATTTTAAAGATGGTTACGTTCTAATATAAATACACACTGTAAAGAAAAACAATTTATTAAAAATCTAAAAAAAAAGAAAAAGTAATGTTTCTTTCGCAAGGAGGTCGTTCACGTAATCCCTTCAGCTCAGCTAAATCTTGATTAGTGACCCCATGATACAGCTGTTTCAAGAGAAACCTCCTCTCAAGGGGTATTAAGTACATGCTCTTTCTGTAATTTCTTTTAAATGCTCGTTATTCCTAGTAACTAACAAAAAAACTCTTATTTTTATTTTTAAGTTTTTTTTTTGCTTTTCTGTTGGATCTTCTTTACATACATGTTTTTCTTAAAGTAAACTAGTACGCATGTATGAATGTGTGGATGTTTACAGAAGAATGATTAGGGCTATGTGACACTGAAAATATCCTAATTACTAATATATGGCGAATTCAGAGTACGTTTAAATTATCAGAGAGAGAAAGAGAGAGAGAGAGAGAGCGTTTCATTACCTAATCTCCGCCTAAATACGATACTTTAATGGCGGTTCTCTTTTCATTTCAAATGATTTATAGAATGCTGAATAGATTTGCAGATGAAATTAGATTCATGTGGAAATGACGGTGCTGCTGATGATGATGATGATGATGATTTTGACTGGTATTCGCGACCTTGGCCTCGACTGCGTAATGCGAATGAACGTTTTGATAAACTTTTCAAGTTGACGTTCCCCTTCCGAACGCGTGACGAGCGATGCCTCAGTGACCGCAATGATTACTAAGGGACCGTCTATTAATATTCCATTCGACCGTTTTCTGGGCAGTACGTGGCCCGCTGAAGAGGAGCCATAAATCTTCACGGAAATTTCGGGTCTCCTGAATGGGGCATATACCTGCAATTCGTCATTTTTTCATGCCCCCGTAATTTTCGTTTGATTGCTGTTTTCTCTATTATGTCTTTCTTCATATATCTTGGCCTTCATTCGTTAATTTTCTCCCCTCTTTCTTATGTAATTAGTAATTTATTTCTTGTTTTACCTGAAATTTGTCAGATATTGTATTGCTTTTCGGGAATTGTTAATGACCTTGTTGTTAAAATGCTTGAGATATACAATTACTTGTTAATTTTTCTTAACTTGATGTTAGGCGTAGAATGATCAAATGCCCTTTGTATGTGGCCCAGGGTGACCCAGTTCCTCTTCGAAATTCTTATATGATGAAAATGGTCTGCTTCCCATTTAGATATTTAGAAAGAATCACACCTCTTTGTTCTTAACATTCTGTAAATCTCTCTTTTTTTTGTATTTTGTAAATAATTATATTTTAATGATAATATGACGGAATAACTTTGCTGGGTATGAGTATTTTTTTGGCGTTAATGACCATCGTTGTTGGAACGCCAGTGTCCTATCTTCACGAGTCCTTCAGTTAATCAGTCCATCGATCACTTAACTCATTATTAAAGGTATAATAAAATAATGGTGTTTCCAGGAGCTTAACTCACCATTCATGAATTTAGCTCCGAATTGTTCTCACGATTTGACTATAAAAGAGCGGATCTAAATCATTCAGTCTTCCTTTGAACCAGAGGGGCTTTGTGGGAGTCTTTTGGTATATGTTTATGTTTAATTTTCATAATGGTATCACGCCATTCACGTCATTTCGGCTTTGTTTTAAAAGCCTACTTTCCATCACATGGGCATGATGGCTCTCTCTCTCTCTCTCTCTCTCTCTCTCTCTCTCTCTCTCTCTCTCTCTCTCTCTCTCTAGCTGTTAATGAGCGTTTAGCCTATTTTGACCAAAACGATAAGGACAATTGCAGTGTTCGATAATATTACAAACTCTCTCTCTCTCTCTCTCTCTCTCTCTCTCTCTCTCTCTCTCTCTCTCTCTCTCTCTCTCTCTCTCTCTCTCGCTGTTAATGACCGTTTAGCCTATTTTGACCACAACGATAAGGACAATTGCGCTTTGCAGATAATATTGCGTTCTCTCTCTCTCTCTCTCTCTCTCTCTCTCTCTCTCTCTGTTAATGACCGTTTAGCCTATTTTGACCACAACGATAAGGACAGTTCTTTCTCTCTCTCTCTCTCTCTCTCTCTCTCTCTCTCGCTGTTAATGACCGTTTAGCCTATTTTGACCACAACGATAAGGACAGTTGCGCTTTGCAGATAATATTGCGCTCTCTCTCTCTCTCTCTCTCTCTCTCTCTCTCTCTCTCTCTCTCTCTCTCTCTGACTTGCAGACAACGATATGACAGTTGCGCTTTCTCTCTCTCTCTCTCTCTCTCTCTCTCTCTCTCTCTCTCTCTCTCTCTCTCTCTCTCTCTCATACACAGTTTCTGTAAGATACTTGGATAAGCAAACCTTCGCCAAACGTCTGTGAAAGCTCTTTACCCAGAGAGAGAGAGAGAGAGAGAGAGAGAGAACAAAAAAATCTCATTTATAACTTTAATCGTAACGCAAACAGCAATACGCCTCCCATACCGCCATAGAATGACGTCACGGGCGGGGACCTTCAGCTTTAAGAGCTGCTTTTTCGAAAAGTCGGGGAGGCAGAAGGTAGAGAGCTCCCTTGTGACCTGGCAGAGCGCGGTCGGACGTCGGAGGAGCTCAATCTGAGTTGATGTAATTATCTAATCCGATCCGTCCAAGTTGTTCTCTTACTTGTGCTCCTTCTTCGCCTCCCTGCGTCCACACGAGAGAGAGAGAGAGAGAGAGAGAGAGAGAGAGAGAGAGAGAGAGAGAGAGAGAGAGATAAAGAAAACCCATTTCTGCAGAGACTGAGACAGAGAAAGGCCCATGTCCACACAGATGGAGCTAGAAAGATAGGCAAGCCATGTCCACAATGAGAGAGAGAGAGAACATACACATACACAAACAGGCCTATATCGAGAGAGAGAGAGAGGGGGCGCCGCCCGCACACACTCACACACAAACAGAAAGGCCTATATCGAGAGAGAGAGAGAGAGAGAGAGAGAGAGAGAGAGAGAGAGAGAGAGAGAGAGGCCACAGACACACGCGCGCACACAAATAGAAAGGCCTATATCAGGAGAGAGAGAGAGAGAGAGAGAGAGAGAGAGAGAGAGAGAGAGAGAGAGGCCGCAGACACACAAACACATTCAAACAGAAAGGCTTATATCGAGAGAGAGAGAGAGAATTTTAAAACGCCTCTTCTTCTCCCCTGTTGAGGATTGGATTCCGCAGCTGCCTCTTTTGTTTACGGCATAGTTGCCTCCTTACCGAAAAATTGTCCATATTTGACCACTTGGACCTAGGAAATAATAACTTGAAATAAATGATTTTCTGTTTATCGTACGAAAAATCTTGAACGTGGAAGAGTATTAAGATAATTAATGTAAACCGAGAAAGAATATTAAGTAACTCTTGCATCAGATTGAAACAAAATTAAAATCTTTACCTGAAACGTACAAAATTACAATTAGCAGTCATCTTTAAGATGCGAGTATTTGTTGACAAAAACTTGAATAGCTAATTAATATACTAATTTTATTAGTATTTTACCTCAAGCTTATTAACAAATAACTTCTTCAAGTTAACGACAATGATTTTTTTGTATTAGTCATTTGTGATTGTTTAATTCCTTTATGATGTGTTGTGAGTTCTGTATTTAAAAGAAAATATTTTCTTTTCTATATGACAATATAATGTGTAAATATATACGTGTTTACATGAGTACATTTATCATGGTTTATACCCCTTTTATTATTGCACACATGTACTAAAGTGTTTACTCTCTCTCTCTCTCTCTCTCTCTCTCTCTCTCTCTCTCTCTCTCTCTCTCTCTCTCTCTCTCTTCTTCCCTTCTTGCTAGTAATTCGCTTTCTGTGTTTGCAGATTCTTCGGGCGCAATGCTTGCTTAATTAATTACATCCACTAAAACCCCCAGTATGAAAATTCTTAATTAGATCATGAATTTTATAGTTTCATTAAAAAGTATACTATGCATTTTGCATAATAATCACTTACGAATATATGAAGATTCATTAACTATGTAAATGTTAATCTTACATGCATAAAATATATCAAAGAGCGTTGAAAAAAAAATTACATAACAGCCTTTGGATATCTCAAGAAACTTTGCGGGCGAAGAAATTTTAACGTAACCTTTACACGATGTTAGAAAGGTGAAGGAATTTATGCGTGGCCTTTTTCCATTAAAAAAAAACTTTCTACGTCTTTTAAATTCTGCTTTTCTCGGAGTTTTTTTTTTTTTTTTACTATTTCAAGTTGAAATGCACTCCAATCGTATGTTTACATAATTTAGGCAAAATTCTACACTTGTGTGTTTTTATTTTAAAAATTTTGTTTGGTTAGTTTTGAATAACAGCTGACATTATATTGATGAGTGTATTCTTTATAAATATATGAATAAGTAATTACAAAAAAAAAAACTTGAATGCAAGGTTTAAGGATTAAGAATGAATGGCCGAAAAATATCCTATATAGATTAAAGTATATTGGAATTAAGAATTTAGCTCTAAAATGTATTGGAATTAAGAATTTAGCTCTATATAAGATATATTGGAATTAAGAATTTAGCTCTATATAAGATATATTAGAATTAAGAATTTAGCTCTATATAAGATATATTGGAATTAAGAATTTGGCTCTATATAAAATATATTGGAATTAAGAATTTAGCTCTATATAAGATATATTGGAATTAAGAATTTAGCTCTATATAAGATATATTGGAATTAAGAATTTAGCTCTGTATAAGAGAGGTGTATTTATTGTCTAGGCAATTACAGAATTTCAGCATCTGACTTGAAAACTCCAAGAATTGTAGCCCCCTAATACTGTAAAAAATAATAATAATAAAAGGACTGTAATATCAAAATTGTATGCATGAAACCAAGTTCTCTTTAGTGCTGAGTAGTCTTGAAGGAAACGTTTTGAGCTAGGGGGAGCTCATTCCAAAATAATACTTGTAGAAACTGGAAAGAGAAGAATCCTTTTAGAGGGTTGGTGAGAAGTCAGTCATTCTTGGCTTAAACTTTTTAGGGAAAGTCTTCATAAAGGAGACTGGTCCTCCTATGACTGGAGACTACCTACAATGAGGTCTGCGCAGTTTCATGTATGGATCCATATTCCTTTAGGTAATATTAAATGGAAAGTGTAAAGTCACTGAATATACTAGTGTATAGTATATATATATATATATATATATATATATATATATATATATATATATATATATATATATATATATGTGTATATATGTGTGTGTGTGTTTGTATATATAAAATGTTCAGGCATATAAGTATATGAATGCAATTACTATGTATGTATTTATCTTCTATCATCTTCCGTCTGCTTTCTCTCCCTAATCATCGGCTTGTTTTCATTCATCGTATTTATTCCGTTCCTCTTCCCTCTTTTCAACCGATTCCCCACCACCCTCCCACCTTCCTCCCCCGCCCACCATACCTAAGGCATTTTTATGAAGTTCCTTCATTTCCCTCCATTTCCATTTAATCCATCTTTCTCATAATATATTCACATTTTTTTTTCTTTTTCCAGCGTCAAGTCAAGCCAGGTTCCCACAATTCCCCTCTTTAAGGTAAGACTTATACACCTCTCTCTCTCTCTCTCTCTCTCTCTCTCTCTCTCTCTCTCTCTCTCTCTCTCTCTCTCTCTCTCTCTCGGCGGTCTTATCTCTCTCATTTTCTCCCTTCGGTCTCTGACTTTGGTACACAATTAAGCGCTGAAGTAAAGGACAAACTTTGGGTGGTCCAATACGGGCTATGAGACCTGGAGTTTTCAGAGGAAAAAAAAAAAGGGCCACAGAAAACGAAATTTACTGGATTTTAGGGTTTACTTTTCTTGTGCCGTTTCTGCTTGTTTTCACTCCATAAATTTATAGATATATTTCAATATTCTTTGTATATGTTTACAGAAAGATGTCTTCAAAGTTATATTCCAGGATTCTATTTTTTACAGATATTTGTATTTGCCGTTGAAATGGATTTATCCATCAAATTTTTCATTTTGGTATCTCTTTTATTTGTCTTTTTTTTTCGCAATATATAAAGTTCAGGCTAATGATCGATCCAGACAGAAGTTGTCGAATTTGGGATACATTTTTCTGCAAGCTTATAGACCACAAGTTTTTAGATGTAATAAAACATTCTCCCTATATACTGTAGTTACACTTTAAGAGGGATTTTACTTTTATATATTTTTTTCGTTTACATTGCTTATCTTTCATAACAAGCCTTAAAATCTTGGGTAAAGGGCGAAGAGTTTTTAACTAAAATTATTTTGCCCATCGAGATTTTATCTTTTTCATCTGTAACTTCATTACGACTGCATCGGTATTTTGTAAATTATTGACTATAAATCATATGCAGAGAGTTTTTCACGAAAGTTATTTTGCGCATTGAGTTTTTCATCTTTTTCATCTATAATTTGATTATGATTGCATCGGCATTTGATAAATTATTTGCGACAAATCATAGGCCTAAGGTTCACACTAAGCATCCTACTCCCTCAGAAGCCTTATACCACTCTCACTGGCTACCAGAGGGCGTAAGCCAGCTTACTTCAAAATACTCAGCTAGTCTAGACTAAGTCGGCTGTACCAGACGGTGTTTGAGGAATATCCATTCTGCCTCAAGCATACAAAACACACAAACTCTGGCTCCTAGCTATGAAGTCTTGAGAATTTCACAGGCGGCGTGACCGGGAACTTTGAATCGTTTCGAAAGTTTTGCATTCGCTTCTGAAAGGAAGACTTGACTTTGATTTACGAGGAACACTTTGTTATACTCCGGCGATGGATGGAGTCTTGCAACTATCGTGGGACTTCTTTGGATTCCAGCGGCATTGGGAAGTGTGGAAGAAAGGAAGAAATAGGAAATAAATGGGAGGAAGGAGGGGAGGAATGGACGGAGAAAGAAGATAAAACTAGAATTAGTAAGGAAGATGTGAGGTGTAAGGGGGTAAGCTGATGCAACAATTTGAAGTGGTAAGAACGAAAGGTTGGCATTCCCGAGAATTTTGACATTCCAGAGAATTTGAAATTCCCGAGAATTTGAAATTCCCGGGAATTTTGACATTCTGAGAAGTTGAAATTTTTTGAAATTCAGAGAATTTGAAATTTGAAATTTGACATTCCCGAGAAGTTGAAATTCCCGAGAATTTGAAATTCCAGAGAATTTGAAATTCCCGAGAAGTTGAAATTCCCGAGAAATTTGACATTCCCGAGAAATTTGGCATTCCCGAGAAATTTGAAATTCCCGAGAAGTTGAAATTCCCGAGAAGGAGCGAAGGAATGGACGGAGAATGAAGATAAAACTACAATAAGTAAGGAAGATTTGAGGTGCAAGAGGGTAAGCTAATGCAACAATTAGAAGTGGTAAGAACGAAAGGTTGGCATGAGAAATGACTGATAACCGCAGAATAAGGAAACGCACGTAAAACTGAATAACCTTGCGGAAAAAGGGAAAGGATAAAAGAACTCTGAACGAAGCTAAAAGGGGAAAACTACCAAAGGAAAATCACAGCACCTTTAACGCTTGCCACAACTCACTCTCCGTCTCTTGACGCCCCCAAACATCAACATCAAAACTTCTGCCTCGGAAATAGGCGGGAGAACGAAAAGGAAAAAAGGAAAAAAAGGAGGATAAAGATAGAGAGATGGAAAAGGAAATGGACAGGAAAAGTGGAATGGGTAGGAGAATAACAGGAACACGAGGGATGAAAAGTGAGAAATGGAGGTGAAAAAGAAAGGAGAAAATAAAATGAGTAGAAGGAAATGCAAAAAACGGTCTGAGATAGACAGAGGGAGATGGAAGAGCAAAAAGGAAGAGAAAAGTGAGATAGGTAGATTGAAAGAAAGAAGAATAGAAGGATAAAGAAATAGAGAGCTGAGAGAGAAAAGGGAAGGGAAATTTTGATATGGGTAGCTGAAGGGAAAGGAGAATAAACCATGTGGAAGATATAAAACAGTGAGAAAATAAGAAAGGAAGAGACAGAACGGGAGGGAGGAGGAGAGAGGTTGGACAAGGAGGCATGAGAGAGAGAGGAAAAAAGGGAATATATAGGAGAAGGAAGAGAAGCAGGAGTAGGATGATAAAGAGAAGGTGGAAGGGAGTAGACAGGAGGGAAAACATGAAAAAGAAGGTAAGAGGTTGTAGTAGCAAGAGGAATAATAGATAAACGAAACCGAAACGTGAATAGCAAGAGAAGATGGAGCGGGACAGGAGCCAAACGGAAGGGGAATAACAGAAAAAAAGGGAGTAAGACGATGCAGCCCAATAAGGCAAAGAGAAACAAAGAGAAATGAGAACTTGTGGTGGGGGGGGGGTTGTTAAAAAGGGAGCTGGGAGAGAGATAAAGGTGCGGATTGCCCACAGCGTCGTGTACAAGCGGTTTTAGATACGGTATATCCTTTAGTAAGTGGCTTAACTCTATCACGTCAAGTTTTACATTAAACTTTCTCCATTATAAGGAGAAAGATTCTGTCTCCCGCTGGGAGTCGAAGTAGGTGTTGTTTCTTGAGACAACCTATTATTCTTTTCTCTCTCTCTCTCTCTCTCTCTCTCTCTCTCTCTCTCTCTCTCTCTCTCTCCACCGCCAGCTTCTTTACCCGAGTGAATTTGCATGACAAACACTGCACGAAACAGAGAGACAGACAGTCGACAGAGAAACCCTTTCTTTCATCGGGTCGTAAGAATAAACGGGATGAAAAGGCAAGTAAACAGTTGGCCCCTGACCCCCCTCTCCGCTTTTAGGAAAACAAACCCCCTTACAGTGACTAAACCCCATTAATGCCTCCCCCATTACCCCACCCCTTCCGCCCCCTCCCCGCCTATTATGCAAATTACGTACAGCACTAATTGCCGTGTTAGGTACAGTCCCAGAACGAGAGAGGGCGAGGAACGCCCTTAGAGTTTCTTCGACAAGATTCGTGGTATTCTCGGTGCAAGCATTCCCTTACCTCGACGAGGAAATCCTCTGCTTTCGAGGTAGGCTGCTGCAGACAATATCGGCTACTTCGGATATTTCTTAAGCCGATTTCCTTTCTCACGAGTTCCGCAGCAGATATTACACATGCTTGGTATAAGGCAGTTCACCTTAGTCCTGTTATTGGCCATCCCGATCGGCAGTGAAATTTCGAATTTTGTTATATGTCGTCATTAATATTTTTCTCTTAAAGATTGAGGGATTATAACTATGGGTCGTGGTCACTTTGTGAAGGCTACGCCCAAAATTTATGAAATAAATTTATTATATTCGTTTGAATTCGTTTTCGAAATTCTGACCATCGTTGTATAAACTGTTTTTAGGTCGTAATCGTTAGATGTATAAAAACATTTTTTTATTCCATTTTCCTCTGAGATGTTTTGATAACATCATGATCATCAGATTTAGGTAATATTTTTTCTTGTTTTCGTTTCAAGTCTTCTATAAACCTGTAATTCATATTTGAAGTAATTGAGCGGATTTTACTCGTAAATCTTATAATTTGTTGTTTTCCTCTTAATTATGAAAGAATTTACTATATTTTAATTTTCCAATGGGAAAATAATTAAACCTACGGAACTTCCGATCGTTCTCATACAGAATCCAACCCTAGTTGATTTCTTTCCATGAGATAAAAAATTAAGCAAAAACTTAACTGTAAATCCGATATACAGTGATTTTATTGCGTCATCTTTGGGTATTTTTATTTATATTTTTATTCATTTTTTACAGATTCAGTTGTCAGTGGCTTACTCTTGATTAAGAACAGTTGAGAAGCTCTTTTCAGTATCTTATTCAGTGTCCACAAATTGGGGCTTTTTACCCAACTATATAAATATCATATACTGTCTAAATTCTTTATCGCTTAAACAAGAAATTTCTTGAGTGTTTTTATATACTGCTTCTCTATTTTTGGTATTTTCCTAGAAAATCAAACCTTGCTTCCATCCTGAAAGGCAACAGTTCCTCAATAAACGGCAGCAAAAGAAAACCTAACCGGAATGTCTAACACCGCGTAAATCTATTAACTTTTTCTCATATCTGTTGTTTACTTCCTGGGAGCGGTGTACATTAGAGGCCTTGACAGCCAAGGAATTATTCTTGTCTGGTGTTGGCTTTCTCTCGTGATTCATGCTTCCCTTTTCGCTATCTTCTTTATCCTCTTCCCTTTCCAGTATCCTCTTAAATAGTTTGCAGAATTTCAGTTTCCGTATTTTCTCTTTATTTTCACTTAGAATGCAGCGAACCGTATTTTGTAAAGGTTTATGCGAATTTATACTTCAGCGGGTAGTTTGCTTTTATGGAAAAATGGAAGGTATGTGGTTTAAGATGAAGCTGGTTTTATGCCAGCACGGAAACTTAATTTATGGCCACCCGTAAGGAGATGAACCATATAAGTGAATTTGTACAAGTAAAGATATCAACAGATATCTTTAAAAGGCTTGAAAGGTCTCTTCATTTTATCTAGACCAGCTATCAAAAATCCCAGTATCAATCCTAGAAAACCTCTGATATCAACACATCCTAACAAAATTCGATTAGCACCAATAGGGGTCAAAAATTAGAGAGAGAGAGAGAGAGAGAGAGAGAGAGAGAGAGAGAGGATTCCCCACGAACGATCTGTATAGTCTGGTATCAAAATAACCTTTGAAATCCAAAAAATCAATCCGAAATAAATTCTATCAACACGTCCTAACAGAATTGAATCCGCACGAGGAGGGATCAGAAATTAAAGAGAGAGAGATAGGTACATCTATAGAAAGAGAGAGGGAGAGGATTCCCCACGAACGATCTGTATAATCTCGTATCAAACACGGTCAATGGGCCATCCTCCGGATCCTCGTCTCTTCCTTTATCTCTTATCTATCTCTCCCTTCCTCCCCTTTTCCTTGGCATTCCGAATCCTCAGACAACCCCCAGCTGCGAAGACATTTTCTCTCACAGCAATTTTCCGGCACATTAGCAACGTCGGGTGAAAAAGGGCTCACCAATTAAGTGGTGACGTCACGAGGCTCTCTCTCTCTCTCTCTCTCTCTCTCTCTCTCTCTCTCTCTCTCTGCTCATGAGAGCGCGTGTGTATGTATGTTAAAGGGAATCCAGCCCCCAGTTCCCTTAAGGATACTCTGGGTCGTAGGGGTCGGGGGTGGGTGATGAAGGGAGGTAGGGGGAGGGTAGAAGCTTAGCAAAGCATTCCCGGCCAACTTCATTTATTTTTATGCGCTGATATTATGTGAGAGGAAGTTTGCCCAGGGAAATTTTTTTCCTCCATACCATTTCTCTTATTGCCATATTCTTTGAATGAGTAATGTGCAGGAACTGAGATCGCGGTGCCTTTCCATTTTAATCAGACCATTATCTTGACCCGTAGTCATCAGTTAAGTTACGGCATTATGATGGTTAATTCAAATGTGATGACTGATTCAAATATGATGAGTGATTCAAATATGATGACTGGTTCAAATTAACACTCACTATCATACCGTTTTCTGCTTGGGTGTAAAGGTACATATAGGACCTTCCTGGAAACAGGAGGAGGGAAAATAGAAGCCCTTTTTTTTATTTTTCTGTACCATCCTGTCTTGGCAGGGGGCAATAAACATTTTACCAGACTAGTAGGCTATATTCATTTGGATCTTTCTACGCTAGAAGCTTTTAGGGCTCCCTTTCAATCTCTTTGTTTATCCACTTTTTTTCTCCCCGCTAACGGGCTACTCATGTGAGTGTGAGCGCGTGCTGGCATTAGGCCAAGTCTGTCTTAACAACATTAGTGTTTTTTTTTTTTTTGTGATAGATTCCTTTTTCATGACCCAGCAAACAAGGAGTAAATTATTATGGTTGTAATAGAGATTAAATTTCATACTGTCCAAAAAATTATTATGCGTATTAAAGTTTTGTGTATATGTATTTTGTATTAACTAATTAATTTATATATTTACCAATTTATGTATTTATTTCTTTATTTACTTATTTATTTGTCTACTTGTTTGTTTGTTTGTTTATTTATTTATGAACCTTTTTTCTGTCAGAGTCGTGTGCATGTTTGATAGCACAGGCTGTTGGTTTTTTGTTTATTTATTTTTTGTTTTGGCTTTTCCTCTTATTGGTTTCTGACTCGCTTTCTCCCTTTTGTTCCTTTTTTTCTTTTTTCTGTTTGTTACGAAATACTGCTTCCCTTTTTATCACAGTTTCTTTCTTTCCTACGTTTTATTGCATTCTTTCCATCGAGGTCACTGCAAAAAATCCTCTAGTACAACATTCTTCTCAGTAATTTTATCTTTCTCTCTCTCTCTCTCTCTCTCTCCTCTCTCTCTCTCTTCTTTTTATATATATATATATATATATATATATATATATATATATATATATACATTATATACTTTCATATGTATATACTATATATCTCTCTCTCTCTCTCTCTCTCTCTCTCTCTCTCTCTTTTGTATACATACATAATATAATATATATATATACATTATATATATTCATATATATATATACACCTCTCTCTCTCTCTCTCTCTCTCTCTCTCTCTCTCTCTCTCTCTCTCTCTCTCTCTCTCTCTCTCTCGTCCCCTCCGAAAATCACGGCAGAGATTACGGGAAACTGGCCGGGAACAAAGACCCAAATTGATATAGCCCAAAGCGGTGGATGATTTGTTATCCGTTGAGAAGGACCTGGTATAACAGCCACAACCCTCCCCCCCCCCACCACCACCCTTTTATCTCTCTCTCTCTCTCTCTCTCTCTCTCTCTCTCTCTCTCTCTCTCTCTCTCTCAGACCTTGAGAAGTAAATGTCATCTAGATGATTAAGCATATTTGAATGAAATTCAGAGTAGAATTTCAGTCCTTTGAAGTAGCGTGAATATATTTTACCGACGGTATATATATTAGTGTGACAACAACAGCTGAAAAACTCATAAGGCAGCCTGGTGTGGAAAGTCATACTTGAGCCTACTAGAAAGAGAAAGAGAAAGAGTTTGCTTCAAGTCATTCATATCCGCTACAGCCTTCTTGGCAAAGACACAAAGACACTATGCTGTTTTGCGTATTTTTTTATGTCATAGCTGAGTCAAAAGCAGAATTGTTTGTTGGTACGCATGGGCATACCTAAATACACACACACACACACACATATATATTATATATATATATATATATATATATATATATATATATATATATATATATATATATATATATATATATATATATATATATATATATGTTTGTGTGTATATATATGTAAGTATACATATATATATGTATATATATGTATATGTAAATATACATATATATATATATATATATATACATACATATCATACATATACTCGTACATATAGCCACAAAAACTATCAGCATCACTTTATCTTGGAAATTATTTACACACACAGGAATTATGTACGATAAGCACATTTACCCTGACCAGGAATCGAACTATTGTTTGTTGTGTTGATATGTGAGTGACTGTGACGTTGCCCATACAGCTTTCAGGAGATATACTTATCTCCCTTGACAGCTGAACGGCTAGTGTCAATCACATATCTATCAACTCTACAGTGCAGAAGTTCGATTCCTGGTCAGGGTAGATGTATGCTTCTCGTACTCGCCTCACTTCTGTAAGTGTAATTCTCTCATCAAATCTAATTCTATTAATGAAACTTGGTGCTATTTGAAATCCTCATATCTCAACAAAACCAGAAAAGTTTTACTATGAGATCACAATGATTGACGGGCTATTAGCGTGACCTGCCGTAAACAAAGTGCTTAAAAGTGTTAACAAGTTTATCACGTAGCACCAACTACCGAATCGTAATGAGACCGGCCACCAATGAAAACTCATCTGGTCAGTGACGCATTTTTAACTAGCTTAAACTGCAAATGATATTGCAAACAAAATGCCAAATATTGCACTGTTGCATTCATGTTCGGGACAAGCGGTCCAGAATTCTGCGGTATATCCATTTCAAAAGAAAAGTCTAGTTGGATTAGTTTTATTCAGGTAACCTAATTAATATTCCTATAAAAGGAGGTTAGTTTCGAAGTTGTGGTGCATAATTCGTATTTTTTTGTTTTTTTTTTTAGTTTGGAAGTAAATTGTGTTAAACTGTAATTCCTGTGGGCGTGGGTATTCCCGGGATAAAGGGAATTCGATATTAATGAGGTATTTGTGGCTTAATATCTGAATGTGTAAGATGTGTCAAATGTGCAATTGGAAAATGTTCTTATAGATATACATTATATATGTATATATATATATATATATATATATATATATATATATATAATATAATTAATATATATATATATATATATATATATATATATATATATATATATATATATATATATATATATATTATTATATGAACACTTTCCAATTGCACATATGACACGCCGTACACATTTAGATATTAAGCCACAATTAACTATTAATGTCGAATTGTATGGGTATATATATATATATATATATATATATATATATATATATATATATATATATATATATATATATATATATATATATATATATATATATCCCCCTGTTCAATTTTGCAAGGGATATTATGTAGTTGCCTGTTATAACGTGGCTTGGACGCTATAGGGCTTTTTTTTTTTTCCTCTGCATAAAAAGTGGAGACAAAGATACAAGGAGCCCTTTACCACGCATTTTAGAAGTAATTGCAAATATTGGTTACATTATGAAGTATTTTTTTGTTACGTAATCATAATAGGACACCTTTTAGGTCAATATATGAAACTGAACAATTGCGAATCGGCCGTGCGTCTCGAAATGGTACATTAACAAGCGCGCGCGAATAGCAATAGTTCTCGGAAACTTTTTTTTATATTTAGTCTCATGGGAAATACTGACGCTATTGTAAATATGAAACAGAGCATATTTTCACAAATGAGAATAAGTCGCTGTTTGCATATTTATACGATGCTGACCGATTACGAGCCCTTCGTACCTTTCAGAGGAATACAATCTATTGTATATTGCCCCGTCATGCTCGAAGGTATATGACGAATTGATGAATATTCGTGAATATGTTTACATGCCAATGACAAGAAGTCAAATGAAGACAAAATTTCACACCAAATCAGTCTGATCTTTCTTAAATTTTATTTGATATATATAAAATAATAAAACGTCAGAAATAGCCACGTTTTCGACCCCCGCTATATGACCCAGTTAAGCGTTGAGGACTGCCGTTACTTATTGCTTATCCATGAATGAAATGGCCGCAATAACATTAAAAAGGGGGATCTCTGGTGATTGCCCGAAGGCACCGGCCCGTCCCACCCCCGGCACCCCCCGGCTGACGCCGCGCTTCCTGCAAGTGCCCAATAAACACGTTGTTGTGACTCAAACACCGGCGCTTTTTTACGGTTTCATTTCCTGGGTTGCTTGGCGCTACTCTGGCGCCGTCCACAAATATTTACCACAACGCGTAATTCAGGGTCCCTTCCCTATCCCTCCCCCAACCCTCTTTTTTCTTCCTGTTTTTTCTCACCCTTTTTTTCTTTTCCTTTTTCGTCCTCCCAGCGACTATTCCAAAAGCCAGAGACACGCCGCTATTCCTCGGCGTCGAACACCCAGCTTTAAAATGTTGGCGTGGTCTAGGGAGTGGTGGTGGTGGTTGGGGAGTTTTGGGGGGGCGCTGGTGGTGACGGATGGGAGGGGTGGAGGGGTGGGAATTGGGGGTAAGGTATTACCGGGGGTGGCTAGGGGTACCGATAGGATGATAGCGAGAGTATTCTTCCTATATCTGTTCCCATGGGAGATTGGATTAATAAAAAAGGGGGAAAGAAAAAATGATAGGGAGATAAAAACCAGTGGCATACGTCTAGATTCTTTAAGATTTACTTCTCGTGTTACCCCGAAAGAAGAATATATGACTGCTCTCTCTCTCTCTCTCTCTCTCTCTCTCTCTCTCTCTCTCTCTCTCTCTCTCTATATATATATATATATATATATATATATATATATATATATATATATATATATATATATATATATATATATATATATATATATATATATGTATGTATGTATGTATGTATGTATCTATGTCTGTGTACGTGTGTACGGTTTTGTGTGTCTGTGTGTAAGATACTGATAACATTCAATATCTTACATACCATGGAAATACTTTATGATTTTCAAATAACGAGATAATAATCCCAGAAGGGTTTAAAAATCAAAGCTATAATACGTAAACAATATCATATTTATGAAGTTAAGGTCGAGAAACTGTATTTACATTTTGAAAGCATTTTACATTTTCCGTAACACTATATAAAACAGAATTGCAATAATCGCCTCTAATCACACAAGGTTAAAAAGGGTGAACGTAAATAATTGTGCATTCGGTAAAAAAATATTTGGAAATACAATGAATGCTATAACAGGAATATTAACACTGTCATGAAGGGCAGTATACTCAGGAAAATATCTTCCTTTATGGAAATTCAGTCTCCAAAACTCTTGTTGATTTTCAGGTAATGACGGTGGTTCAGTATTAATTAGATCGTTCTTGCAAGACAGAATGCAACGCAGTGCAGAAAGAAAAAAAATAATCCGTCATTAACAGTTCGTATAATGAACCAAACAAAAACTTCTTTCAGTTTTCTTCCGAAGATGGAAAGAGAAACCCACAAGATTCTTGTATATAACTTGAGATCAAAGTAATATGTAAATATTTACCAGTAAACAAGTTATACACAAGAATCTTGTGGGTTTCTCTTTCCAGTTCGTATAATTATAAAAAAAAAATAGGAAAACGAAAATTAAGAAATTAAGCACCATACGGAGACGAATAAAGAGTTAATCATGTTAAATGAGTAACAGGTAAAGTAATAAATGAATATGCAATATTTGCAGGCAGTTGACGTCCGGAATATTAAGCCAGGTAATTTAACTTCAACTTTCCTCCTCTCATAACATCGGTAAAACATAAGTGGCTTCCCTAATCGACAATTTTAATCTTTTTGAAATTGAAATAATCGCAGGTAATAAGTGCGCTAACGACAGTGGTGACAGTGCGTCAATAAATATTATCTTCTAATCTTGACTGATTTTGAAGTAACATGCTCCGTTTATACATAAAATATTAGGTTAAAAATTATAGAATGATATAATTGGGAGGAGAGAAAATACAGGTCCTGCGTTACATGAACATGTAAGTGAAAGTCAGTATTAGAAAATAAATATTTGTGAATGCAAAGGATTACACTCTGTGTATAGAAAATGCTTGAAAAAAAGAGGAAAATCAGATATCCATACGAAACGTCAAGCGCAAAAAAAGAGAGAGAGAGAGAGAGAGAGAGAGAGAGAGAGAGAGAGAGAGAGAGAGAGAGAGAGAGAGAGATTTCTAATTGCAATGTATTACAATGTATTTGAAAAATGCTTGGGAAGAAAGAAAATTCAGATTCTCTTCGTAAAAACCAGCACGAGAAGGGGAGAGAGAGAGAGAGAGAGAGAGAGAAAAGCGCGGGGTCTTGCGACGGAGGCAAAGTGGATTAACGTCCCCAACAGCGAAGTTTTTCCTAATTACTCTCACTTACTCACACTGCATAATGCTCGACTTTAATCACTTGGAGCCAGGATCTCGCACACTTACTGATATGAGAAAGAAAAGCGAAAAAATGGGGTGTTTGTGTGTGTAGGGGTTGTGGGGTGAGATAGAAAACCGTCGACTTCCGCATAAAGGAAAGTAGATAAAGACTTTCTTTGGTATGAGTTTCGTCGAGTATCAGACGCGAGATGCAAATTTATACAGAAGTTTTCCTTCCCCTTTTCCTTACAGTCTGACTCATTGGAGGCCTTCCTGACTCTGACCGGGTTTCTCGTCGGATCTTCGTCTGAAGGACAGCGGCAGACTAGCCTGAAAATTATGGCAGATTGACGTTGAGAACAGTTTCAGAATACTCTTGTGAACAGTTGTAAAATAACCATGAGAACATTGGCAGAATATTCCAAAGAAGTTTTTAATATTCCTGAAAAGAGCAAAAGGATATCCATGGGAACAAACTCAGACTATCCCTGAAAGAAAGTGCCATAATAATCCAGAGAAAAAGTTTAAATTCTCCCTGAGAACATTGGCAGAATATCCCTGAGATCAGTGGCAGAATAACCTTGAGAACATTCGCAGAATATCCCTTAGAACTTGGGTACAATATCTCTGAGAACAGTGACAGAATGACCATGTGAATGATGTCACGATAACCAAGAGAATAGTGAAAGAATAGTCCTGAGAACAGTGGCAGAATAACCATGCGAATGATGGCAGGATAACCAAGAGAAAAGTGATAGAATAGTCCTGAGAACAGTGGCAGAATAACCATGCGAATGGTGTTAGGATAGCCAAGAGAAAAGTGATAGAATAGTCCTGAGAACAGTGGCAGGAATGATGTTAGGATAGCCAAGAGAAAAGTGATAGAATAGTCCTGAGAACAGTGGCAGAATAACCATGCGAATGATGTTAGGATAGCCAAGAGAAAAGTGATAGAATAGTCCTGAGAACAGTGGCAGAATAACCATGCGGATGATGTTAGGATAGCCAAGAGAATAGTGATAGAATAGTCCTGAGAACAGTGGCAGAATAACCATGCGAATGATGTTAGGATAGCCAAGAGAAAAGTGATAGAATAGTCCTGAGAACAGTGGCAGAATAACCATGCGAATGATGTTAGGATAGCCAAGAGAATAGTGATAGAATAGTCCTGAGAACAGTGACAGAATAACCATGCGAATGATGTTAGGATAGCCAAGAGAATAGTGATAGAATAGTCCTAAGAGCAGTGGCAGAATAACCATGCGAATGATGTTGGGATAGCCAAGAGAATAGTGATAGAATAGTCCTGAGAACAGATGCAGAATAACCATGCGAATGATGTTAGGATAGCCAAGAGAAAATTGATAGAATAGTCCTGAGAACAGTGGCAGAATAACCATGCGAATGATGTTAGGATAGCCAAGAGAATAGTGATAGAATAGTCCTGAGAACAGTGACAGAATAACCATGCGAATGATGTTAGGATAGCCAAGAGAATAGTGATAGAATAGTCCTGAGAACAGTGGCAGAATAACCATGCGAATGATGTTAGGATAGCCAAGAGAAAAGTGATAGAATAGTCCTGAGAACAGTGGCAGAATAACCATGCGAATGATGTTAGGAAAGCCAAGGGAATAGTGATAGAATAGTCCTGAGAACAGTGACAGAATAACCATGCGAATGATGTTAGGATAGCCAAGAGAATAGTGATAGAATAGTCCTGAGAACAGTGGCAGAATAACCATGCGAATGATGTTAGGATAGCCAAGAGAATAGTGATAGAATAGTCCTGAGAACAGTGACAGAATAACCATGCGAATGATGTTAGGATAGCCAAGAGAAAATTGATAGAATAGTCCTGAGAACAGTGGCAGAATAACCATGCGAATGATGTTAGGATAGCCAAGAGAATAGTGATAGAATAGTCTTGAGAACAGTGACAGAATAACCATGCGAATGATGTTAGGATAGCCAAGAGAATAGTGATAGAACAGTCCTGAGAACAGTGGCAGAATAACCATGCGAATGATGTTAGGATAGCCAAGAAAAAAGTGATAGAATAGTCCTGAGAACCGTGGCAGAATAACCTTGCGAATGATGTTAGGATAGCCAAGAGAATAGTGATAGAATAGTCCTGAGAGCAGTGGCAGAATAACCATGCGAATGATGGCAGGATAGCCAAGAGAACAATGATAGAATAGTCCTGAGAACAGTGGCAGAATAACCATGCGAATGACGGCAGGATAGCCAAGAGATTAGTGATAGAATAGTCCTGAGAGCAGTGGCAGAATAACCATGCGAATGATGTTAGGATAGCCAAGAGAATAGTGATAGAATAGTCCTGAGAGCAGTGGCATAATAACCATGCGAATGATGTTAGGATAGCCAAGAGAATTCTGATAGAATAGTCCTGAGAACCGTGGCAGAATAACCTTGCGAATGATGTTAGGATAGCCAAGAGAATAGTGATAGAATAGTCCTGAGAACAGTGGCAGAATAACCATGCGAATGACGGCAGGATAGCCAAGAGAACAATGATAGAATAGTCCTGAGAACAGTGGCAGAATAACCATGCGAATGACGGCAGGATAGCCAAGAGATTAGTGATAGAATAGTGCTGAGAGCAGTGGCAGAATAACCATGCGAATGATGTTAGGATAGCCAAGAGAAAAGTGATAGAATAGTCCTGAGAACAGTGGCAGAATAACCTTGCGAATGATGTTAGGATAGCCAAGAGAATAGTGATAGAATAGTCCTGAGAACAGTGGCAGAATAACCATGCGAATGATGGCAGGATAGCCAAGAGAACAATGATAGAATAGTCCTGAGAACAGTGGCAGAATAACCATGCGAATGATGTTAGGATAGCCAAGAGAAAAGTGATAGAATAGTTCTGAGAACAGTGGCAGAATAACCATGCGAATGATGTTAGGATAGCCAAGAGAAAAGTGATAGAATAGTCCTGAGAACAGTGGCAGAATAACCATGCGAATGATGTTAGGATAGCCAAGAGAATAGTGATAGAATAGTCCTGAGAACAGTGGCAGAATAACCATGCGAATGATGTTTGGATGGCCAAGAGAATAGTGATAGAATAGTCATGAGACCAGTGGCACAATAACCTTGCGAATGATGTTAGGATAGCCAAGAGAATAGTGATAGAATAGTCCTGAGAACAGTGGCAGAATAACCTTGCGAATGATGTTAGGATAGCCAAGAGAATAGTGATAGAAGTCATGAGACCAGTGGCAGAATAACCTTGCGAATGACTGCAGGATAGCCAAGAGATTAGTGATAGAATTTTCCTGAGAACAGTGGCAGAATAACCTTGCGAATGATGTTAGGATAGCCAAGAGAATAGTGATAGAATAGTCCTGAGAACAGTGACAGAATAACCATACGAATGATGTTAGGATAGCCAAGAGAAAAGTGATAGAATAGTCCTGAGAACAGATGCAGAATAACCTTGCGAATGATGTTAGGATAGCCAAGAGAATAGTGATAGAATAGTCCTGAGAACAGTGGCAGAATAACCATGCGAATGATGGCAGGATAGCCAAGAGAATAGTGATAGAATAGTCCTGAGAGCAGTGGCAAACAGAAATGAAAACTGCGACAACTTTCCCTGTGAACAGTGGCAGAATATGTATTCTTAAGAACAGTGAAAGGATAGTCACGAGAACAGCGGAAACAAGAACAGTGGCAGAGTATCCATTAAAACAGTTGTAGAATAACCATTCCTCAGGATAGGCGTAGGAACAGTGGCAGAATATCCCTGAGAATAGTTAAGATAGGCGCAGGAACAGTGGCAGAATATCCCTGAGAATAGTTAAGTATTCCTTAGTTTAACCAGACCACTGAGCTGATTAACAGCTCTCCTAGGGCTGGCCCGAAGGATTAGACTTATTTTACGTGGCTAAGAACCAATTGGTTACCTATTAACGGGACCTACAGCTTATTGTGGAATCCGAACCAAATTACAGTGAGAAATGATTTTCTATCACCAGAAATAAATTCCTCTAATTCTTCATTGGCCGGCCGGAGACTCGAACTCGGGCCTAGCAGTGTGATAGCCGAGAACACTACTGATCCGTCCAACGACTAACTCCCTGAGAATAATGACAGAGTGACAATGGATATCGTGGATATCACTGGGACTAGTATCAGATTAACCCTAAGTATATACCCTGCTTCTGCTTTGAAGAATTTGGGTCATGTAATATGCTATAATTATCAAGGAAAGGCATGTAGCAGTAGGTTTACGAAATTAATCTTGATATGTTTGCCCTGTTGTATACATTTCTTCTGATAAGATAGAGAGCCCCTCCCCTCTCTCTCTCTCTCTCTCTCTCTCTCTCTCTCTCTTCGTGGTAAGATAATGAAATTCTTTTTTATTATTAAACTTTTTTATTATTATAGATACTTTCTCTCTCTCACACTGCTGATACAGGCTTTCTGACCTCCCTGTTAGGATAATGAGTTGATCTCTCTCTCTCTCTCTCTCTCTCTCTCTCTCTCTCTCTCTCTCTCTCTCTCTCTCTCTCTCTTCGTGGTAAGATAATGAAATTCTTTTTTATTATTTCAGATGCTTCCTCCCTCTCACACTACTGATACAGAGCCTTTCTGACCTCCCTGTTGAGATAATGAGTTGATCTCTCTCTCTCTCTCTCTCTCTCTCTCTCTCTCTCTCTCTCTCTCTCTCTCTCTCTAAGATAATGGTAAGATAATGAATTTCTTTTTATTATTATATTTATATTAGGATACAGATACTTTCTTCCTCTCACACTTCTGATACAGACTTTCTGACTTCCCTGTTGGGATTCTTTTAATGAGTTGATCTCTCCCTCTCTCTCTCTCTCTCTCTCTCTCTCTCTCTCTCTCTCTCTCTCTCTCTCTCTCTCTCTTCGTGGTAAGATAATGAAATTCTTTTTATTATATTTTTATTATTACAGATACTTTCTTCCTCTCACACTGCTGATACAGAGACTTTCTGACCTCCCTGTTGGGATAATGAGTTGATCTCTCTCTCTCTCTCTCTCTCTCTCTCTCTCTCTCTCTCTCTCTCTCTCTCTCTCTCTCTCATGAACTCATCTGCTCGACAAGCAAATACTGCAATGGGAAGAGCTGGAATGCGCGTTCAGAGCCCTGGCAAATTAACAGCGATGGAAAGCGAAGTCATTACCATTCATTTCGCAACAAGCATATTTGCAATGCTTCATCAACAGCTGTAATCATATGCATTCAGTGGTATGATATTCTTCCTTCCGTTTCTTAGGACGAGGGCGATTTCGTGTCATTATGCATCGTTTGTGTTAAAAGGAAGCGAACGAAGTTGATGCAGTGAATGAGTCGCGGGGAGTCATTATGTTCATTACGTTTCCTTTTATCTCTAGAATGGGAGCTGATAAATTAGGTTGCCGTTATTATTGTTTATAATGAACACGTATTCATACAGAATTTCGGGAAGAGACCACTATAGTACTAAGCAAACTTACTTGGTAAGTAATGAAAGACTGATATAAATTAATAAAAAACAAGAAACTACGCTAAAATGCAAGCGAATATGATATATAAAGACATATAGATAAATGAGTGATCAAAGAGTCAAATACATAAATTGCAATGGCGAAACCCTGTTCCTGTTTTTGAAAGAAGTATTCCACTAAGAGCCTGAAAACCAAACCGAAAAGGAACAGAGAAATTAAGCCTGACAGGTGATATGTGAGCTAACACTGACAGAAGAGTGAGGTCAGTCCTTAACCCATTGCGAAATACTCATTTAATCCTTCTAAAATGTGTTTCATATACAGCAGAAATCGTGTTGAACACTTCTGATAAGAGAACCTTTTCCTTGATAGGGCCACTTTTTTCTACCCACAAGGTTATGAACAATATCGTAAACGCTCGTCGGTCTCGAAGTAGAAGGAAAATTTTGTTCCAGTAACAGTACTTTTGTGAAAGTGGTTCACATGGTGTATTGAACTATTTATGACGTAGAAATTGGCTTTATGAAATCCTTGGCTTGATATTATGGGTCTTTTTTTAGCTGACGGTAAATATACGTAGCCGATATCAACGAACCAAATTGCTTCCGAATTATGTGGTGTATAGAAAATGGGAACATACATTTAAGATATTTTTTTTAAATCTGTTAAAATACCTTCGTCAAAAGGACTTAGAAATATTTTGAAATTATTTGTAGATTTCCTCAGGCACCCATAAAAAGAAAATGCAGGATAGAAAAAAAATATTTTGTTGTAGCTGACTAAATTCTTATGCAGTAGTAAAAATATTTAATAAAAAATTCTCGTTGGTTTCCTCATTATCTACTAAAACATCAACGATGCAAAAAAAAAAAAAACTCGCATTAGATTTCCCAAATGATATATAAAAAAGTCAAAGTCAAAAGAAAAAATCTCATTACTGCTGATTCTTGGGTTACTTAATCACAAGATGAAAGTATAAATGTTCTAGTCTGTATTTTCTGGAGATGGCTGTAAATATCGTCACCTGATATTACTATAGCTTCATAGTGGTATCAGCTGAGGATATATAATGTTAGCTCATAAGAAAAATAGACTGTAATCAGGTAAGTTTACTGTGCCCTAAGATATGTGTTTATCGTGCCTGCTTATATATTTAGGGGAAAGTATCACCAAGGTTAGTGGTAGATAATAGCCATTGTTGATTATTAGCGATCTTGCATTTCATTTCTATTATTACCTTCTTAGTTTACATTTCTTCCGTTTCAAGAATTACTTTCAAAAATGATTTCAAAAATTTATGCAAATTTAATTTGAATATTAATGAACTTTTTGGAGCTTTCGTCCAAATAATAATAATGATAAATACAGCTATTATTAAATTAATTATTATACATATAATTCCATTCGAGATAATCCATTTACCCAGCGATCAAAGTAATAAAGCATGATCCATTAACTCAGCGACTGAGCAACAGGATAATCTGTGATCAAACTAATGACCGTAAATGCGAATAAATATCTAACATTCAAAGCTTCCAAAACGAGTGACAGAACTTCAGGAACCAGTAAAAAGTATAAATACATCACAAGAATTTCGTTTTTTTTTTTTTCAGCCCCCAAAAATGGTGCAAAATACATCTCCCGGAAAGAGGGGGGGAGAAACGGTCCTGGAAACCCAGGCATGCAAAAGAGAAAGAATATCTTTAACAACGCGAGAGAGAGAGGAGAGAGAGAGAGAGAGAGAGAGATTGGGATTTCTTCGACATGACTTCACGTTTCCATAAACAGACGCTGACCAGGAATGTAATTTTGCACTCTGCTAAAGTCTTGCCTGCCGCCGACCTTTCCTGACGGCTCACTTCAAAGTGTCTAGTTTAATCCGAGATTCTTGGCGTTCTTACCATTCCTGACTTAACATCGGAATGCCCGAGGGGGTGGGCCAGGAATTTCCAAAATGGCTGCCGACCGACGCGTTCGAAACATACACCCCTCTATGTATATTCCGGTGTCTATGCATATTTTGTTCCGCTCAGCCATCTTTTCTTTTCGCGGCGCGCGCTTAGTTCTTTGGCTCTTATTTAGTTAAATGGCCGAAGGCCTCGGAAATGATCAGCTTTTTATATAGTGCAGGTGTTTGTGTATATTTCTGTTTACGTTTTGCGTTTTGCTCTTCTTCTTCTACAGTCATAGTGAATTCAATTAGCCTAACAAGCATTAGGCTCTTTTACTAAGGGGTCCGAAAAAATTGAGTTCAGAGACATGTTTCTCAATTATTTTCTTTTGTTGGCTAATTTTTATATTGGGTAAGTCCGATTTATCAAAGAATTAATTTGGAATAACTTTTTAAATTCAATCTTACAGACCCGCATCATAACTACTTATTTTGTAATTAATTATTGGTTGCGAGAATCAAATTTATCAAACAAGTTCTGATCAATATGAACTACTATAAAAAAGTACCTTTCATATAGCTATCCTTTTGCTTGTCTGTATGTTTGTTAGTTGGCTGTTTGCATAAAATCTCCATTATATTTTGTCTATTGTGAATAATTCCCTAAGTAACTTAAAATGTTCTAAAATATCTCTATAAAACATATTACCAAATTAGACTATTATCAGTAACTCATGAGAACCTAAAGAGTATTATTAAATACCCAACTCTCTTCTAAAAAAGAAACTTTTGTTTTATGATTCATGAATACTGATTATAGCTATCAGTCAGCTCTCAAACACACAATTCGTTGACGCAGAGAATAATCCATAACAAAAAAAAACTCGACATTTGTCACTAAAGAGCGCGCGCGAGAGAGAGAGAGAGAGAGAGAGAGAGAGAGAGAGAGAGAGAGAGAGAGAGAGAGAGAGAGAGAGCCAGGTTTCTTCACAAATAATTAGAAGGAAGAAGCATACCAACTTTTTCGGGAAGAATTTTCGTCTCCTCCAGCTCAAAATATTTTAGTAATAAAGGATTTTTTTTTCTTTTCTCAGATCCGAAAGACGTTGCTCTCGAAGACAGAAGTTGTGGCCTGAAGAAAAGTGGCGTTTGACCTGGTAAGTGAATTTGATGGAATTTTCAGAGCTGTTGGATATTGTTCCTTTTCGTAATAATTTTAAAAAATCTCCGTTATTTTTCAACAGAAATCGTATGTGATTTCGCTATGAAATCACCGATAAATGTAGTACATTTGCTACGTGAAGGAAAGGGTCTTATGTAATTTCGTTATGAAATCTCTGTTAAATATAATATCATTTGCTACGTGAAGGCAAGGTATCGCTGGATTGGCTAACTGAATTCGAATTTCCCGAAATGTTAGAAACTGCTCCTTTTTATACGAAAAGGATAATCTCGCCATCTATTTTAGCAGTCAAATATGATGTGGTAACGGGATAATTTATAAAGATAAAAACAAATTGTGGCGGTTGGAACAGTGTCCTTTAACCTGTGAAATTAAATCAGTGGAATTCCTGGATATTAACTGTTAAAAATGTTTTTCTGTATTTTTGACAAAGATAATCTCCCTTTACATTATACCCAGGACTCACGTAATACCTCAGGAATTACCGCTGAATTTAAAAACTAAAGTTTTGCAGACATCATTATTAATTATCCCAAAAACTCTTCATGCATATCAATAGTGATGATAATGATATGAAGATATTCTTCACGGGAAATGGTATTGCGGCAAATGAATAAAGTAAAGGAGACGTGTTAGAACTGGTCATCTGCCTGATTATTAAGTAATGCAGCGTAAAATAAGTGAGTAGTTAGGAAAAAATAGACCACAAAAAAAGAAAACACAAATGCGTTCCTATATTAGAGTCAGGCAGCGGCGAATTCGTAAATCCACGAAGAACTCGTATTTAGTTACAATAAATTTTTCACCATTTCAGAGTCGACAAGGGCGGTATCTCTCGTCTGCTTTTTATTCATTCGTGTTTGGCATAAAGTTTTTTCGAAGATGGCTTGGTTTATTCTTTTCCAGAGTCTCTCTCTCTCTCTCTCTCTCTCTCTCTCTCTCTCTCTCTCTCTCTCTCTCTCTCTCTCTCTCGTCAAATATCTCTCGAACTCAGCCAGCTTTGTCTTGCCTCGTCGTTGAATGGAGTGTAAACCGCTCAGTGTCTTTGATGTCTTGATCATATTTGACTGCTGTTTCTGTTTTCATGAGTAAATATTTATGTTTTCAGTTTTCTGTAAAAGAAAACTATTGTGCCGGCTTTGTCCGTCCGTCCGCACTTTTTTCTGTCCGCACTTTTTCTGTCCTCCCTCAGATCTTAAAAGCTACTGAGGCTAGAGATCATCTACCGTCCAATCATCAAACATACCAAATTGCAGCCCTAGAGCCTTAGAAGTTTTTATTTTATGTAAGGTTACAGTTAGCCATAATCGTGCTTCTGGCAGCGTTATAGGACATGCCACCACCGGGCCGTGGTTAAAGATTCATGGGCCGCGGCTCACACAGCATTATACCGAAACCACCGAAAGTTAGATCTATTTTCGGTGGCCTTGATTATACGCTGTACAGAAAACTCGATTGCGCTGATGACACTTCAGCCCATTTTTACTTATTTTTCGGCGTGGGTGGATGGGTATGCAAGGGGGGCCCGGGTATGCTTAATCGTTTAGTAATGAAAGTTATTTGTATGACAAGATTTGTCACCAATATCCCTTCCAAACAAATTCCAAAGGGATTATTAAGCAATAACCTAACGAAAAAGTTGCATCCGACTCCTTCCAGGCTGTATCCACATCTCTTAAGCTATATCATTACTAGTATTCGCAAGCAGGTCAAGACGAGGAAGCAGAGAAGACATTTTATACTGATATGCAAGGGAATAATTTGTTAGCAGCTACTGTTTTTAAGAAGTGAATATTATGCATAAGACAATCGTTTTTTTTTTTCTCAAGAAATGAAATGTTCGATGTTAAAATGTTTTTCTTCGTGTCCAGTTATAGCGATTTCATTGCAAAGATGTAAGTTTTATGATTCATCGAAGAAAATATATATAATATATGTATACTTATATACATACATACATACATACATACATACATACATACATACATACATACATACATACATACACACACATATATATACACACACACATATATATATATACACATATACATATATATATATATATATATATATATATAAAATGTGTGTGCCTGCGTGCGCGCGTGTGAGAGTGAGTGTGTCGGAGTGTGCAAATTGATGTAAAAAAGAAGGGTTCCTCTCGCGCTTTCATATTCCTTTTTGAAACTCGGCACTGGAGCAGTCGCACGCGGGCAAAAAGTTATCTGGGATCAAGAACTTTGCAAGAATTTTGAGAGATGCCAGCATTCCTTAAATCTTACGTGCTACCAGCGGTGCGTGCATTCGGAATCGTACCAGCCGAGAATTCAGTGAAATCTTTCTGCCCACTGGAAACAGAACAGTACACACATTTTTGCAACATACGTTGTAACTTTGCTTATATACATATATATATATATATATATATATATATATATATATATATATATATATATATATATATATATATATATATATATATATATATATTATTTGTCAACACAAACGTTATAGATATCGAAATATGCTCTACCATATAAATATTTCTTTATATGGGAATAATTCACCGCACTATAATTATCGTCATTACAGCAGCACAATATTATAAGGGATAAATTCTTCTGGCAATATACCAGCTCCTGATTCATACCGAACCCTATCTCCTCTTTTAAATTGCCCAAGATCCCTCAGACATTGCTCAGGGAAATCATAATAATGTAAAACTGAGGATTAGCAGATTGATTGTTTTCCATAAACTGGCGTTACAGCGAGTGTTGTTATCGACCATGGAAACACGTATTTTTAATATAGGTTACTCAAGCTGCAATTGTAAACTTTTTGCGGTGAGAGTAAAACTATATTTGTGTTTTTTTACCTCTTAATGTTAGGTAGCTTTCCTTGTGGATACTGAAAACATCATTTCTGGGAGGACCTAACTTCAGACACTTACAGAACAGACATTCGCATTAGGGAGTATGTAGTGCATGTAGGTCGGTCCGGAGTATAATTTTTTAAAATAAATAAAAAATGGGAAAAGAATAATTACGATCAAACATGACAAAACAGATTTATCAAGAAAATGAAAATATATATATATATATATATATATATATATATATATATATATATATATATATATATATATATATATATATATATATATATATATATATATATATATATATATATATATATATATATATATATATATATATATATATATATATATATATATATATGTATATATATATATATATATATATATATATATATATATATATATATATATATATATATATATATATATATAGTGTGTTTGTGTGTGTGTGTTGCGAGTAAGTGAGGCTGAGAGCCAAATACACTGAGTTCGTGTAGCGATATCCTTCAATAGATTTATATGAGAGAGAGAGAGAGAGAGAGAGAGAGAGAGAGAGAGAGAGAGAATGAATGAATAAACAGATGAAATGGTCCATTTTCAGATAACATTCTGCTGGCCAGCAGGGGAATGCATCGTTAGAAATTAGGGTTGAGACTCGTTAAAAGGGGGAACAGTCAAACCCGGGTGCCTTTCAAAACCCAAAAGTGTTGAGAGAAAGGAATATAAAGAAAGTAGTGCAAAACTGGAAATGGTTAGATCATGATAACCGCAACTTGTATGGCTAGGAATGATCTCGTATTGTTCATTATATTGTCATTGATGATTGTATTTTGTTACAATTGAGCTGTTGTCTGAGACGTAAAACTAATGTCCCAGTTTGGTCTTTGTAGTGTGTTTCTTCCACTTAGTATATAATAACCATTTTCTTTGCCTGTCAAAACTCCTATATGGATTATATAAAGGAAGATAATAACCATTTCCTTTGCCCATCAGAACGCCTATATGGTTGAAGGCTAACTTTACCATTTATATAATACGTACGGGAAATACTCAATTTCTCTAACCTTAGTGAAATAGAGGCTAATTACATGAAAGTGACAAGTTGCCGCTCCTTTACAGAAAGCAATATTACTCTTATATAGGCAATACTTGTTAGAAGAACAGCGGGGTACGAAATATCCCAAAATCGCCCAGAAAGATTTGAAATTCAAATTATGGCCGAGAGTTGCACACGAGCTTCGGTCTTTCCCAACGGGAGCGCCTGCGCGGAACCTACGGCCTGTCATCATGAAGGCCATCACCACCCCAATCACCATCATCAACCTCTTGATTATCATCATCATCGTCATCATCAAAATCATCAACTCGTCATTTCCAGCGTCAGTCAGACGAGCCATTTCCTGAAGTCGCCGTCCATCTCATGACATTAACAAACCCCGCGAACGCAATATATTCGAATTTCTCATTTCACTTGCAGCGACAAACCGCGCACATGCCTCCCTGCATATTCATAAGCGAATGTTTACCTATGTATGAAAACTTAGACAGGGAGGAAATGCATGTATGAATCCAGCATACACGGACCAACGTCTGCCGTGTATTTGGCGAGACCGGTGCCAAGCGAAAATACAAACATTGTCAGAAATACTGCCGAGCCGGTGGTAGTGTGTAGTAGCCTCTCTCTCTCTCTCTCTCTCTCTCTCTCTCTCTCTCTCTCTCTCTCTTAAACATATTTTATTTAAACGGTCCATTACTGCTCTCAGCTTTTACCTTATTGAACTCATTTGATGCGTCTTCAGCTTTTTGGCATTTGACTTGACAATGGCCTGCGGAATATTGACCATATCTTATATTTTCTTGGCTTAAAATCTGCTGAATTTGATTAATATTCTAACTACTGATTGTGATCCGTTTTCAGTCTGTAATTGTTGTAGAAAAATAGAAATATGATCACCTCTGATTGATTTCAACTTAACATTGCCTTAAATTTTTCGTTCAGTCTTAAAGTTCCTCATTGTATTAAATAATGTTTTATATTATGACTTACGCGTTCCTAAACCTGCTTTGGGAATTCTTCAAAAACTGTTCAGATTTAAGAGAATTGCTTTGCAGTAATTTCCTTTATATAATGAACTTCCCTTCCCACCTCTCTCTCTCTCTCTCTCTCTCTCTCTCTCTCTCTCTCTCTCTCTCTCTCTCTCTCTCTCTCTCTGTGCCGTGGCTGTAGAAAGCACATATAACCATGAGAAGCAGCCCCTGACTTTGGCCGGGAGAGGAAAGCACTTAGCGTTGAGATGACACATTTCTGGAAATTGGACGAGCCAAGGACTCTACAGCGGGGAAAAGCGCTGCTTAAATAAACAGAAACGCTTCTTTAAAGACGAAATGCGTTCTAAACTGTTTTCTTAAAAGACGAAATAGTTATTAACTGTATTCTTATAAAACAAAAAGTTTTTTAAACTCTATTATTTAAAAACGAAAAGGCGTATAAAAAATGTTATTTTTAAAAGACGAAATAGTTATTTACTGTAGTATTTTAAAAACAAAAAGTATTTTAAACTGTTTTATTACAAAACGAAAAGGTATTTTTATTTTTAAATGACGAAATATTTTATAAATCACGTTTTTATAATACATGTTATATTATCAAGTGTACTAAATAGCTAATTATGAATTCAACATGACGAAATGTAAATATTTATGGCATTATTTCATGACATTTTTCTACTTTGATGCGTCTGCCTAATTTATACCAGAAACTAGAATTAAAATTTATTTCATACAGTTACATAATTAATGTAAAATT
>NC_089755.1:31681242-31738742 GCF_040412425.1 Macrobrachium rosenbergii
TTTTCGTGTGGAAACATCCGGTCGAAATGTTCAGGTTACTTCGATTCCGCTCTGTCAGATTTGAAGTGATCGCCAGTCATTTTGTATCTTTGAAGTGAATGTCATATATATATATATATATATATATATATATATATATATATATATATATATATATATATATATATATATATATATATATATATATATATATATATATATATATATATATATATATATATATATATATATATATATATATATATATATGTACTGTATGTATATATATGTATATATATGTATGTGTTAGGTAAAGTCCACAATGATATTCCTGTTACAGAACATAGTATATTAAAACTGTATGTATATATATATATATATATATATATTCCTGTTATAGTATATATATATATATATATATATATATATATATATATATATATATATATATATATATACTGGGCTTACAGTTTCCGTCTATCTGCTGTGGACTTGATCACTAAAATTGAGTATAGTATACAACTCAAGAAACAAAATAAAGCAAGAAACCGTATATACAAACAAACATCACAGAAAGTAAAACTATTTAATCAGGTTGTTGGGCCCTTGTCAATTCTAAAATTCTGAGAGACCTTCTTTGCGGAAGAAACCTGGAGTCTTCCGCTAAAGAGCCAACATATACATACATGTATATATATATGTATATGTATTTGTATGTACAGTATATATATATGTTTGTATGTATATATATATATATATATATATATATATATATATATATATATATATATATATATATATATATATATATAATTTTCCCCCTGTTAAATAACTGCAGGAAGCCCAGATCATTCAATCGTTAGGTCTGCAGAGACTCGTCGCCTCTAGAGGAACGTTCCTTTGCCTCTCCATCCTCGCCGGGAATTCGAACGCAAAACCTGTTGGCAGTGAATCAGTCCAGTGTACTATGTATCACACCACAGTACAAGTGTTAAAACTGTTATTAGAGCTAAACAATCTACAATATAATTCGCAACGTGTTTCAGTATATTCATGCTTCTCTTACTATTGGCTGCAATGTACAGTAAGTATGTCAGGACCTTGGACAGAGTTTTGCACGGCACTTAACGACCTGGTCAGGACTTGCTGTCTCTACCTTCTCTTATTCTGCCGTCATTTTAAAACATTGCGTTAGTTATTACATGGAATAATCTCATCTGGTAAGCAAACGAAAACGCTAGGGGAAACGCGGACCCTACAATTCAGTGTCAAAATAAATCAGCTTTTGGAGGAAGTCATCTTATCCTGTCGGCTCGATAATACAATCAATATCCCAAGAATCCAGGTCATGTGAATCCTGCTGATTTTTAGTAGTAGTAGTAGTAGTAATAATAATAATAATAATATAACGACTGTTTCGAAAGGAAGTGGCTATGGAGTTCCTGCGATTTTTAGTAATAATAATAATAAATAATAATAATAATAATAATAATAATAATAATAATAATAATAATAATGAATAATGTGAGTATAAAATCACAATTATATAGTAAATATATTACTATAAAAACTAAAGAGTTTGAACACCTGAACGGTGTTCCTCATCAGTTTTTTAACGTTAACACTGATGAGGAACACCGTTCAGGTGTTCGAAAGTCTTTGGTTTTTTTTTTTTTACATAGTAATATATTTACTATATAATTGTGGATTTTTATTACTCAGATTGTTTTTCACGAAATTGTGAATCTATTAGCAATAATAATAATATAACGGCTGTTTGGGAAGGAAGTGGCTATGGAGTTTCCTGATCATCAGCAACATAGCCACAGTAGATGACATTTAATGACTGAAACCTTTAATTCTCAGCGATTTCAGTTTAAAAAATCAAGCGACACCATGACGATATACATTTCCGTTATGGAACCCAGTTATTTTTAGAATCAACGAAAGAATTAAAATCTCTCTTGCAGCGTTTTCTAAAATAAACAAGTTAAAAAATGCGCCGAAGTTTCTTCGGCGAAATCGAGTTTTCTGTACAGCCTCTATAGCGTATAATCAAGGCCACCGAAAATAAATCTATCTTTCGGTGGTCTCAATATAATACTGTATGAGCCGCTGCCCATGAAACTTTAACCACGGGCCGGTGGTAGCCTATCCTATATCGTTGCTGGAAGCACGATTATGGCTAATTTTAACCTTAAATAAAATAAAAAAAACTACGGAGGCTAGAAAGCTGCAATTTGGTATTCTTGATGCTTGGAGGATGGATGATAAACATACCAATTTGCAGCCCCCTATAAGGTCTGAACGCGGACAGAAAAAAAGTGCGGACAGAATAAAGTGCGGACGAACAGACAAAGCAGGCACAATAGTCTTCTTTTACAGAAAACTAAAAAGAGAAAATGTATGTCGGCATACTGCATAGTCAAATCATAGCACCAACTAGCTTAAGAACTTTCCCAAAACGTGTTAAATCCTTTCACTGTAAAAAATAAAACAGGAAGTAAGAATCAAACTGCGTAGACAATAAGGAAATAATTAGCCTTTTTTTGGTATTTCGAAAACTTTAGGTAAAAAAAAAGCATCGTTCATTGTTATGTAAATTTGAAACTCTCGGTTCCTTTGACTTTCGCCATATTTTGCTAGGTAAATATGATTATTTTTTCTTTCACAGAAAAAAAATCACCCTTTTGTAGAACGCTGTCTCTTTCTCTAAAAAAGAAAAAAAGTGGTGGAAGATATGAATATGCATGAGTCCTACAGCTGGGAAATCAGATGACAACAGAGCTCGCTCTATCACAGTTAATTATCAGCAAATGGTTCGAGAATTTCTGTTTGAAATATTGTTGGACTCATTCACCGTTCGGTTTACATTGTGTGTGTGTGTGTGTGTGTGTGTGTGTGTGTGTGTTTATGTGCGCGTTGTAACACAAAGAACAAAGTTTTATCAACTTTTTTTTTTACAAATAGCGAGACATTCAGAACAAAAGCAAAGAAGTAAAATATGCGCCGATGTTTCTTCGGCGCAATCGAGTTTTCTGTACACCCGCTACAGCGTATAATCACGGTCACCGAAAATAGATCTATCTTTCGGAGGTCTCGGTATAATGCTCTATGAAACTTTGACCACGGCCCGGTGGTGGCCTATCCTATAGTGTTGCCAGGAGCAGGATTATGGCTAACTTTAACCTTAAATAAAATAAAAACTACTGAGGCTAGAGGGCTGCAATTCAGTATGTTTGATGGTTGGAAGGTGGATGATCAACATACCAATTTGCAGCCCTCTAGCCTTAGTAGGTTTTAAGATCTGAGGGCGGACAGAATAAGGTGCGGACGGACAGAAAACTAAAACGGGGTATATAATCTCCGTAATACAAGGCACGGGACCAGTCTCACTTACGATATGCCCATATTTAAGCCCATATATATGTATGTATGTGTGTATGTATGCATGTATGTATGTATGTTTGTATGTATGTATGTATGCATAGCTACATATGCCATTTGGGAAAAATTAAGTTTACAGAATACAATCCTCGTCCTTATTTATTAAAAAAAATACTAGAGCAGAATTACAATTTTTCTTTTACCAATTCATCAGTGAGATGCATCGGTAGAGGTTGTTGTTCTGACAATAAAGACATTCTTAATAAGGAAAAACAAACCCAATAAATGGCACTGTGTTCTGACATATATCAACATAACCATTTTGTTCAAAACTAGAGAAAACCGGGAAGTCAAAACAACCCTGAACTTTCTATTGCCAAAGTAAGGTTTTTTTTTTTTTTTTTGTTCGAGCTGTAATGAGGTACTGCATGTCTGTTTTCCTAAGTGAGCGCAGAGAAATCGATCATATTTCTTGAACTTAAGGGGTTATAACTTTAAAAAGGATTATTGAATGAGTGATTGCCGAAGACAGATGGAGTATTATTGTATCTGCAAATTATTAATCAAACGACGCCAGTTATATTAAGTATAGTCAAATGATTATGTTTTTATGCCAAGTTAGTCAAAATGCCAGGCTAGTGCGTTATAGTATAATTTTTGAAATCGGACGAAGAATTATTTCTTGAAGAGCCGAAACTTATGGAAAGGCCAGACGTCTGTGTACATATTTATTTCAGTCCAAGTGATTCAGTAAAATGGCTCAAGGAAAACGAATGCAGGAAGAGTGTCACAGTATGGGAAAAAAGTAGCAGGGTTAGAATCCCAAAGGTTTAAATTAGAAGGTAACAGAACTGTCACAGAAGAGTTATTAATTTTTTTTTCATTAAGACTAAATTACTCACTAACGTAATTAACCATCAGACTTCAGCTCTCCTCAGTAATCTCTAATTATTCGTCAAACAGCTATCAAAGGTCGATCCTTTTCTAAATAATGAATACTTAGGCTTCTTTCCTTGTTTAGTTACTCAAACATACACCCTTTTGCCTCGATCCTAAGCACTCTGAAATCAGACCTTTTTTCCAGTGATTTTTAACACTCGAGGGTCAGCCCAGTTCTACACATCATCATTCTAACATTGACCCTTTCACAGCGATTCTGATCGTTCAGATATTGATCCTTGTGCCGAGAGTCTTATCACTCAAAGATCGATGGTTTTGCAGTAACACTAAGCACTCCAAAAATAAGTTTTTTCCAGTTATACTAATCACTCAAAGGTAAATTTTTGACAGGTAATATTAATAGCCCAACGATCAGACGTTTTTCAGGGATTCTGATCACTTAAAGATCAATCCTTTCCCTGAGACTAAGCATTTAAAGACCAGGTTTTTAAATAACATTAGACATTTAAAGATTAATCGATATGCAGTGATACCAATCACTTGAGGATCAACCGTCGTGAAGTGTTACTAATCACTTTAGGCTCAACCGTTTTAGGGTGGTACCATTCACTTGAGGGTCAACCGTTGTAAAGTGACACCAATCACTAGAGGATCAACCGTTTGGAAACGATCTTAATCAATAGAGGATCAACCGTTTTAAAGTGATAATAATCACTAGTGGATCAACCGTTTTAAAGTGATAATAATAACTCCAAGATCAATCCCTTTCCAGTGATTCTCATAACTTCGAGTCCCGTCTTTTCAAAATAATTCGGGTAACTCCAAGATTAATCTGGAAATATAAAATGGCCCAGAAATAATTCGTTTCACAGAGATTGCAATCGCCTAAGTATCAGTTCTTTGTGATGTTCACAATTACTAACAAACAAACAATGCATCAACTGTATTTTAGCGCCTACGCAACTCCCTCGATTTTTAAATAACACAGCCGGCGGTGAAGCAATAAACACTAGAGTTATTTAATATTACTCATGATATAATTATTTCCGTTTGCGCTTTGTCTCCCGTAATTAATTAGCCATCTCATTTTCCCACTGAACCTTAAACTAATTGTCAGGGAATACTTTTTAGTTTTTATTTTATTTGACGTATTTACAAGGTATCTTTTTTCTTCCTTTTCATACTGAAATGGGTTATTAGTTAATGAAGCGGAATTTAGAAATGATCTGTATCAGTCAGTATGTTTGAATAATGTATAATGAATAGCTTAGTTTATTGTATTAGCGCTACATCAAGATAATCTTAATCTTGAGACCTCTTCCTTATTAACAGCGCATTTTGCATCAGCAAGTTCAAAACCTTTCACTTATAGAGTAATGATTCAGGGCATTGAGCGTTGTATGCGGTAAATATTCATTGAGCCTTGGAGTTTAATCATAACTTGTTAATTGTAAGTAACTGGCACTGCTTTCATCTTGTGCAGTACGTGGACAATGGGCAGTGCTTTCAAAGGATGAAGTGCGTGAATGATTGGTAAGGCTTTCATCTTGTGAAGTACGTGAATAACAGGTAATGCAGTTATCGTTTGAAATTCGTAAATACTGGGACAGTGCGTTCACCGCATGCAGCGTTGGCAAAGAACAAAATATGCAAAGAATAACACTGGAGGGAACAGCACATGGATATTTTTCATGATCCAGTTGTTTTCTCTCTGTGAATTAAGCAGAAAAGAAACTGTAGATTAATAATCTATGCTTTCAGTTTATAAAATACAACTTGAAAATATTTTCTTCAACTGCGTCGTGATGTTGCGAATGATAACTGGAAGAAGTTTCGATTCCTGACCTCAAATCCATATTTCGTAGTTCCTTTCCCTCTGCTGAAGCTTCAGACAAGTAGACGTCTACTCGCCAGAAATAAAAAAAAAGAAACAAAAACACATACACAGAAAAACAGAAAAACGGCAAAAATTTAATAGCACTGTATACAGCAGGTTAATTTTTAGAGCAAAAACTTAAAACCTGCTGATTTCGGATGAACCAGGGGAAATAAATGGACCTAATATCTGTTGACTATCAGTTGCCATTGAATAGAGTCGTTTTGGTGTTGTTATAGTGACTTTTCAGTTTTCCAATGGTTAAACCGTTTTCCTGCCATGATATGAACTTAAGATGGTCAGAAGAGTTTAGTGCAGTTGTTGTAAAAATGTCAGGCCATATTGAAGTAAATTATTTTAAATGAGCTCAAAGTGTTGCTACGGTAATAAAGAAAGGTATTTCAGCCATAAACGAACGAACTTACCACCAAAGCACTGTGGGAAGAGTGAGTGGTGAGCAAACCTGTCCGTATCTTGAAAAGAGCACTTATTTTTAAGGGTGATATCAAAGTAATTGCAGTAATTTAATGAATTCCCGCACATTTGCAGTGGGTGTGTTACGATAACTAAAGGCCCTTTCGTTGCTAACGAGCAATTTTCAAGAGGCTTGAATGTGCCTGAGGAAAAAAGGAAGGATTTTCTTGAGGTGTAACGAATAATGGGCCATTACTGGTCAGGAACCTCATTTCATGTAATCTGTGGGTTCCGATAGCCATAGCCACAATACAATGTTGGCCGTACTTAGTCCAGGATGGGTCCGTATTGCTGATGGTGATTTGATTCTGTCCCTGACGTATAACCAGAAAATAGCATTGCCTTTTACATGACTGCAGGATACGTCCGCGATCAATGACAAATAGACTCCATGCCTGACTTATGACAGAAAGTAATATAAGCTTTTATTTTATTGCAAGGTGCAATCATATTTATAGTGGTAATTCGAATTGTACCCAACTTACAGCCAAAACAGTATAGCCTCTTTTTTTAAATGCTTTCGTATTTTCTATGGTAATTTGGTTTTGTATGTGTCTTATAGTCAGAACTCAGTATTTCCCCCCCCCTTTTTTTTGGAAGATACGTTATACAGTATGTGTTAATTAGATTTTGCACCTGACTTTCTTTATACAGGTAATTAGTCGTTTACTCTCAAAGGCCACGCCTCTTCGGCCTTCCTGCAAGTCATGCGACTTCGTCCAACAGGATTACTTATTAATCTCTTGATTCGTGGTATTTGCAGGACAGTTTCTCAAATGCTCCTGTGGATGAGGGAATATCACCTGTTTCGTTATTTCCGTGGCGTGAAAGCATATTCTTAGGGCGTAGGGAAGTATTCGATTTACAAGCTGTTATTGAGTAAGTTATAGGTTGTGCGTTCTTTATTTTTCATGACTGGATGTCAAACGGAATCCGTAAATGGTTTCTGTGTCGAGATTTGTTCAGTTTAAAAAAATATTGAATTTTTGATTGACCTTTGATAATGGATTTAATTTCTGTTTTAGATATACTTCGTATTATTTAAATCAGAATTTTGACTTCAGTACATGCTACTTTCTGTTCGTTCCTGTATTTTTTGGTACAATATTTGTATGATTTGAATTATATATATATATATATATATATATATATATATATATATATATATATATATATATATATATATATATATATATATATTTATGTATGTGTGTGTGTTTTGTGTGTGTGTGTGTGTGTGTGTGTGTAAAGTTTATAGTCTGTAATAAATGATAGTGAATGACCTGCTTGCACAGCACGTATACATATTTTTTTTTTTTATGAGCCAAAGAGAAGTACAGTACGTTGCTCAACAATGCATAAAGGCAACCATAGATAGACCTTAAAAATTGAAGATCAAGAAAATTATATATATATATATATATATATATATATATATATATATATATATATATATATATATATATATATAGGCTATATAAAATCCGAATTTCTAAGGTCTCTCATTTTAAGGGGGTTCCGTTATTGGCAGGTCTTATTTGTTGGTTATAGATCGGCGCTATTTATGGACACAAAACATGCCAATACGTCATTAGCCAAACAGCTTAATCGCGAATTTTCTTTTTTCGTGTAATCTCGCTCCTGTTGCAAACGTGAGTAGAAGAGGAGAAACGTTTAGGGAGAGTCTTTTGGAAGAAACGTTGATGGAGAGTTTTTTGGGAGAAACATTTAACGAGAAACATTACGAGAGAAACGTTTAAGGAAAAACGCGTAGGGAGAGAATTTTGGGACAAACGTTTGTAATAAACGCTTAGGGAGGAACATTTAATGAGAAACCTTTAGGGAGGAACATTTAAGGAGAAACGTTTTGTGGTAAACGTTTAGGGAGAAACGTTAATGGAGAAACGTTTTGCGGTAAACGTTTGGGGAGAAACATTTAAGGAGAAACGTTTAGGAAGAAACGTTTTGCGATAAACGTTTAGGGAGGAACATTCAAGGAGAGACGTTTAGGGAGAAATGTTTTGAGAGCCTTCGAGTGTTCCTCCCGGTTTCATCTCTCAGGAGTTTCAAAATGTCTTCTGTTTTCTTTGTATAAAAGGCAGTAACATCTCTCTCTCTCTCTCTCTCTCTCTCTCTCTCTCTCTCTCTCTCTCTCTCTTTCTTTTTACGTGCGCCTTCCTGGATACAGTTTTCTAATTAACTGGGAGTTTTCTTTTTCAGTTCCTTTTAATGTTCCGTCAGCAATTCTTTCTTTTTCCAATTCTCTCTCTCTCTCTCTCTCTCTCTCTCTCTCTCTCTCTCTCTCTCTCTCTCTCTCTCAGTTTATGCATCTGTCTGTCTGCCTATTTTTCCAGCCACTTCGAGATACGAGAATTATGGAGGTATTGTTCCAAAATCTCCTCCAGAATGCCAGGGGGTTGGGAACAACGAATTTCCAAAATTGATGGTCCTCTTTAAAAACTCCTCGCATCCGATGACAAATTTCACGACGGAGTCCCACACGAAACGTGAACATTAATCGGTTTAGTCGTCATTTCCTGTCGCGGGAAGAGAAATAATCTTGTTATATTAATATCCTATGATTTATTTCTTCTGTCCGAGGCTGCTTAGGCGAATTAAGGAACAGCCTCATTTATTCTTTTTTTTTATAATCGGATTAATTACCTCGGGGAAGAAGGTTGTGTTGTGGTTCATGTGTTTGTTTGTAAAAGTTACGGGAAAAGCTGTTGGTGGATTGTTACGATTTTTTCACCCAAAAGTGGATCTCGTCAATGGCGATAAGTGATTATATTTTGGGAGAGATAGGGTTGTAACTTTTTGGGACGTACAAATGGAAATTTTTAGTAGGTGGGTTTCTCAGCTTTGGCGGAGGTTTTTTGTCTCCGAATGTTTTTTCGTCTGTCTTCCGCCGTTTATGTGAATTGCGAGTCAGTTTTTTTAATTATTTTGTTTTTCCTCTTTTGTTTTACCTTTCATGCTGGGGTTTCGTTTAGCTAAGTGAAAGCGTATTGTGGTTAGGACATGCATCAAGAATCTATTGACATTGTATTCTTTATTTTGAGGGGGCGGCGGCCAATTTTAACCTCCAGTATTATTTCCTTTGACATTTCTCTTTCTCTTTCTTCATTACTACACATTGCCCCTTCTTAAAAAAAAAACACACATTTTTACCCATTTTCATAAGGTCTTACTTTTTGAAAAGACGCCGTGATAGTCCTTACCTTACAGACCTTACAATTCGTTCGGGTTGCCCCAGGTCCCTCAGTGTGAGGCACCTTTGATGTCTACCAGAGAGTTGCTAACGCATCTTCCGGTATATTTTGCATCTTCCAGTCTTGGATGGTCTGGGATGCATCTTAGATATTTGTCGAGCTTATTCTTAAACACATCTACGCTCACTCCTGTTATGTTCCTCAGATGAGCTGGTAGCGCATTGAATAGACGCTGCATTATCGATGCTGGTGCGTGGTGGATTAATGTCCTGTGTGCTTTCCTTAATTTTCCTGGTATAGTTTTTGGCACTATTAATCTACCTCTGCTTGCTCTTTTTGATAATTTTAGTTCCATGATGTTTTCGGTAATTCCTTCTATCTGTTTCCATGCTTGAATTACCATGTAGCGTTCTCTTCTCCTTTCAAGACTATATAAATTTAAGAATTGTAGTCTTTCCCAGTAGTCAAGGTCCTTAACTTCTTCTATTCTAGCTGTAAATGACCTTTGTACACTCTCTATTTGTGCAATATCCTTTTGGTAGTGTGGGTACCATATTATATTGCAATATTCAAGTGGACTACGTACGTACGTTTTATAAAGCATAATCATGTGTTCAGCTTTTCTAGTTTTGAAGTGCCGGAACAACATTCCCATTTTTGCTTTGCATTTTGCCAATAGAATTGCTATTTGATCATTGCATAACATATTCCTATTCAACATCACACCAAGGTCTTTAACTGCTTCCTTGTTTGTGATTGTCTCATTATTAGGTCCTTTATATGCATATAGCATTCCTACTTTATCACCATAGTTCATTGATTCAAATTTATCAGAGTTAAATACCATCCTATTTATCTCTGCCCATTTATATATTTTGTTTAGGTCTCTTTGTAGCGAGTTCCTATCTTCATCACAAGCAATTTCTCTACTTATTCTTGTGTCATCTGCGAAACTTCTTACTACTGAGTCCTTAACATTACTGTCTATGTCTGCAATCATAATCACAAACAGCAATGCAGCTAACACCGTACCCTGTGGTACACGGATATTACCGTAGCTTCATCCGATTTCTCATCGTTTGCAATCACTATCTGTTTTCTATTTTGCAAAAATTCTTTTATCCATCTTCCTACTTTGTCAACAATGTTATGTTTTCTAATTTTTCGCTAATATATTATGATCTACCTTGTCAAAAGCTTTTGCAAAGTCTAGGTAAACCACATCTGTATCTTTTCATTTATCATATTTTTATATATGCTTTCATGGTGGACTAACAGTTGGGTTTGTGTACTTTTTCCGGTACAAAACCATGTTGTCCTATATTGAACAATCTATTTTTCATTAAATGTTTCATTATATTTTTTTCATTACCCTTTCATATACTTTCATAATATGAGATGTCAGACTCACAGGCCTATAATTACTTGCCTCTAGTCTTGAACCACTTTTGAAAGTAGGAGTAATATATGCTAATTTATGCTCATCATAAATCTTGCCTGTATCTATACTTTGCCTTAATAATATTGCTAGCGGCTTTGCGATTGAATGAACCACTTTCTTTAACAATATGGCAGGTACTCCATCTGGTCCTGCTGCTGATCCATTTTTAATTTCATTAATAGCCTGCACAATATCGGCTTCTGTAATATCTATATCTGATAAGTATTCAGTATTTTCATCTCTTATTTCTGTATCATTATCTTCATTGTCAATTCTAGGTGTAAATTCACTCTTATATCTTTCTGCTAATATGTTACATATTTCCTTTTTTTCATTCGTTAATCGCCCTTCAATTCTTAGAGGGCCTATTTCTACTCTTATTTTATTCATCTTTTTTTGCATATGAATAAAAAATTTTAGGGTTTTGCTTGATATTTTGTAGTGTCATTTCTTCTAGGTTCCATTTTTCATTTTCTTTTGATTGTATAATCTTTTGTTCTGCATTTTCTATCTTACTTTTAGTTCCATCACTTTCCATGCATTCTTTTCTTTTGCAAGAGCTTTTTCCACTTTCTAATTTTCTGGAACAAGATCCTTCTGTCTCTTGGAATTCGTGACTGATGCTTACTTTTTCTTCGGTATATATTTTTCCACTATTTCCTCTAATATTTTATATAATATATCGGTATTTACCTGTATATCATCACTTACAAATATGTTTTCCCATTCTTTGTTTAATTCTTCATTTATTTTTGACCAATTTATATTCTTACTATAGAAATTGTATTTTCCATATCCTTCCCATTTTTTCGTCTCTTGCTTTTCTTTGTTTTCGTATGTTCTGGAACGGACTGTTAGTTCTATGACATTATGGTCCGAAATACTCGTGTTATATACTATTATTTCTTTAACATAGTTCACCTCATTCACAAATACTAGGTCTAAAATATTATCCTTTCTTGTTGGTAGGTGATTTATTTGCTGAATGTTATGTTCTAGTAGCATATCTAATAGCTTTTCAAATTGCCTCTTATCTTCTGCACTACTATTGCTCTCTTTTTTATATGTAAAAATACAACCACAGTCTCCTATTCGTTCTTTCCATTCTACAAAAGGAAAGTTAAAGTCTCCGGTTAGGAGTATAGTCCAGTCCTTGTGATTTCTACATATTTCATCCAGTTTTTCAATTATTATGTCAAACTCTTTAGTATTAGGGGTCTATATATTACAATGTTCACTAATTTTTCAGATTCAAATTCTACCGCTATTAATTCACATTCTGTGTTACTATATTTCTCACAGATTTTTCCTTGATTGGCATCTCTCCCATATATCGCGGTTCCCCTTGATTTCTATTTTTTCTATCTGATCTATAAGTTTGGAAACCCTTTATCTGGTCATCATTACCAGTCTCTTGGGAATACCAGGTTTCACTTATATTCAATATTTCTATTTTTTCATTTTGGGTTAGTTCTTCTAAGAACTCTATCTTTCTTTTGAGTTACTCGAAACTAGACCCTGCGCGTTCATCACTATGATTGTTTGCATATTATCTCCATTATCTAATATGGGTAATAATAAGGATTTTCCCATGTCTCTTTCCTGTTCTGATATGTTGATCTTTTTCATTTCCAGAAATTCGTACATTAAAAATCCAACTTTTCCATTATATTTGTTCTTCCAGCTTCATATTTATTCACTTTGTGCATAAACCTGCACTTATCTCCATATCTGCACCATCCCCTTGCATCATAGATACATTGCTTGTTCCTTGTGCTATATCTAGGTGCTGATGGCTCATATCGTGGTGCTGACTTTTCATAATGTGTTGTTTGCTTGCTTTTTGCCTTCATCACATGATCTTTGTTCTTTTCTTTATTTGTTTCATTTTTTCCTTGGTTTTTTATATGTATTTGATTTTTTTGATTTTGATTTTGGTCTTTCATGGCTACAGGATGCATGTACCTACATTTCTTATTAAACCTACATCCATTTCCTTCTTTCCAGTTTCTACATATTTTTGGATGTAGATCTCTGCATTCCTCTTCATAGCCATCTAGATATGCACATTTGCCATAGATCTCATAATTGTGACATATCTTGGGATGTTTGTAATAACATCTTTCACCAAACCTGCAATTCCCTCTTTTCAAAAGGGTGCATACTGTGTCTTTCTTTTTTTTTTTTTTTTCTTGTTCATTCCCCTCAGTATGGAGATCCGGGTACAACCTCTTTGGGATTTTATTTTGATTTATCAGGTCATAATTTATTTCTTCATATGTATGTTGCTGTATTGCCTCATATGTAGAATCTATGAGTTTCTCTGCATCCATACTATTATCCTGTTCTTTGTTTTCATTAATCTTTTTTCTCTCTCTTCAGTCTTATTTTCTTCTCTATTTTCCTCTTCTTCCTCTTTCTTCATCTTCTTCATCTTCTTCATCCTCCACAATCTGTACATTAAGTCTTGATTTAATGACCTTGTCTATCCATACTAGACATGTTGAGCAAAATATTTTTGTGTCCTTATTTCTATTTTGCTCAACTTCAGCACATGACGGGTGTGTCGAAAAGAGCAAGCATAGCATTTCCTAATCAGGTTTTGTGGATTTACAATGCTATACCACACTCTACATAGTTTACATGCTTTAGGCATCCGTTTGCCTATTGCATCAATCAATATATTCACTAATTCCACCTTACTTACTTTTCTTTGATGGAATGTGTTGATTTTTGTAGATTTTCTTTATAAGTCTTTTGATAACTTGAACTTTCATAGGTATCTCTTCATTATTTTCATTATATTTTCTACAGATTTGCTCCAGCTTGAAGGATCGTATCCTTTCAATATGTCTGTGAATGATTTCACATCTTTTGGTCAATGCTGCAATTAATCTCCATGATCAGCAAACCAAGTTCCCTTCCTGCCAATTCATCGTATTGAATATCACCGATGCAAGCTAGATTTCGCCACCTTTTTGCCACTGTTTTGATTCTCCATGATTTTCTGATTTTATTAATTCAGAGTAGACAACTTATTAGACGGAGAGAGCCTCTAATCTGATATTAAGCTAATCACCGATAGTTCACGAACACTTTTAGCTATATTTCATTCGCTAATTGTATGTAAGACGCGTATTATCGGGTAGATTATCCAGACCATGAACGATTACGTCTCACCGAGAGAATGTCACATTCGTATCAGGAGCACATTTCCTCAAATTTATCGACGCTTGGTGTTTTCCTTTGTCACGCCTTTTCCCATCTTCATTTTCCTTTTCGTCCCCTCTTTTAGAGATGGTAGGGTGGGAGATGGTTTTTTATTATTATTTTTTTTTTTTTTGGGGGGGGAGGTGCGGTTTCTTGCCCGCCGGATGAGCATCAAGCCTTGAGAAGGTTGTCAAAAAACCGGGCGCTAATCCTTTCTCCTTTGGAGGATATAGGACCTCTGTCGTTGTCTGGCCTTTTATATCTGGCTTCTTCTGACAACAACGAAAATATCTGAGTGTTACGAACATCCTCGAAGAGAGAGAGAGAGAGAGAGAAAAGACAGACTTCTAGAGGATAGAAAAGATGAACGGTGAACTGAATGTCCGTCTGGTTATTTGTACAACTCCCCAGGGATGTTTTCGTACAAAAAAACATTTTGTGATGTTTCCAGAGAATTTTTTTCCTGGAGTATTTTCAGACGAAACGTTCAAAGGCGTTCAGAGAGAATTCCTCTTTTAGGAGTTTTCTCCGACATAAGTATCAGAGATGTTGCATGAGTTTTTTTTCTGATTTGTCTTACAGATAAAGACCATTTGAGATTTTACAAGGATGTTTTCATTTAAAAACGTTTTAGATCTTTTCGGACAATTTGATTCATGGATACTTTCAGACAAAGCGAAACTCCGTTCTTAATTTATTCTTTAATTTTGATAAATCACTATAGTTTCGAGCCGTACTAGTAGGCTCCTCTTCGGGCGAATGTATAGAGTGTCATTCAGCTAAGAAAGTTAATTGTATTAGAAAAAAAATAGTATCAGCGCAGCAAGATCACCAAACTAGCCATTTAATCTTTTAGCATTTGTACGGTTGGCTGCTCACAGCACATGGGATTATTTTGGATAAAATTATTAAAGTCTTCAGTGGCCTGTCCAGACAAAGATTTCAATGTATATTTCCAAATAATTCTCAGAGGATTTTTTCACATAATTTTGGTGAACATTTTCGCAAGGGAAGATTTCAGACAACAAATGCTATAGGTGTTTTGGGCGAAAAAATTGTAACGATAATCTCATTAAATTCTCAGAGCTGATCTTAGAAAATATTCAGATATGATTTCAAAAACCGGTTTTCAAAAATGCGCTTGACAAGAATTTTTCTGATAAAATTTCGCCGATGATCTCGTATGAAGTTCTCAGAGTTGATGTTTGGAAATATTCAGATATGTTTCAGAATTCAGTTTTCAGCGATGTACTTGACGAGAAATTTGACGAAATATTTTCAAACAAACTCACAAATATTTTCAGTTAGCAGTTTTCAAAATTGTTTCCAAACAGCAGCTGTCAGAAATGCATACTTTCTTTGAGGTCTGGGTTATTGGTGGAACCCACCAGTATCTGATGAGATAATGAAACGATTATAATGATAGAGTAGCACCTTTTTAAGCATATTTTCATCTTTTTTTCTCTAATTCTTATATTTTATCTTTTCCGTCTAATATTTTATCTCGTGACTATCTTCCGTTACCAGCTTTTTATTTCCTTCTTTTATTTCCTTTGGATTTCCATTTCCCCGCCGTTTTTGTTTCCTTCTCCTTTTTTATCTTTTCCCCTGCGTCTTACTTCTTCTTTCACGCCCTTTGTTCTAATTTATTGTCTTTCTTGCCAAGTCATTCCTTCTAATGAGAGCAAAACCAGCAATTCACTTTGATTAAAAGAATCTCATTAACGTTTACTAATGTAATTAATGGCCAATTTTCTAATGGAAACTTGCTTCCTGAGGTACCTCATTACTTTTCCTTCCCATCCTTTGTTTTCTCCTCCTCCTCTTCCTCCTTTTTCTCTTCTTACTCCTCTTCCTCTTTATCCATCTACTTCTACTTCTAGTTTTACGAGAGATGCAACATTTATAACAGTTATCACTTGATATGAATGTTCAGTACACAACTATGCAATCTGTTAGCTACTTGTTTTGACTAAACATTTTCTCTTATCAATTCTCGAATATAATCCTGACATAATTAGTTGCCGTAATCAGTACAGATATTATTAGAAGAAAAATAAATTGTAAATACAAATGCTTTTTTAACGGTACGCCTACGTCTGGAATCTCTTAATGACGGCTTATGTATGTTTCGTAACCTAGGGTTGATATCAGTTGGCTGTTCATTGATTCAGTCGTAATCTGAGTACGTTGCTTTATCATAATTATGATCTATACTGTAGATTTTAAGCTTTATTTTCTAATGTGCAAATTAATCAGCAACGCTCAAGGGTAACATTTAAAAACAATGCCAAAATAACTACTCAAGACAAACATGCTTTTGATATTTTTGGGCCATGGTAGCTGAGTGGTATGATTTGGATTTTCCATTGTGATGGTTAGATCGAGTTCCACTAAATGCTTGATAAGTTTACACTGGCCAACATAACCATACAGTCTCTGTGAGCTAGAGATGGGAGGTTTGGGGTACCCAAAGGTCTACCCGCTGAGTCATGAGTAAACATCTGTCTCAGTTGTTCTTAACCTTTTTATTACCACGCCCCCTCTAAGAGTTGGTCCTTTCCTCCACGCTCCCCCTCTCAGATTTAAAGGAAAAAAAAAAAAGAGAAAGAGAAGGGGTGTTTTTATTCTTTTGGGAATGAATTAGTGAAATACTTCATACTGCTTCTTAGCGACTCTTGTTAAGAGAATGACTTATATAATTAGAGAATTTTTAATTTTTCCCTAGGGCTCGCGTCCCCCTGGAAATTTCTGCCGCCCTAGGGGCGCACCCCAGGTTAAGAACCACTGATCTATCTGGTTCCCCCAGGTCCTAACGTGGGTGGAAAAGGGGCTGGAACATTGATAGGATGTGTGTATGCTTGGTCTCCCGGACGTTATGCAAAAACGCGTTGACCTCTCCCTAGTTTTTACTGCTCGTTAGTGACCTTTAAACATTTTATATTCCAATAATCACAACATCACAACTCCCAAAATCCCCACGGCACCCACAAAAAAAAAATATTGATTAAAACAAACCATATCAAAACAGATAAATGCCAACCATGAATATTTAATGCCAAAACCGATTTGATATGTTAATATGCTTTAGCGTAAATGATTTAGATTACACGATATGATAATCGTGACGGTTTTTGTATTCATGTGCAGAGAGATAAATGCTGTTCATTTCCGGATTCACGCGGGCTGATAAAAGCATTGTTATACTTTATGCATCAATGTTTTAATATTGGGTTGACGTGATTCCTGTTCATGGGTTTACTATTTACCCAGTAAATGCTGGCGTTACAGCTCGGTCTGAACTCTGCAGAAAAGGAGATAGTTTACATTGATAATAATAATAATAATAATAATAATAATAATAATAATAATAATAATAATAATAATAATAAATATAGCGGAGACGGCAATGTAATAGGAAGGTTGAAGTTAGTGATAAACAGCTCATTAAGAGTAAAGAATCAATATTAATAATCATCATTAAAAACCGTTTAATGAGGAATACCTAAAGGTTGTTAGATGAAAAAGGGAACGAGATAATAAAAACACAGAATTAGAATAAAATTCAAATGAAAAATAAACTGATAAGTTTGAAATATAAAACAGAAAAATAAAATATCTGATTAAAGAACCCAAAGAAAGATCTAAATTCAAACATTCAAAAACTGAAAAACACACCACAGGGAAAACATAAACATAAAGAAAAACATGAACATAACATAGCACACAAATACACAAAACATGAAAAAGTAAAAAAGTAAAAAAAAAAAGAAAAAGGACGCAGAGAACGAACCCTGGAGAAATGCGAGAGTGCGGAGGAAGGAGGGTGATTATGAGGAAATGGGGGAGATAGAGGAAACGATTGAGGAAATAGAGTTAAAGAATGGGGACAAGCAAGCAGAGATAGAGCAGGAGAGAGGCCAATAAGGGGAGAACAGGAAGCAACGACCAGTAAAGATTATCAGGATATACAGAAGACATACGCGCCTAGAAAGACAGGCAGAGAATATTGAAACAGAAAATAACCTTCCGTTCAAGAAAATGTTTACACATTTGGGTGCAGTTTACACTGTGGGTTGAAGTTGTTTTCTGGTTATTGTTTTACATTATGCCAGCCTCGGGCTGGCACGTGCTCTTGCTTTGACATAAGACTTGGAAGATTTGAAATTGAAGACAGATGGAATAATATAAGTTTCTTCCAATTAAAATGAAAGGAAAAGTGAGTTAAAAATGCTGGAAATAAAAGAAAAACATTCTAATAAGAAACAAAAGGAGACTATGTAGTGAGGTAATAAACAAAAGAGGAAAAGGAAAGAGGCAGAGAGAAATAAAAAAGCAATATAAAAAACATTAGCTGCGTCGGTAAATCGACCAAGCTGTCCGAGTTTCCTGCCAGTTGTGCTTTTAGTTCTTTCCGAACAAGTTTCTTCGGCCGTTTCCAGTACCCGAATACGTTAACACAAATTGCTTTGTTACCTTCGACAAGGAGGTTACGGTTTTTTTTTTCGTTCGGTCTGTTGGTTAGTTTGTCAGCCAAATTGGCAAGAAACTACGTGTGAATTTATACAAAACTTTAACCAAAGACGGGCCTCGTGACTGGTGCCAGGCGTTTATGTTTAAGGAAAGAGAAGAATGCAACTTTTTTGGGGAGGGTGGGCCTCTAGGGGTGTGGATTGATTTAGCCTGGGTGGAGATCTGTGGTTTCTAGACGTCCTTCTTTCTGAAATTCCTCACGTTCAGAAGAGCTTAGGTGACTGGCTTTCATTTGTAAATGAAACTAGTATTCCAATGAGACTTGTACGTGAGGGCTGAGGTGCCGTCATAGCCCATGAGTTTGTTGTAGGCCTTCTTTTAAATGAAAAAATCAATATGAAATGTTAAGATAGTTTAGGCTGTTGTATTGATATTTCAGTTTCTCATTTTTCTGAAATGTGCTAACATGCAGTTTTTTCTTCATTTTGGTCATCTTTTAAGGAAAATCTTGGATTTCTTTTGTTATTTTTCGCAGGGAAGCTAAATTTCACTGTTTACAAGAAATAGTTAAAACATTTAAAATCAAATCTGGGGAATTTGAACAATTTCCAAACAATGTAAATAATCTCTTGTGTCAGGAGGTCACACCATCCGTGATGAAAAAGCGTCCATCGTTGACCTGAGATAAGAGATAGATGTGCCAACCCATATGCCAAGTTCCCTTTGTTATGATCAAAGAATAATTTAACAGACTAACCAGAAAAAAAATTGTATATTAGTGACGAATTGGTTACTATCAGCATCATTTTTTCATTACGTCTTCCATCAGAAAAAAAAACTTTGCCACCGGTCCTAAAGAGTTCTAATAAAGCATCAACCCTCACGTTAGAGTAGCTTATATTACGTTCTCTCACAATTTCACACAACATAAGAATAACCAGCGCTGGATCTGGTTAGAGCTTGGATGGGTGATCAGCAAAAAATGTTTGATTATGCGAGGCGGCCGTGAGCTCTGCAACTCTCTCTCTCTCTCTCTCTCTCTCTCTCTCTCTCTCTCTCTCTCTCTCTCTCTCTCTCTCTCTCTCTCTCAGTTACAAGGACTGGGCAATCAGGGAATAGGGAAATACAGAGAAACTCAAAGAATTCCAGATTCTACAAGTAAAGGCATAAAAGATTGGTGTTCACAAACTCCACCTGTCATCTCTAGGACAACGAATCCTGAACGATACAACGATACACACACACACACACACACACACACACACATATTATATATATAATATATATATATATATATATATATATATATATATATATATATATATATATATATATATATATATATATATATTTATTTATATTATATATATATATATATATATATATATATATATATATATATATATATATATATATATATTTTATATATATATATATATATAGTATATATATATATATATATATATTTCATGTATATATATAGATTTATGTCAGATATGTCTGTGTTTCAAGATGCTTTAGATACTGGAGATCAAATGATTGTACCCTCCAATTCAAGTCTCGTTTCCGCATCTCGAAACTTTTCAGCGGAAAAAAATTAAGACAAAAAGATAAAAAAAAAAAAACGAGACACACAGAGTCGATATTCCTACACCCACTTGATCATAACGGCCGCATCAGCATTCTTGGGTCTCTTTTGTACTCCCTCTCACTCGCGGTACTTCATCTCTGCGTCTTCCTGCATCTCTCTCTCTCTCTCTCTCTCTCTCTCTCTCTCTCTCTCTCTCTCTCTCTCTCTCTCTCTCTCTCTCTCTCTTCAGTGGAGAGCAATATTGTCTATTTTCAAATGTGTAGGTGAAAGTATAATTTTTCCTTTCACACAAACGTACCTACGCTAAACTTTTATAAATCATTTCTTTCTTCTTCTTTTACCCTTTTTTCCCGGACATTCAACCTCTTTTACCCTTTTTTTCCCGGACATTCAACCTCTTTTGGCATTTATTCCTCGGACATTCATCCTCTTTTAGCATTTATTTCTCGGACATTCATCCTCTTTTAGCATTTATTTCTCGGACATTCATCGTCTTTTAGCATTTATTTCTCGAACTTTCAGTCTCATTTAGGTTTTATTTCTCGGACTTACAATTTCTTTCACCCTCTATTTATTGGATTTTCAACCTTTTTTAGCCTTTATTTCTCAGACTTTTAACCTCTTTCAGTCTCTTTTTCTCTGACTTTCAGTTCCTTCCTTCAGCCTTTATTTCTCAGACTTTCAATCCCTTTCAGTCTTTATTTTTCGGACTTTCAACCTCTTTGAGTCTTTATTTCTCTGACTTTAAGTCTCTTTTCAGTCTTTATTTCTTTGACTTTCAACATATTTCAACCTTTATTTCCCGTACTTTCAACTTCTTTCAGCATTTATTTCTCCGACCTTCAACCTCTCGTTCTCTTACACTTTATGCTTGCCTCTCTTTCCTTCTCTCCGCCTCCTTTTCTCCTCCTCCCCTTTTTCTGCAATTCAACCTCTCCTTCTCCTTTCTTGCAGTTCATCCTCTCTTATTCACCCTTTTATGCAATTTAGCCTCTCTTCCATCATTCCTGCAATTCATTCTCTCCTTCTCACCCATTTCTGCAACTCATCTTCTCCTTCTCCTTCTTTTCTGCAATTCATCCTCGCCTCCCTCTTTTCTGTAATTCATCCTCTCCTCCTCATCCTTTTCTGCAATTCTCCTCTCCTACTCCTAATTTTCTGCAGTTCGCACTCTCGTTCTCCCCCTTGTCTGCAATTCATTTCGCCCTCCTTCTTACTCTTTACTTCATCCCGTCCTTCATTTTTGCAATTCATCAGCCATCCCCTTCTCCTCCTTTTCTGCAGTTCATCCTTTCTCCCGCTTTGCTATTCATCCTTTCCTCCTATTTGTCTACAATTCACCCTATCCTCTTCCCCCTTTTCTGCGATTCATCCTCTCCTTCTCCTCCTTTTTCAGTTCATCCTTCCCTTCTCCTCCTTTTCTGCAATTCCATCTCTCCTTCTCCGTTTCTGCAATTCATCCTTTCCTTCTCCTCCTTTTCTGCAATTCCGTCTCTCCTTCTCCGTTTCTGCAGTTCATCCTTTCCTTCTCCTCCTTTTCTGCAATTCCATCTCTCCTTCTCCTTTTCTGCAATTCGTCCTTTCCTTCTCCTCCTCTTCTGCAATTCCATCTCTCCTTCTCCTTTTCTGCAATTCGTCCTTTCCTTCTCCTCCTCTTCTGCAATTCCATCTCTCCTTCTCGTTTTCTGCAATTCGTCCTTTCCTTCTCCTCCTTTTCTGCAATTTATCCTATCCTTATCCTTCTTTTCTTTAATTCATCCTATCCTTATCCTTCTTTTCTGGAATTCCTCCACCTTCTTATCCTCCTCGTCCATGGCCATATCTGATGTTGAAGTTGCGACCAATGACCTCATTTTCGCCCTCAGTTTTTCATGAGGAGAAAGTTAGCCGTGTCTAAAGGAGATTTTACAGTGGTTTTTATGCATCCGTTTTAATCCTCTTATTTGCATATTTGATTATTTATTTACTTGTTTACTTATCGTTAATGATCCGGCAGTTTCTGTGATGCAAGTACTTTTGACCTTTCCTGAAATAAGAGAAGCTCTCTCTCTCTCTCTCTCTCTCTCTCTCTCTCTCTCTCTCTCTCTCTCTCTCTCTCTCTCTCTCTCTCTCTCTCTAAATATATATGTACGTATGTATATATTATACATGTGTTTGTGTGTGCATGTGTGTGTTTATCTCTCTCTCTCTCTCTCTCTCTCTCTCTCTCTCTCTCTCTCTCTCTCTCTCTCTCTATGTTTGTGTGTGCATGTGTGTTTATCTCTCTCTCTCTCTCTCTCTCTCTCTCTCTCTCTCTCTCTCTCTCTCTCTCTCTGAGAATGTTAATATATCTGTGTAGTTAAGTGGGAGCATAATTCTCCCTTTCTCTCTTTCTCTGTTCTTATATTCTATCTACTAACCTCGTATTTATTCTGAAATAACTGTTCAGCATTTCGGAAAGGTAGAATGACACCATGCTGTCAGAAACGGGCGCATCCCAGTTAGAGCGAAGTGAAATTCTCCAGCGATATTCTTTGTGTGCGGTAACGTTTAACAAAAAAAAAAAAAAAAAAAAAAAAAAGCTGCTTATGGCGGTAGGTACCGCAGTTTTCAATTACCGTTATCGTCAGATGCTCTCATAACCGCTCACTGTATGTTTATTTTATTGGGTATTGTTTTTTTCGGACACAAGAGAACTTTTGGGTCGATGCTTTAAGTTTGTTTGTATTTCTCAGTTTATGTACTAAATTGTTTGAAACAATTTTGTGTGAAAAAAATGTATTCAATACAAAAGTTTCTCGTACTTATTCATCCAGACATTTGTTTATTTGTAATTTTTATTAGTATGTTTATTTACCTACTTTTTTACTAATTTCTTCAATTAATTGGTTTATCCATATCTTAAAAAATAACTTATTTTAAACTTGGATATTAAGTATTCAAAACTTGATTTTTGTTATCATTCTTGGTAATAAACACAGAACCACTTAGAACAAACTTGAAATGGCATTTCGAGAGCAGGCAAGACAAAAGCAAATACTAGTTGAGAAAATAAATCTGTCAAGTAATGGACGTACAAAAAATACGGAGCTCTTATGTACCCTTACAGCATATATTCCACTCAGAATGAGTAAAATTCTTTACACTTTCAAGAAGTCGATCGACTTTTTAATTTTAATATATATATATATATATATATATATATATATATATATATATATATATATATATATATATATATATATATATCTATATCGATCCTTTTCATATGGGTTAGGAAATAATATATTTTTTCATATATGTTACCGAATTTTTTTTTTTTTTTGATAGCTTAGATTTATTGTCCTGATTCCTCTCTTCAAATTTTTCTTTCTGAAAATATATTACGAGGTAGAGTGAATTGATATTAAAGGACGTTTGTAGCTTTGATTGTATATGTTGAAGTCTCAACCATATATATATATATATATATATATATGTGGAAATAGAAGTATCAGGTAAAACTTCTTGTAAAATATTAAAGACGTTCTGCTTAGGTTTATTGGCAAGTAGCACAAGTCTCAACAGTTCAAAAGAAGTACAAGGTAAAACTTCTTTAAAATTAAGATCTAGTTTAACCAAAAGGAATAGAAGCTTCTTATTAGAGATGTGTAAACTCACTGTTAGTATAACGGTTGCTAGACAGACACAGTCTGAAGTTTTTCAAACAGATAAGTAATGTATACTACCTCCAAAAAGTGGACTATAAATCCAATGATGTTGGCGAAAGAAAACGCCCACTTCAAAGAATAACGTCATGAAGAGTCCATAAATACTGAAATCACCCAGGGAAGAGACCAGTGGTAGGACAGGTGACCTGAAGCTACGTACAAAACGACTGTTTGGGTCCACGTTCAATACAGTACCCCAATAAATATGTAACGATCACGGATTCAATACTTTCATCCCTCTTAAGAGAAGACTCCCATGTCCGGGGCATCTGTTTTTGTATGAATGACTGCCGAAAGGTGGGCCAAGATTTTGGCTTTTGGGAAAAATTGCGAAGAAAGAGGTGGAAGGGACAGCAGCGGGAGGACGCAAGAAGAGAAGGAGGGGTAGCGAGAACAAGTTTTAGAAAGGAAGAAGAACAGCAGAAGTGAAAAGAAAAAGAAAGAGGTCAAATGAATACAAAAACCTGAGGAGAGGAGCAATCCAACAAAGAGAAAAAGAAGAGGAAAGGGGAGGAAGATGAAAGGCAGCGGAGAGAAAACATGCAATACTAGAAAGAATTAAAGAAGAAAGAGGAGGAGGAGGAGGAAAAAAGAACATACAAAAGTAATTTAGGAAAGAAAGAGTAGATTACGAAGGGTGGACTGACGACAGGTTGGCTGTTTAGATTTAAGTGGCCATATTCCAGCACGGGTCCTTGCCCAGAAGCAGCCTGGAAGGATGTTAAGTTGTAAAAGGGAGTAAAATGCCTAGTGGAGACCTCTGGCTTCTGTCCGACCAGCTGAAATGATTGAGGAAAGACAAAAATGATAATCTAATTACATTTAAGACAGACAGACAGACAGACAGACAGACAGACAGACAGACAGACAGACAGACAGACAGACAGACAGACAGACAGACAGACAGACAGAGAACGTAATATTAGACTTCCTAAATGGATTTCCATGTGCAGTATTGGCACGAACTCCATCAGAAATAATAACATAATTTACATTAACATTCTTTTATGAGTTGCCGTAACATTAGTGTATTTGTTTGTTTTTGGACAGAATATATTTTATTCGAGATTTTCCTTGACAACTTCATATTATTTTTAATTTTTTTTTATTTTCATTTCCGTGGACCTCTTGTTTGGCTTCTCTTTTCATATTAACCCCTTAATAATCTCTCTCTCTCTCTCTCTCTCTCTCTCTCTCTCTCTCTCTCTCTCTCTCTCTCTCTCTCTCTCTCTCTTGAAATACTGGTTGCGCGCAATTATGTACATATTCACCTTCTCCGATAGATAAGCGAATTAGGAAAATGAAAAAAAAAAACAGTTTGAGAAAATGTAAATAAAGTAAAAGGAAAATGAAAATATTACTGCTTTTTAGATGCACCAGAAACACCTTAAAAAAAAACGCCATATGATGTGGGGATACCTAGACGAGCCTGGAAGGTTAAGAGGCTGGAAATATTAAGGAAGACAGATTATTCCACAGCCTTGACGAAAACGTCATTTGATGTTTGACCTTATAAGTGTGACTTTAACCGTGATCGAAGTCTGTATCTCATATAGCTTATAAAAACAAATGTGACCTGAGGTTACAGATGTACAACGCTGAAATAAAAGTTACTGAAATGGTCTTTTAAAGATTTGCCGTACTTAAAAGTATCCATACTTCCCCATTTGAATCAAAATTTATGTAGACTAGGGCATGAAGAGAATATACTATATTCTCATTGTGTCATTTCCAGAAATGAAACGACAAAAAATAAATCCCCAAGTAAACATGACCACTAAAAAGGGGAATTGTGTCTGTTTTTTTTTCTACAGATTAATTCCACGCTAACGTGAACATCACATCGAGGCCGTAAATAATTTATACTTTGCAATCATATTATATGCAAAATTAATCACTCGTGACTCGGGTCAGGTAAACGTTCTATCTGATCGTTCAATTGTTATTGGTATTTCGTCTAGAGTTTTAGGTTATGTAAAAGGGAAGCACAGGAGTCTCTGTAAAACGAGTTGTTGTTGATCAGTGGATTTCCTCTCACCAACCCTAGACTCCGGGGATTTATTTACGCTATTCATGATTTCGTCTTTTCACGTTTATGATGATTAATTAAATTTTCCATTTATATTGTTTGTTTGTTTGTTGGTTTTGGGGTGGAAAGAATCATTTTTAATTTTTGTGTTCTCTCTCTCTCTCTCTCTCTCTCTCTCTCTCTCTCTCTCTCTCTCTATATATATATATATATATATATATATATATATATCTCTGTATCTAAGTCTCTTTATGTGGTAACATCTTTATATATATATATATATATATATATATATATATATATATATATATATATATATATATATATATATATATATATATATATATATATATATATATATAAATATGTTTATATCATTTCATGTTTATTGAGTGTCATTTACTCCTATAGCTTCCAGAAGAATGAACAGGTTTAATTTAATAATGGTGGTACTTTTAAGCTTTAAAGATTTACCGCTTCAAAAAATTTCGGGATAACGAAAGATATAATCTAACAACCGTGAAATTTATATTCGCATTAGGTTTTGTGAGGAAAAACACTTTACTTCTCTTTTTTTATTTCAAGTTTCTGCCAATTTAAGCATATCGACTTGTCAGTTAGCTGAAAAACCCAGTTGGAATTGCCGTCTGGTTTATAAACTGGGCTAAAGAAAATAAAGAAATCTGACAGACCCCACTTTTCCCAGGACATCGTTCTTAGTTCCTGAAACCAAAAAACGAAAGCATAGAGGAATCGTTTTTCGAGAAATGGAATGGAGAAGTAAACATGATCGAAGCACAGCCTTCCTATTCCATAGAAAATAATGATTTACCTCAAACTTTTCAGCGCTGGTATGTCCGTTACAACGGTAGGGAAAGAAAAATCAGGGTTTTTCCTTTTGTAGAATCGCTGCGCTGTTCATATAATGAGACATCAAAGGCTTATTTGGAAGACATTTCAAAAGGAGAGTTGAAAAAAGAAGGTATTTATTTTAACAAGATCAGAGAATTTTTCTAGCTGAGTTTATTTAGATTGCTACTTTTCAGTATTGGTTCAGCTTGGGCGAGAGACGTTTAGGTTATATTATAAGGTAAAGTAGTGTTTCCGGGAAATGTATAACAAACAGTTAAGGAGGACAAGACCCAAGTGGTTTATCTTCGTTATCGATTAAAAATTATTTGTGTTACTTGCATCCTAAGATTTTATTTTTCCAAATGACTGCAAGAATTGTGATTTCCAAGTCCTTCTAGGAGGGGCCTTTACCTAGTTACGTTCAAGACAAGTCTGACAACAACTGTTAGTCCATACTTATTCAAAGTGAATGTAGAGAAGCCTGGAATCTTTTTACTATTTGGTTCTTTTATACGTGAGTTTGTTATACACACATCCCCGTTTTGGGGTGTGCCGTCAGTGCACCTCACTTGGTGCACTGTAGGCATTACTAAAGGGTTTTGTAGCTCCCCGTTGGCCCCTTGCTGCACACACATTTTAGGCTCCTTACCTCTATTTCCGCTTCCTTTCTTCAGTTTTTCTGTTCAACTCCTCTAACCGTTATTCTTTAGTGCAGCTGTGAGGTTTTCTCCCAGTTCCACCTTCGGATGCTTGTAGTTCAATCATTTCTGGATCTCTTAATTTTTCTGTCCAACTTCTCCAACTCCCTCTTTTCAGTTTTCAGCGCTGAATGCCCGAAAGTGCCCCAGCTCTGGCTTGTAAGCCTAAATTTCATAAATCATAAATCAGTTAACACACACACACATAGGTGTTAGAGGCAATTTACTTGATAAGTTCCATATTCTTTCAAAAAGCTGCAACAGAAATTTATCACTCGTCATTTTTTCAGTGAGCTTTCTTGTTGCTACTGGTGTTCCCCAAGGGAGTTTTTTTAGCCGTTAACATAGTATGTATTTCTAGAGTTGACGGTAAATATCCTTATCCGATATCATCGAAACAAATCGTGATTGGCGGAAGTTCAAATGTAGTAGCCAGTCAGCAGAAACGTAGAAAGTTCAATGATACGGCTAAGAATATTTAGCGGTGACAAGATTGTAGGTTGTGAAACCTGTGCGGTACGGTAAGTAGATCCCATAAATGAGGAATATTAGCCAAGAACTTCGTCTTTAGCTAGTCTTACCAAGTGCCTTATTTCGATACTTCAAGATCTTAGGCAAACTTGATTTTCATTGCCTTGTCAACAGTCGCGTCATTAGAACCTGAACATTTCTTTCTGCAACGCTTAAAAACTACGGAATCTACTGCTGCCTAAGATACAGGCCGATGGCATGACTGCCACGCACGCCAGACCTTTATGTCCGCCTCTTTAGGATGTCAGTATCATCAGAGAATCTTTCATCTTTTAGACAGCGCTACCCGAAACGAGAGTTTGTTTTCCCCAGCAATGCTTGTTATGATTTACTCCATCGTTTGAAGATATCCAGCCTCTGCCTGTCCGTCTTCCGCAAACTTTCTTCCAGCTGGGTCCTTTGCTATCGCCCTCAGCGACTGTGCCTCAAAAGTTAGTCCGTTCCTCATTTCACAATGCCTTCATCTGTATGCTGCCGTAGTGCAAAGATCTCGCCATGCGGGTACGGGAAATATTTCGTCTCGGTGGGCAGACTTGAGTCCAGAAGCTCACTCGAAGATCACATCAAGCCTTACATTCGCTTCAACGCTTTACTCTCGCTAACGGGTAGTTATCGTACAAGAGTCCGTGCTGGTATAAAATCGGCTGCATCCAGAGCTATAAATGTTTGATTCCCTGCGTTGTAAAATATGAATCAGTCTGCCTTTCAGTATCTTCGATACGACTTTCGTAAATCTAAAAAAAAAAAAAAAAAAAAACTGCAGTATTACTTAAGAGAGATTTACATGGTTCCCGTAGGTTCCTGACAAGTATGTCTTATAAATGTAGTAAAACAATTATTTACTGATTACCTGAGGTATATCTTTTATTCGTTATTTTCTTCACCCAACCGATTCTCCAACACCCCCTTACCCGCTCCGCCCCGCCCCCCATCATTATTTCTTTTTTTTTCACATATAGGACTTTAGTGCAAAGGAAGCATGCTTTGCAAGTTATGGCTTTTTATATTTGCAAAATTTATGACAAAGATAACGCCATTTTTTTCTTACTATGGGTAATTTCTCAACTTTTAGTTTTCTGTAAAAGAAAACTATTGTGCCGGCTTTGTCTATCCATCCGCACCGTATTCTGTCCGGACTATTTTTCTGTCCGCCCTCAGATCTTAAAAACTATTGACAAGGTCTACAGACCTTGACTACTGAGGCTAGATGGCTGTAAATTAGTATGTTGATCATCCACCCGCCAATCATCAAACACACCAAATTGCAGCCCTCTGGCCTCAGTAGTTTTTATTTTATTTAAGGTTAAAGTTAGCCATAATCGTGCTTCTGGCAACGATAAAGGATAGGCCACCACCGGGCCTTGGTTAAAGTTTCATGGGCTGCGGCTCATACGGCATTATACCAAAACCACCGGAAGATAGATCTGTTTTCTGTGGCCTTGATTATACGCTGTACAGAAAACTCGATTGCGCCGAAGAAACTTCGGCGCAGTTTTTACTAGTTTTATTCATGCCATTTGTTTTGTGTTATGTCTCTTGTAGTCATTTCTTCTAAATTTTAATGTGGCAACTCATCTACCATGCTATATAGGGTTTTTCAGTTTATTTCGCCGATATGTGAATATTTACAATTATAGTAATATAACAATAATCAACACGGTAAAATAAATCGAATTTTGTCCTACTATTATCAGAAGGAATAATAATAATAATAATAATAATAATAATAATAATAATAATAATAATAATAATAATAATAATAATAATAATAGAACAGCCGACCACGAACACGAATGTTCCACGAAACTGAGAACTTGATTCGCAAATACATATTTTATTTCTTTCCACTTCCATCTCCTCTTCCAGCACTGTACAGACGGTAGTTACAGTACAAAACAAACGCCCACGCCTTCAGATTAATATCAATAAATTAACGTCTGCCTGGGGAAGACGACCGCATAAATATACCAGGGGAGAGAGTTATTCGTATTGCAGTAAGCTATTGCTCAGAGACGCATTCTGTCGGAGGCTCTTCCCGACTGCATTGTGTTGCATCTCGAGATTTTGTTTCATCGCCTTTTGCTGAAGAAGAAAAAAAAAATTTTCTGTGCCTTTTTAGCGGAAGTAGAAGGAGAAGTACATTTTTTACCGATTTATTAATTTATTGATTTTTTTTTTCTTTTTCAATAAGTGAGATCTCTTCTTTCTGTGTTTCCCCTTACCTCCATACCATGTTCTTTGAGCCCTTCGTTGGCTGAGTCGGTTGAGCTTCGGACTGTCACTCGATGGGCCGGAGTTCAATTACCACCGCCGGCTGATGAAGAGTTAGAGGAATTTATTTCTGGTGATAGAAATTCATTTCTCGCTATAATGTGGCTCGGATTCCACAATAAACTGTAGGTCCCGTTGCTAAGTAACCAATTGGTTCTTAGCCACGTAAAATAAGTCTAATCCTTCGGGCCAGCCCTAGGAGAGCTGTTAATCAGCTCAGTGGTCTGGTAAAACTAAGGTATACTTAACTTTAACCATGTTCTTTGGAAGCTTGAATTCTAAGTCAGTGGCTCCTGTGGGCTTGTTACATATGAATAGGTCTCATCTTTTGAGTAATAATAATTATAATAATAATAATAATCATTTATCATGTAGCCTTACCGCGGTGATGTATGAGAGAGTCGAGACGGCAAGGCTTGTCCTTTGGCACGCGTTACGTACCGAGACTATGGTCTGATCCATTTTCCTATATTTTCTGCACACTCGTTTAGAGAGAGCCTAGTGGTGAGAGAGGCTGGTGCCCCGGGCTGGATAACGGCAAGACTAAACGTAGAGGTTATATTATTAAACGCAGATACTATGAAAAATATAAATACACACTATTGTGTATTATAATAGGATTAATATTACAAATAAATGCAGTCACTAGTTAAAAAAAATTTGTTCAGTTAAAAAAAAGCTTTTGCAGATTTGCCAGTTTGTTTCCGGTTGCTGTAGAAAATGCCCAAATTTTCCTTTTTTTATTTTATTTTATTTTATTTATTTATTTATTTATTTTTTTTTTTTTTGTTTATGAGCAAAAAAGCATACCTTACGGTTACCAGCCTGGCCTCACGGAGATCAATCCCAAGAGGGCGGAATATGAATTAACTCCGTTTCCTGATAAATCTATTATGCAGGTGTTGATCTAAGCACTGAATAAAGGACCTAGTTGGCAGTCAACTGCGATGGGTTGCAGCCATTTTGGACAAGGGAATGGAACTTGCAACCTCATCCCATAAGACATGCTGAGAGATTGATAGTACTTTCTTATGTATGTGTATGTATATATATATATATATATATATATATATATATATATATATATATATATATATATAGATATAGCCTATGTGTGTGTATGTATAGGTATGTGTGTTTTTTATATATATATATATATATATATATATATATATATATATATATATATATATGTGTGTGTGTGTGTGTATGTGTGTATATACTGTATATGCTTGTGTGGCCTAGTTTGCCAGTGTGTTTACATATTGGTACTCCCACCGATAAACAACGTTATCCACTAAATCATAGGAGAGCTTGGTGGATACCGTAGGAAAAAGCCCCCACCCCCTTCCTCCCCATCCGTTTGATTCCCCCACCCCCCTCCACCCTTAGATGGCTGAGGCAGTAAAGCCCTTCATAAAATGGGAATAGAGGAAGTGCTCTGTCCGGAGAACGGCCATAAAGCAAGTCGAGGAGATAGAATGAAAATTGAGAGATACACCGAAGAGATGGGATGAAGAAAAGACGAGTTATAAGGGGAGAAAGAGAGAGCAGAGAGGGAGAGAGGGAAAAAAACTGATGTACGAGATAAGGACGGAAATGGGAGGAATAAATGGAATAAATGGCCAATGAGGAAGGCGTCATGATTGTGATCAATGGTGCGAGCGTTTGTGTAGCTAGTTCAAGGTGGAGTGGTTATAAAATCATTTGCGTTATCATTTACTCTCTCTCTCTCTCCCTTCGCAGTATCCCATAAATGAAAAGTTCTTTTTATTATTTTGTTTTAGTCTAAGATGTATGCCTGTATACACAGTTTTTTGCACATTCTGCGAGCACACACACACACACACACGCACACATAAAGTACATGCTCAATCGTTACCTGTAAAATTTATTGCGAGGTTTATTCCAAACTGGTAACACTTGACGAGCGTAATAATAAAGATTTTTATTCCTGATACACGGATAGGATTATGTTTTTTTTATTGAGTAGTTATATTTATTTTTATTTGCCATTACTTTTGCATATCTGCTTCATACTGCAGGTAATTGTGTGTCTTCATAACTCAAAATTATCCGCCCACCTCAAAAAAACTGGCCTTTTCATCGAACTAATCTTTAATTCTGTAAAAATAGAAGGACGCAATGTACAGACTAAAAAAAACTGTTAAGATATTGAATGTTTCTCTGTTATGATTGGTTGTTTTCTGTATATTTTACAGTCCGCCATCGCCCATCACCCCTCTCCCAGTTGGCCCAGTCCCCAAGCCTTTAGCCCAACGCACAGACAAAAATGAGACCTTAAGCGCTCGGTTTAATTCGGTTCAGAGTCAAGAAGGTAATAATCTATAAGCGAGTATTCGCCTTTGATAAAATGCCCTTTTAATATTTATCGAGCATTTCCTCTAATCTAAACTGCAGAGATTCATAAAATTGTTTCTGTAATCATTGCTACTGCAACGTACCTGTATCATGGCATAAAACATTATCATCCTGGTTTCAGAATATGAAATAACTATCGGTGTTTTAGTTTCCCTTCCGTTAGGTCGCTTTTTAAGCAGGATCCTCTTTTGAATCTTACCTGTATGCAGATGAATCTACTTTATCGAATATTCTGGAAGTTTACGACAATAAATTCAACGGAAGTTTATGACCCGTCGCCTGGCATTTATGGGAAGAAAGTTGGCGTCGGAACTATAAAGAAAATTCCCCTTGAAATTTCGTTAGAACTATGAAGAAAATTTGCCTTGAAATTGCGTCAGAACTATGAAGAATATATCCATTGAAATTTCGTCAGAACTATAAAGAAAATATCCCTTGATATTTCGTCAGAACTATTAAGAAAATTTCCCTTGAAATTTCGTCGGAACTATGAAGAAAATATCCATTGAAAGTTCGTCAGAACTATGAAAAATATATCCACTGAAATTTCGTCAGAACTATAAAGAAAATATCCCTTGAAATTTCGTCAGAACTATTAAGAAAATTTCCCTTGAAATTTCGTCAGAACTATGAAGAAAATATCCATTGAAAGTTCGTCAGAACTATGAAGAATATATCCATTGAAATTTCATCAGAGCTATAAAGAAAATATCCCTTGAAATTTCGTCAGAACTATTAAGAAAATATCCATTGAAAGTTCGTCAGAACTATGAAGAAAATTTGCCTTGAAATTTCGTCAGAGCTATGAAGAAAATATCCCATTATATTTCGTCAAACTTTAAAGAAAATACCCCCATGAAAATTGATCATATTTGTGCATCGCATGAAATATAGTGGCAGATAGTAAATACCTCTTAATTGGTTCAAAGACGTCCCATCATCGTTAATCATTGGTCAGTCACTACCCACTCCGATCTGCACCTCACACGCTAATTAATGCGGCTTACCTTAAGTGAAGGATTACTCCCTCATGATGGGGCGAATTGCGTCCCTTCAATTCATTCCCAAGATGTATTTATGAAAGTAGACAAGAATGCATGCTCGCATATATGTTTTGTTTTTGTATAGAGATATCATTGGGAAACGTACATGTATCTAATATCCTTATCCTGTCCTCATTTATGAAATTTCGTGTAAATTGGAAACGATAAACTGCTCTTTTCAAAAATGAAGATTGAAAAGAACGGGGATACAAAAGCACGAAGAGAATTCGAAGTCTTGGCAAAGGAAGAGAAGGAAAAGGTACTCTTCCAAGATTATTGATTAACACATGAAAGGTGTGGAACGTGGTTGCCTGACAGATGCTACGTTGCTGTGTTTCAAGAGTATGGTGTCTTTTTTTTTTTTTTTAGGTTAAGTTAAATGATATTCACAGAAAATACGCATCTTAGATACTTTTGAGTGAGGGAGGTGGGTAGGAGAGAGAATCTGGAAAGATTACATTATGAATTTCCTTTGACTCAGTGCTGTCGAGTTGGAAAATGAAATATGAGACTCCCACACTTGAGAACAACCTGTCAAAAGCTCCAACAGGTGAAAAAGATAGAATAGCACCTATTTTCCTGACAGCAGATTCATCAGCTTTGACGCATGCGATCATTCCAAGACAGGTTTGAGGTAACAGAAACTCCCAGGGTTTAAGTAGGTGGGAGTTTCAGTTGGGTTCTTAAAACCTCATAGAGTATGTTGACAAGATCAGAATTGAAAGGCAAATAAAAATATCATTTGAAACAAAAGTCCTAGACTGGTGGTGAAGAGATAACAAACACTGAATGATGAATCAGTGGTAAAAGCCCGAATGTTGAGTCAGTAGTAAAAGCCCCAGTGTTTAATCAGTGGTGAAATCTCGATTGTTGAATCAGTGGTAAATCCTAAATGTTGAATCTGGTAAAAGAACGAATGTTGAATCTGTAACTAAAGACCGAATGTTGAACCTGTGCTAAAAGACCGAGTGTTGAATCTTTGGTAAATGACCGAATGTTGAGTAAATAGTAAAGGCCCCAATGTTTAATTGTTGGTTAAAGCTCGGTTGTTGAATCAGTGGTAAATCCTAAATGTTGAATATGTGGTAAAAGATCGAATGTTGAATCTGTAGTTAAAGACCAAATTTTAATCTGTGGTAAAAGACCGAATATTGAATCTTTAATTAAAGACCGAATGTTGAATATGTGGTACAAATCCGAATATTGAATATGTGGTTAAGGACCGAATGTTGAATCTGGTAAAAACCCGAATGCTGAGTCAATAGTAAAAGCTCGAATGTGGAATCAGCTGTAAAAGTCCGAATGTCGAATCAGTAATAAAAAGCGAAGGTTGAATCTGTGGTAAAAGACCGAATGTTGAATCAGTGGTTAAACCCGAATGTTGAATTTGTGGTAAAAGACTGAATGTTGAATCAATGGTAAAAACCCGAATATTGAATCTGCGGTAAAAGACTGAATGTTGAATCAATAGTTAAAATCCGAATGTTGAAACTGCGGTAAAAGATCGAATGTCGAATCAATAGTAAAAACCAAATGTTGAATTTGTGGTAAAAGACCGAATGTTGAATCAATGGTGAAAACCCGAATGTTGAATCTGTCGAAAAAGACCGAATGTTGAATTAATGGTGAAAATCCGAATGTTGAATCTGTAAAAGATCGAATGTTGAATCTTTAGTTAAAGACCGAATGTTGAATCTGTAAAAAGACCGAATGTTTAATCAATGGTTAAAACCCGGATGTTGAATCTGTGGTAATAGACCGAATGTTGAGTCTGTGGTAAAAGACAGAATTTTGTATCTTTGGTAAACGGCTGAATGTTGAATCAGTCGTAAATATCCGAATGTTCAATCAGTGGTAAAACTCTGAACAGAAAATTTCGAGCAGAGAAAGTATTTGAAAAAGGGGAAGAACTTTCTTTCAGAAAGGCTAACCCTGAGGGACGTCGGCATAAAATGAGGAAGGAAGCAGAAGTTGCTCCGTCAACTACAGCAGATAAGTGCAGTTGCATAAAAAGCTAAAGCTAAGTGGACAGAGACATAAGACAAAGCCATAAACCGGAATTTTGACTAATGGGGCCCTTATGTCAGACACTGCCAACTGTCTGAGAGATATAAAGAACGGCAAAAAAGAAAGCTTTAAAATGATTATATATCAGTAAGAAAGGCAAGAGTCTTACCGATCTCTTTTTGTTTCGGAAGCCACGTTGGTGATTACATAAAATCGCTTGTCAGTTTACATAAATATCCCTGTCCACACACACACACACACACACACACACACACACACACACACACACACACACACACACACACACACACACACAGACGCTAAGTCATCCGAATAGCCGCTGTAGGAGACAATATAGGCTACGCGAGACATAAACTCGGAACTGAAATCGACATTTGAATAACCATTCACACCGAAAGTGGGGCATCGCGAAGATTCATTCGTAATCGGAGGGTCACTTTAGGTATTGGGAAACCAGTTAGTCCTTCGCTCATCCTCGTACAAATCAAAGACTCTTCCTCCGCAGCTGATTTTCCTTTTCTTTTACACTCTGCTTGGGAAAGTGAAATTCCCAATAATATTTCAAACTGTGTATGTCAGACGTTTGGTTGCCGAATGCGATTGAATTATTTCACCTTTTCTTTTGACTGTTATAGAGTTATTTTTGTTATGGAAAGCTAACTTTTCGATGACGCATGCTTTACAGACTCCATTAGCAATATGGAGAAAATTTTATCTTTTTTTGTATTTCCATTTCATTCTTTTCAAGTTTTATGCGGTGGAATTTATTTTTATCATGTAAATCAAAATTTATTTTTATCGTGTAAATCAAAACACGAATACGACGTAGAAAGCTGATAAATGGAGTTTAGCGACGTATTTTTATGACGTGAATTATTTTTGAAGTGAGGCGAAGCACTCAAAAAAGATACACCGTCGTTCCTGTAAGAATTTATCCCAATCAACGAAGAAATTCTCGTGCGCTTGACGAAATGATAATTATATACCCACAGTCATTATCACGGCTGTTAGGTCTTGAAACCTTGGCCAAAACTGACCCAAAAATTTCTGGAGCCGAAAATTCCTGCTTTTGTCTGCGCAACATTCCTCTCATAATTATTCAGATCATCGCGGAAGGCGGAGGAATTTGAATATTTATGCCACACGAAGCCAGTGTGAAACTATTAAGCGAAAGGGGAAAATGAAGGGACGAAAAAATAAGAGAAGAAGAAGAAGAAGAAGAAGAAGAAGAGGAGGAGGAGAAGGAGGAGGAGGAGGAGGAGGAGGAGGAGGAGGAGGAGGAGGAGGAGGAAGGGCGCCAGCATTCCTCAATATATAAGAGAGCTGGCATCATCATCATCATCATCATCATCATCATCATCGTCATCGGCCGCTGAATTCCGAGAGGGAAGGACTCGAGCAGCTGGGGAAAGCTCGTCCTCGGATTTTATGGGACTTAAGGACGAAATTTTAATGCAACAAAATGACATTAACAATCCGAAAGGACAACACCGTCCGGATTTCGAGATGGGGGCCGGGGTGGGTATGCCGGCGAGAGTGCTCTGAAAATTTCGTTCGTGAGATATTCGTAACGAGACAAAAACTTAAATTCACACATGCACACACACATACGTGTGTGTGTGTATATATATATATATATATATATATATATATATATATATATATATATATATATATATATATATATATATATATATACATACATACATACATACATACATACATACATACATACATACATACATACAGAGTATTACTATTCTACATAACTATTTTTGGGTATAGAAAGCAAAACCCTTTGTTGTTCAGAGGTATTATTTTCATGAGGGTAAATGTGTATATATATATATATATATGTATATGTATATATATATATATATATATATATATATATATATATATATATATATATATATATATATGCAAGTTCGCCTCCACGCCGTGTAACGCAAAGGTCCTCTGTGAAAATCCGCACTTATGACTTCCCGGGCTGTATCTTTCACAAATTTCCACCCATCCCTAGCCTCCAATCTCATAGTTCTCACCCAAGTAGCTTTGGGTCTTCCAACTGTCACCTGCCCTCACAGAACCAGAGCTGACGTTATTATGTACTATTCTCCCACGAGTTGTGCGAGGGACACATCCAAGCCATCTCGATTCCCCTTCCATGATTATCTCATATGTATATGGAACTTAACTCACTTCCTTTATAGTATCATTTCTCACTGTACCCTCCCATCTGACTCCTTTGTTCCCAAATCAACAAAGTCTTTTAGATGCGGTTTGTATTGCCATAACATGACCCATGACCAAATATATAAATATCGTAGTAGGTTATTGTGTTATCTTACATTCGTATGTAAGTTATTCAATGGAGGGGTGGGTAGAGCTCTTGGCTAGCACGCTGTTGGCCCAGCGTTCGACTCTCCGACCGGCCAATGAAGAATTAGAGGAATTTATTTCTGGTGATAGAAATTCATTTCTCGTCATAATGTGGTTTGGATTCCACAATAAGCTGTAGGTCCCATTGCTAGGTAACCAGTTGGTTCTTAGCGACGTAAAATAAATCTAATCCTCCGGGCCAGGCCTAGGAGAGTTGTAAATCAGCTCAGTGGTCTGGTTAAACTAAGATATACTTAACATTTTTTTACATTTGTATGTGATTTGTCCATATGATTTCCAAATCCTATTCACCTTCCCCATTGTTATTTCATTCGTTTGTGCTTACTCCTTCTTTAGGTTCTTCTGATTTTCAGATTTTTATTCAATTTCATCTGTACATATTTAATGCATTCTATTAAGCAAAACTTGTAAATCTTGTGGTGTTTTGCAAATTAAAACAACATCACCTGCAAAAGTCAGCAAGTATTTATCGTTTCCCTGCTCTAAACCTTCCCTCCATCTCCGACCACTTTTTTCATTGCAAAATCTAAGCAAAGGGCGAACAGTAAATGTGAAATAACAGTTGCTTGTAGCGCCCTACTATTTACTGCAAATTGACTTGACAAGACCCCTTCAACGTAAACTTTGTATTTACTGTATTTACTTCGTTCGTGGATAATTTCAATTAATTTTACATATTCAACGGGAATGCCATAGTGACGCAAGACCTTCTATAATTTTGGTCCGCCAGCAGTGTTTAATGCTTTGCCCTAATCAGCTGAAGCATTCAGAAAGGGAACTTTAAATTACATACACTGTCTGATATATATATATATATATATATATATATATATATATATATATATATATATATATATATTATATATATGTGTGTGTATATATATATATATATATATATATATATATATATATATATATATATATATATATATATATATATATATATACATATATGTACTACATTTTGACGTATATAAAAATTACATCGACGTAAGAATTCCGTTGCAGAAAGACGTAAGCGCAAGCGTGTTTCTGATGGATATTTCAGTGAGAGAGAGGCACTAAATAAATACATGCGCGGTCTAAATAAGAGAGTGAACGCAGAGCTGGAATGCAGTATTGCTTTAGTGGTCGAACCGTGGAAGAGAAGACAAAGGACTGAGAAGAGTGAGAGTGGGAGAGAGAGAGAGCTGGAATAAATGATTGCATAGTAGAGCAAGCAACTACGGAAGACGACTGAGAGAGAGATAGAGATTATTGCATATGAATGGAAGAGACAACGAAAGACTGTTGTCTGTGTTCTTGTGAGAGAAAAAAAAAAGGAATGATTTCAGCAGAGGTATAGAAGACTACAGAGAGAGAGAGAGAGAGAGAGAGAGAGAGAGAGAGAGAGAGAGAGAGAGAGGGGGCGGATTAGGGACAACAGAAGAGCAGGGGAACAGAAGGCATAAATAAATTAGAACAGAATGAAAAAAAGAAGCATGAAGGCTTTTATGTTGGGAATTAGATACCTAAAAGAAGACGAAGAATTAAACATGTTGGCTCTTTTAACGTATTTTTTAGATGTTTTGATATACATGGATGTGTGTTTCAAAGTGTGAATTGTTGTATGTATGTCTGGAGGTCGGTCAGCAAAGGAAATGTTGCATCAGTTTCGAGGATACATAAATTGCAAAAATACACAGAATGGTGCAAATTATGTATGGCAGTATTCACGTTTTCATGGAATCTGTATCACGGAAACCGATAAAAGACTGGAACGCAAGTTCGTGTTTTTACCGTGAAACGTTAAATATAAAGCAGTGTTTTGCTTTGCACTAAATCTATGGAAAAAACTCCTATTCTTCAAGAAAAAGAGACTCTTTTACTTTTCGTTATATCCTAATATACGAAAGAATTGAACCTTTGGTTGAGTTCACTCGTAAAGTAATAAAAATCACCTTTTTTGAAGATAATGATAGAAAATTCCTTACTTGCAAAGCTACAAACATCCCCTCAGGGGTGACCTTGCTAAACACAAAATGGGAAAATGAAATCAGGTATCATTAGCATCACAAAGAAAAGCGTTGGCGAAAGGTAACGACGCAATGTAGGGGCCAAACGAGGCGGGAAATTAGCCTGAAGATTCGGGAATTGCAAGAAAATGGGACAAGTATGAGACAATATCACATCCAAGGAGGTGGACGTGTCTGGTTGTCATGTGATGCGTTGTGTATTTTGATGGACTCGAATTCAGACATTTAAGAAACCAGTATCAGTACAGACAGAGGCCATCTGCTATATTATTCTTACTTAAAATTCCATCTTCAGTCAATTGTGGTTCCAAGAGTGCTCTCACTTTAATCGCGTCCCCTTTACGACGAGCGGAAATGAGCGCATACAATTTCTTATAAACCTAGAACTCCAACGAGCCTTCCCGAATGCATGCAGACGTCTTCCTCTTCATCGTAAAATATCCCGCAGATTCTCCGCCTTTTTCCCCTCTTTCTTTCGTCTTCCTCTTCTTCTTTTGCAATGCAAATAACCTTGCGCAGCAGCAAATCCCTTTGCCATGATTGCAGCGAGTGTGAAAATACGATTTTCATCTCTATGCATTGATGACCGTGAGATGATTTTGATGGCTAACGTGTTCATCTCCTCGAGAGTCGGTATGGCGAGTGGATTCCGGAGGACGGAATGCTATTAAACGCTGTTATCCGGATATATCTGTACTGGACGCCTTGTTACCCTCACTTGCAGGATAATATCCTTTTGCTCTCTTCTTTCTATCCGTATACAGTATATTTCTTTGTCCAACCTGACTGGATATCTTTATCTGTATATATATATATATATATATATATATATATATATATATATATATATATATATATATATATATATATATATATATATATATATGTGTGTGTGTGTGTGTGTGTGTGTGTGTGTGTGTGTGTGTGTATATATATATATATATATATATATATATATATATATATATATATAATATATAGATAGATAGATAAATAGATATACACAGTAAAAATGGCCCCCAGGAACACTATTTGCACAACAAAGCCACATATTTCGACCAACAAAATAGTTTTGTCGTGTAGTGTTTTATGGCCTTTTCAACGGCATGGAACACAGTTAGATTACAGTAAAAATCATTCAAATAAATATACATACATTCACACGTACACGCGCGCACACACACACACATACATGTAGAGATAGATAGATAGAAAGATAGATATATTTGTTTGTATATATGTATAATATATATATATATATATATATATATATATATATATATATATATATATATATATATATATATATATAAAGGTGTAACTAACAGTTAGATAATGAAGTTTCACATCTCTCAAGTAGGATTTGAAATCGTGTCTTTCGAGTTGGAAGCACACAGCTTTACTGACCCCACTATAAGAGAAAAGATCTTTTCGCGTTTGGGAGTCAGTGCCACTTATGTACTTAGTTGCTGATTTGCCTCAAGTATAATTCCAGAGAAAAGTCTGTAATGTCAGTACTGATAAGATAATCACTTTTGCATGTGATTTGTATGAATATTTTAACTGACAGGTAAATGTGAGATCTGAACTTCACTGTACTCAAGCAGGGTTTGAGCATATAACTTCCATTTACTTATCATTTATAGCATTCATGTATTTCACGTGAACCAAACTCTCAGTGTTTTAGCATTAAGCTTAAGGCATGGTCCTTTAACCATACTGTTAGAGGTTTACCATAAGCTTAGGGCTTATTGCGTTCAACGTACTTCAGTGGTTTACTCTGAGTTTGAAGGTGCTAGGTTAACCATACTCTCAGTTCTCAGTGGTTTACCATAGGGTCAGTGCATGAACCATTAACTTTAACTATCAGTGATTTGCTATAAGTTGAAGGCAAGTTGCGCCTACAGTGGTCTGGGTGGTTTACCATAAGTTTAATGCATGGGTCGTTAATCATACCCTTAGTGGTTTAGCTACCTAAAGTTTCTTATATGGGTCATTAACCATATCCTTATGGATTTCCCATAACTTTTAGCCATGGTTGGCAATCGTAGTCTTGGCGGTTTACCATGAAATTGAGGCCTGGTATATTGACCTTGCTTTCCATGGTTTACCAGAAATTCAGTGCTTGAGATGAAACAAAATCATTGGTTCACAATGAATTACAATCATGGAGTCCTGACCGTACTCTCAGTTTCATAACTGCGCTCTCAGTTATTTAAATTAACTCACAGTAATTTTCAAGCAAATCCCACTTACCATACTTTCATTGGATTTACAAGAAATAATGAATGATCTTTCACTATAATTCTCATTAGAACTTTCATTATGGATGGCGTGTGGATTTTCGCTCAGTCATCAACTGGACGTTCATTCAGATTCAACTCGCACTTGACTTTTATCAAGACGTTATTAGAATTTGCATTTTCGATCATATGAAAGCTGCCTCCGCGACTCTCATTAGGGCTTTCATCAGGGCTGACGTCGGGATCTCGAAGGCTACAGCAGCTGCACCCAAAACGCAACGTGAGCCGACTGGAGAGGCTAAATCCTCTCGCTACGATGGGCAAGTTCAAATGTGAGAAGTGGCATTAATTAGGCTCATTTTCTTTTCTTTTTTTGCAAAGCTCCCCACCCGCAAATTAGTCTCGGGATTAGACTCGCCTTGATGGAGAACGATGATGATGATGAGGGGGGGGATAGTATAGGTGGGTGGGAGCTGGTTGCAGATGATCACTGCCATACCTATCAACATAAATTAGGTCGAATCAAGGCTTAAAGTTTAAGGGCCTTGACTTCTTCGTGATCATTGCAACAATTTTTTCCTCCCACAGCAAAGGCATTTCTACAGTCAGCTTTGCATAGCTATTGTATTTATTTATTATCCTTTTCTGTGACAGCATTTACGCAAGGTTGGCCAGGACGTCCTTAGAGGTCATTGTGGTCAAACGCACGGACACGAAACTTAATTTCACGTGTAAACATTCTATTATAACTGCTTTTTCGCTGTGTGCTTGAAAATGGGTGAGAGGGTGTGCTTTCGGATACTTAGGTCATATTTCACGATTCGAAACTTTCATTCCCCATCATGGTCATATTGTCTTTCCAATTTCGAAGTTCCATTTTATAAATTGCTGAAGTTATTCAAGGGAAGGGACAAAATCCTGAGACGAATAGAACTGAAATTAGTTATTACAATAATAATTATGTTGCCAAGTTTTGATGACCCCAGTATACTGTACCAGAAGATTCAGTAGACTGGTCCTTTAGTCTGTGATGGATCTGCCAGATTGTTTTTTTTTTTTTTATTTTTTTTTTTTTTGAGAAAGTCAATTAATAACACTGTTCGTTGTTAAACGAAGTCAAATAAATTTCCTATATGATTCCTGGCCTGCAGTGCATTCCAGTGCACCCGTTAATTGGACCCAAGGTGAAAATCATTATTTCAAAAGATTTCTGTTCGGTCCTACAAGTTATTGAGGAAAAGTCTTTGCGATTAGGTGCGTTTGCTTGCTTGTGACTTCGATCTTTTTTATGTTTTTTATCTTGTGTAAGTACCTACAGAAACTCATAAATTCCCAATTAACTAAAAACATCTACAAATAAGATTAAAATGGAGCATAGTATGTAATAGTATGGTATATTTCCAGTTTCGTTAAATAGATTCATATTTTGTCAGAAATGAGACTTCCTGATATAAGAATTCTGGGTAATTTTGAATTAACCCCATTTTAAAGATTAGTTTGTATATCAGTAAGGCAACTTACTGATATACGCAAAAGAGAATTGTTATAATCTCAGTTTATCCTCACCTTCCTCAGTGTAAATTTGGAATAAAGTTTTTCACAGAAGTAAACAAACAAAAATTTCTTACAACTTCTCACAAGATTTGCAATGGACTATTTATATTGATTTGTTGAACACTGTCTGATGGATTTTGTATTATTTACTTTGGTTTGTTGACGTGTATTCATGTATGCTGATATTCTGCAATTAGTGTGCCCAAAAATGACGCTAGACTTGAAGGGGGTCAAGTACCGCTCAGAGGCCTTGACGGTCAAGGCCTCTGACCGTGGTGCACATTCATTTTTCATTTTTAAAAAGGAGCCAGTTCTGGTAGAGGCTGGCCCGGGCACATTTTCCCGAGATGTAATCAAGTAAGGGACCTTTCCCTAAAAAAAAAGCGGGACGCCATATCTTAAAAACTAACCATAGAATTTTCTTGAAGATAATCTCATTATGTTTCCCATGCCCAAATTACGGTGAGTACACTAATTTACCTTAACCCAACCTAACTTGACCTAACTTAACCCAGGGGCATGGGAAAAAACCGGGGCTGGTGCAATGCTAGCATACATCTCAGGAATTTGCGGCCAGGGCTGAACGAAGAAAACTGTAGAGGAAGGGTGGGTCGTACCCATAAACTGCCATTATTGCACACGCAGGAAATTTAGATCAACCAGTCATTGAAAAAATAGACCAAGATCCTGTGAATTTCCGTATTAGATTTGATACAGTAAGTCAACTAAAATCGAGGTTTAATAATATATATTGTTTGTATTAATTTTCAAATTATTTGAGAGAGAGAAACTAAGTTATCATCTCTGAAATACGTAGCAACATGCCTTCTCTGAAGGGAGCGCTCAAGAAGTAATCTCGTCTAAAAAAGAATTTTCCTTGGATTCGATCGATAAAAAGTGCAGATACAAAATGTCTTTTGTACCAAGGATCACTCCAGCGTTCTTATCAGCGTCTGAAAACTACTCTCGAGACTTCATGGAACTGGTAATGACCCGTCACTAATTCTGCCATTGTCCCTTTTTCAGGAACTCTGGGTTTAACGGCTGTTCTTAATATGGAAAATCATATGCAGCATTGCACGTAAATATGACCTATTTTTACCCTTGGAGATGAATTTTTACCTCCTTAATAATACTGTGTAGGCAGCCATTTCCTTTCCATTTGCATTTTTTAACGGGAAAATTTTACAAATGGAACTCTTACCATTTTGTCTTGATATTAGCAGTATTTTTTTTTCAAGGGTATTTTATCAATAATTTATTCATCATTGGAATTTAGCAAGTATGTATATTTTTTACGTGTTCTATAACACGTTAAGATACTTACTTTCCACTTGGGAATATATTAGTATTAGGAGTGATTTTTCTAAGGAACGTATGATTTGAAAGTGACAGGCAAGTAAAAGTAATATATATATATATATATATATATATATATATATATATATATATATATATATATATATATATATATATATATATATATATATATGTGTATGTGTGTGTGTGTGTTTGAGATATATCGTAACTATGGTGACTTTTGTCATTTTATGACATCGTGACATTAAAAATATATAGGTCTTTCATTATGTGACCCGAACAAGAAGACAAGATTAATTTCTATTTTATTATTTTAAAAGTTTTACTTACATTAAAAATATACGAAATTTATGTATGGTATGCAGTCTGGCGTCCTTCCACATTCCGTTGAAGAAACTCATAGCAGTTAATCTTGATAATAGGAAGTTTCTGAAGGGGAGACGAAACGATTATGAGCTTTTAGTAGATCTGCGTTCCCAAACACCGTTCGATGGCATGCGAATGACTCTGGCTTCCACTTCAAATATGGAAGTACGGGTTAAAATTACTTGTTTGCAAAGTCCTGAACTGTGAAGGCAATTGCGAGGGAAGGATTTGTTTCAGTTTCCACAATAATACACTTAAGGGAGATGGCATTCATATTCATTCCCTTCATTGTCTGTGAATATAAATGTATGCTAATTTAATTCTGCCCTCTGTGTTACGTTGCTTGTGGCAGGCAGGAAAACCTGACAGAAAAAACATGCTTGATTTTCGCTTTAATCCGCCCAGTGCAGTGTGGTGATATCAAAAGGTGGATTTTCTGATTCTTTTTTTTCTGTTCTTTCTCTCTTCTCTCGACTGAAAATATATCCTATTTATAAGGGAAATGAGATAATGTGTTCGAGTTTTATGTATGTACACGCAAATCACATACACACACAAACATGCACAAACATATATACATATATATATGTGTGTGTATGTATGTATATATATATGTGTGTGTATGTATGTGTATGTATTATATATATATATATATATATATATATATATATATATATATATATATATATATATATATATAGTCTCCCACCACATAACATGTAGTTCATCGTTTTCGACCGCCTATCACCACATATCATCATTTAGGAAATATCATTCGACTATTAAAACACTGCAGCAATCATAGCACCCACTTTTAAGTCAACTAAAAGAGAACGTGTTCATTGCTGAAGGACTTGAATTGAGACTTTTAGAGTCACAACGAATATCTACTTCCTTCGAAAAACTCTGCGGACTTATGAACGCGGAGAGAGGAAAAAATGGGCGTTTTATGTAAATGGTCTCTCCAGTGCTTTGAGATTCACGCCCTCGAAGCGCCTCGCCGAGGTAAAATTCTGGCAGTAGATCCTGTTTAATTGCTGGCGCCAGGAAGGAGAGTGTACTGTAGGGGCCAAGAAGGAACTTAATGAGCCTGGCAGAATAATTGTGAAGAGAATTGGAACTGAAAGTCAGGATGTCCAAGAAAGAGTTTAATGAATGGTGACGTCCAGAAATTTTTTCTGATGTAATTTATGATGATGATATATATATATATATATATATATATATATATATATATATATATATATATATATATATATATATATATATATATATATATATATATATATATATATATATATGTATGTGTGTGTGTGTGTGTGTGTGTAAAATTATTATATGATATACATTCACACATATATATATGTGTATATACGTATGTATAGGATAAATCAGATATACTTTATTAAATTACACATATACACAAATATGTATGAATGTATGTATATATATACATACACACATACATACTTATCTGTGTAAGTGTGTAATTTAATAAAGTGTATCTGATTTATTTATCGTATATATACATATATATATATTTATATATATACATATATATATGTGTGTGTATGTATATCATATAATAATTTGACAGCCCAGAGAGCAGATAATAAAAATGCAACAATATATATATATTTTTTGACGCAGTCTGATACCACAACACCGTGCAGATTATGAGAGAATCGTATAGAAAAAAGAATAAGCAGACCATTTACATTCACCGTTTCCATCTCTCTAAGTACCTATTATTTCCTGAGAAGAACAGTAACTGCGGTAAACACCATCACGGGCAAATATAAATGGTGCAGAACACTTCAGCTGCAGTCGCTGCCTTTCTCTCGCCACGGAGTGTTGACATGAATCCCCGTCACTTTGGACATGGACTGTCACCGAGGCTCCTCTTCTTTAATATGCTTTGCCGGACAAAGAAATTCCGTTTTCAAGCGCTGAAGGGACGCGGTGACAAAGGCTGTCCTATTTCAGAAGGCAGGGGCAGCATTGTCGGAGGTATTTTGTCAAGCAAGGCTTCAAGAAGGCCTCCCATTGTGAAGGAGAGGCGACTGTGGATTTCCCTCAAGAAGGCGCTCTCGCTGTGATATACGATAGGAACGCCCTCCGAAAGAAGTGAACAATGGACTCCCGCCTGAAGAAACAATGGTCAGCCTCGCTTTGGGACAAATGCAACATCTACCATTGGAGGGGAGAGAAGAAGAAGAAAAGATAAAATGAATAAGAAGAAGAAGAAGAAGAAGAAGAAGAAGAAGAAGAAGAAGAAGAAGAAGAAGAAGAAGAAGGAGCGTGTCCCGTGACCTCCTTTGAATGAATAAACAAGGGTCGGGTGCTGGGAGGGAGGAGGCAGGGGGACATGGGGACACAGAGGACGGGAGGGAGTACAAGGAGAGAAAAGGTGGGCGCTTTTTGGTGGAGAGGCTGAGAAGCTGTTAGTAACGAAGTGCCGCAGCGGGATATAATAAGACCGGAACTGACGTATTTCCGTAGCAAACTCCTCCTCCACACACACACACACACACACATACACACCCTGGTCCCCAATCCTCCACCAGCCCTTCCTCAGCACGCAGGGTAGACTCTCTCTCTCTCTCTCTCTCTCTCTCTCTCTCTCTCTCTCTCTCTCTGACGCATTCTGTGTCAGCGACGAATGAGACTAAGCAAAAGCAGGGGATGGAAAAGAGACGAGTGACGAATGGTCCGAGAGGAAGCAAAAGACAAAGCTTAGTCTACGGCCTCATAAACAACCTTTTTTTCTTTCTTCCTCTTCTTCTTCTTCTTCTTCTTCCCTCATCTGCAAAATGCCGGTGATATGGCGCAGAACGAAACGCTAGTGTCGGGAGCGCTCTGCTGAAAAAAAAAAAAGAAAAATAGAAATAAAAATAAAAACGGTAGAACATTGCTGAAAAAAAAAAGCACGACCTGAAATCCCAGACATCCATGCGAGGAGAGCCAACAGACGATTTCACAGCTGGCAAGAGTGGATTAAGAAAGACGGGAGCGAAGAGACAATCGCGAAAAAGAAGAACACAATTGTTTAAGGAGCTTCCGCCGAATGACCGGACTTTTATCCGCATTATCTTTGGAGATCAAATGACAGTGAGTCAGCACAGTTCAACTGCAGCGAAGGAGCTAATTTGCTCATTTTCTCCTTTCGCATTATTCTCTTGAATAGGAAGAGAAACATCGGAAAGAAATGATGCTCTTTTGTTTCGTCAGCGATGTCAGCATTATTTGTCGACAAAGTTGAAATGATTTTTAACCGGTATATTTTTCATAGTACATAATGCGGAAAAAGGCGCCATGTAATTGCTTGCTTCTTTAGGATCCTGAAAATATATAATATTGTTCATTACATTTAAAAAACAAAAATGAGTGGAGCTGTTTCTTGTTTTCCCTGGCTCCTTAGATAAAATTTAAGACATCAACAAAGTTGGGTGTCTTTCAACTATATTCTTTGTTTTCTTTTTTTTTGGACGATGTTAAACACAACCAGTGCCATTGCATCTATCTAGTTTCTGACTGGCTGGTGGACAGCACGAGCTTTAGCCAGTCACGAAATCTTTTAAAATTACCGGTAGCAGTTATTAATTTTACGGTTAACAACCTGCTCGTCCTCAAAAGACACAAACTATACGAAGATGAAAAACTCAGTGTCTTATAAAATATGATGAGTTTCACAATATGAATACAGCAAAATGCGATCATTCAACCTTTCAAGGCTAAGTTAAACTGAACCTCTAGGAGGACAAATTTCCAAATTTCATTCACTTTGAAAACATTAAGAAGAAGGTGCTTTGAAAGCTGTAACTATTCGTATATATTTGCATAAATATGCCATAAGTAAACCGACTGGAAATCCAAGAAAACTGGAATTTGATGCATTCGAAAAAAAAAATGCTCTTCAAGATCCACATAGAAAGATTAAAGAACAAACGCATAATGAAATCTAAAACGAGTTTTTAAACAATAAATATTCCATAAAAATCCGTGGATGAACTTGAAATCTTGACTAACCAAATCTGCAACAATATGACGTAGACCAATCCATAGAAAAACACAACGGGAAATCTGGAACGAGATGTATTCGGAACTAGAGGGAACTGGTGAAATCGGGAACAAGCCATATTCGCAATAAATATTACAGAAATGTTGTCACGGGAAAGCGCGATGAAATCTTAAATGGGTGGGTGTTCCTCGCAAAAAGAAAAAAATCCGTAACTAAGCCCATAAGAAGAGACGCTGTGAAATCTGGAACCACATATTTGGCAACAAATAAGTCCCAAAACAATGAATGGAATCTGCAAAGTCAAAAAATGGAGCATCAAAATAACTTTGAAAGAATGATTATAGAACTATAACAAACTTTTGCAAAAATATCAGTGAGTAAATTAGTAAGAATGTCTTGTAGGAGCCTGTATGATGACATGATGAAATCTGGAACCAAGTCCATTCCCCCAAAAACTGACGTAGCTAAAACAGCGACAGAGATCACTATGGAATCTGGAACAGGCCTTATTGGCAACAAGCATGTCATAAAAATGCAAGGTAAAACCTGGAACAGCATATATTTACAAGAAATATGCCATAAAGAGATTACTGTAAAAAACCAGAAGAAATCTGGAAGGAGAAATATTTTCAACAAATATCTACTAAATAAATCTGCAGAAACGACACGTTTAATTCTGGAACGAGATATACAAGTGATAATTATGCAGTCAAAATTCCCAACGATGAATGTTTGTCACAACAAATAGGACAATAAATCCCACAGAAGGAAAGCTATGAAATCGCAGATAAAGAATAACGCACATTTCAAAAATCTGAAAATAATTAACGGAAAACTACGTTGAAATCGGAAAAGAGCCGATTTCCCAAAAGAACACGTCATAATCAACCGTTGGAATAAGCACCATAAACTAGAGAACGAACCGCATTTCCGTCGGATGTGTGAAAAAAAGAAAAATGAAGAAGAAATTAAGACGAAATATTTCGATGAAATCTGGAACTATTCGTACTAGCAATACATGTGCCATGAACAAGCCTTCATGTAGGCAAAGCCGCCATGAAATTTTGACCGGGGCGAATTTATAACAATATTGAAAAAAATACCTGCGAAAAAACATAGAATTTGAAACTAACCATATTTTCAGCAAATATGCCATAGATGACCTTGTTGAACTAGCAGCCGTGAAATTCGAAATCAGGTGTATTCACAGTAAGATGTATTCATAGCATATCAGAAATAAAAAAGAAAAACTGGAATGAGATTTATTCTTAATAGGTATATAAATATTCCCCCGTGGTGGGGGTGGGGGCGGGCTAGCGCCGTCAGTGCACCTCATGCGGTGCACTGTAGGCATTACTTAAGGTTCTTTGCAGCATCCCTTCGGCTCCTAGCTGCAACCCTTTTCATTCCTTTTACTGTACCTCCGTTCGTATTATTTTTTCCATCCTCTCTTGACGGTTGATTTTATAGTGCAAGTTTTCCTCCTGTTACACATTTCAAATCCTTTTTTCTGTCAATTTCCGTTTCAGCACTGAATGACCTCATAGGTCCTTGTACTTGACCTTTGGCCTAAATTCTATATTCTATCTATCTACAGGAAGAAAGTACATAAAATCTGAAACAAGCTCTTATCAGCATCAAGCATTTAATGAGCATATCTTCCCAGTAAAATTAATACTTCATCGTAGATAATGGTCTTTCATTTCGTGCGCAGACATTACGCAATGTACGCCATAAATTTTCGTTACGGGGAGAACAGAGCCCCTTCACTTAGCCACTTTACAGACAAAAGATATTATTAGGCCACTTCAAAGAAGGACCATCTCTCCATGTCTCTTTTTTCCCCGTAGACACTCCTCTTTCATTCCTTCCTCTATTCCAAATGACGAGACTTAATGAGCTTAAAGAGAGAGAGAGAGAGAGAGAGGAAGCAGGGAGCCATAATTTATAGCTTTATTTCTACAGCAATTCTTTCTTTTCACTTCCACATTTTGAGAAGTGGGGAATCCAGCGGGGGGAAGTTGACTGTTAACGGAAGAGAGGAAGTGTGAAACGGAAAAAAAAAATCGTACTTGGCTTGGCGAGATACTGTTTTTTTTTTTTTTTTTGTATGCTTATCATCTCAGTAATAAAAAAGGCCCATAAAAAATATTCCATACTAATGAATACGGCTTAAAATGCGAGATTCTATTGTTTAACCTAAGAGAGTCGCGAGGTGATTAGCGTCTCATTTTCGTATTTTCCTCTCTTTTGTATCCTTTTCATTGGCTCTCATTAATTTCAGATTTACCGTGAGTATTTTAATCTTCGGCTTCCCGTTCATTGGTTGCCTCAAGATATACCAAACCTTCTGGACAATTTTAACTGAAGAAAAAGGAACTTCAATGTGAAAAATGAGTCTGTTACTTAGAAAGCACTTTAACAAAGATCAGCAAAGTGGAAGAGCTTAGGGACTCCTAAAAACATTTAGAAAAATATATTCTTGTCTTATATCTCAATGTATTAAAGGAGTACATCCGAAGAGCTACATGTCAAAGAAATCTGTCAATTTTAGTTTTCTGTAAAAGAAAACTATTGTACCGGCCTTGTTTATCCGTCCGTACTTTTTCTGGCCACACTTTTTTCTGTCCGCACTATTTCTGTCCGCCCTCAGATCTTAAAAACTACTGAGGCTAGAGGGCTGCAAATGATATGTTGATCATCCACCCTCCAATCATCAAACATACCAAATTGCAGCCCTATAGCCTCAGTAGTTTTTATTTTATTTAAGGTTAACTTTAGCCATAATCATGCGTCTGGCAACGCCATAGGACAGGCCACCATCGGGCCATGGCTGAAAGCTACATGGGCCGCGGCTCATACAGAAAACTCGATTGCGCCGAAGATACTTTTGCGCATTTTTTACTTGTTTACTTCAATACCTATGAGCTCCGTGTTTAGTACCATCGTTTACTTTAATACCTATGAGCTCCGTGTTTAGTACCAGCCCCTTGGGAATAAATGTTAAGCATCAACAAAAGACAGTAAATATCTCGGTAACAGTACATTAGCGATAGATTTTAGTATGGTTTTCGTGGTAAGCATCAGCATTTAAGAGCTCAGTAAAAAAAACTCCAATACCGACTTGTGTTATAAGAGTAAAATAATAATGAGAGTTCTGTTACCCTATGTCTCAGTATAGGGAAACGGAGTATTTTTTTTTTCAAGTTTTGAAAAGATTTTATTATTGTTTTTATGATTTTGACGCTGAGTGAAATAAAATTACGGGAGACAGATCTCCCTTCATTCGAACGCTTTAATCGGAAGCTTCTGCGCCCGGTGTCGGCGACGAAACACCGAGGAGAATTAAATCATGTCGGCGTAAAATCAAAATGCCTCTTATGCCTCGTCATGTGAACGCCACGTCAAAAAAGGGATGCTGGAGCTTCTTACCATAATTTCATTACGGCCATTTTATGGATGCTGCTGCGAGGAGGCCGTCAAACATAGCAGTGAGATGGCTCCCTGTCAAGGATGCTCTCCGGAGGAGGAAAAAGAATGGAAAGCGGTTTCTGGAGGATGGTCGGCGTCTCCAGACGCCATTGGCCATGACGTCATGGCTTGGGGAGTCACCCGCACTACTCATGTTTCTCGTATCTTTTGGCATCTTGCGCCAAACGTAGACCAGTTAGCCGTTTTATTACCGGCTTTTGTTTTTTTTATCGGAGCAGTATTACGCTAACGCCAGTCTGTTAAGGACTGTCACATACCTGGAAACATGCGTGTATCGGCAAAACGCAGAGATGTGCCAAAAACGGGCCTTTTCCCAGACACCTACGATCGCGAAGAATCTGCCTAATTAGAGCTACCTTAATTGGGTCATATTTTAGCCCTGGAAAACAATAAGTAAGATCATTCTAATATGGTTTGGCCAGTCAAAACAACAACCAAGCACAGAGGGTATGCGCATCTTAACTCACTGGCACCCGGCCAGCCGTAAGAATACAAGTTCTGTTTTCACTGCTGTCATGACAGAATCTTGATTCATCTTCTTTGCACAAATGTCATTTGACCACATATACTCACGGATTATTGAGCCTTTTTTAAGAATATATATATATATAATATATATATATATATATATATATATATATATATATATATATATACTGTATATATTTAAAAACTTCGTGGTCTACAATAAATGTTATTCCTTCATTTGAAAAACACTTTAAATTAGAGTGGAACACTTTCCACAAGTTGTGTCTTGTTTTGCAAACAACACTGTGTTATACTTAAAAGTTTGTTACACTCTACATATACATATATATTTACATATATATGTGTATATATATGTGTGTGTATGCATATATATGTATGTATATATATGTATGTATGTATATATATATATACATATATACATACATACATACATAGAAATAATCACATGAGCAAGTGTTTCAGAAAAATAAATATTTGACTCACATTGAGACCGAACCCCGATCTTTCAAATGAGAGGCTAGGGCGTTGCCAATTGACCCGCACCAATTATAAAAGAAGTTGGAACCTGAGTACACCCGTACCCTATGCGGGTCAATTGGTAATGCCCTGACTTCTCATTTCAAAGACCAGGATTCACTCCAGATGAAAGTCAGAAATTGATATCTGTGAAACACGTGCTCATGTGTTCATTATTTCTATCATATTCACGATGAAGGGGTAATTCGTATAGAATGCTACCAATTGACTCTAGTAAAATTTGCTGATTTGCTAGTGTTTTAGGCATAGTAAAATTTGCTGGTACGCTAGGCATAGTAAAATTTGCTAGTATGCTAGGCATAGTAAAATTTGCTGTTATGCTAGGCGGCAGCCTGCCCGGAAAATACCTCAGGTACAGATGTACTTAGGTTCCAACTTCTTTTTTAATTTGTGGGTCAGCTGGTAACGCTGTGGCCTCTCATTTGAAAGACAGGGGTTTGGTCCTGATATGTGTCAGAATTTACATATATATATATATATATATATATATATATATATATATATATATATATATATATATATATATGTACACAGTATATATATAAATATATATATACATATATATATATACAGTATATATATAGTCCATGGTCCAGGCCAAGCTGACATTGTGTAAAGGAAGTGTTAAGCCACCTCTCTATTAAGTCCAAATTCTTAAAATGAGACTCAACAAGTGGTAAAATGGACGGGTAAGAGTTTTTCGGGATGGTTCAGTCATGTGGAAAGATTGGACGACGACGAGGTCATGAAAAGGGTGTATAATTTAGAATGGTTACGGAAAAGGAGCCAGGAAGACCAACAGAAGAATGGATAGATTGGTGTTGGAAATGAAGGGCTTAGTATACAGGAAATCCGAGGGTAGGGGTTCAACAAACCACTGATGATCAATTTCGTAGGTATAAGAAGCAACCAATGCTGGGGTTAGCCGATTAGTTTTATTCAACTGTCGCCCCAGGTCAAAGGTCATAGACGTTTTTCAGGGTTAACTGATTAGTATTACTCAACTGAAATGACAACAACACAGGTCATAGCCGTGTTCCGAGGTCATCTAACTCCTTCCCCGTGTAGGGTCTTGATTAAATGATTATTTTATGTTGCAGTCGCCTTGTTCATTGATTCTACAAAAAAGACCAATCTAAGGCATGTAATTAGGAACTATAAAAATATATGCAGCAGACCGTAAGACTGTTAGTTGCTACAGGAATCTAGTTTACTGAAAATCTTTGATTACAGAATTCATTGTTTACACCATTTAGTTGCGGGTTACTGGTTTTATATCGTAAACCAAGGTTGATGAGTGTAATTCTTATTCATAATAGTGACAAAACCTGATGAATAACAGACCTACAGTATAGGCCACATTCAAACATTTAAGATATCCATGCTAATAGCAATTCCATGCACGTTCTAACATTAAAATAGGTCTGTCTGCAAAGTCCATTGCTTCGAAAGAGAATAGTTATAAAAAAAAGCCATCATAATATAAATAATCAGTTAAGGAAATCAAATAAATTTAGGAGGTAAACTGTAGCAGTTCCCTACAATGAAGGAGGCAGTGGAAACTTAAAAAAAACACACACACACACACACACGCACACACCAAAACTAAAAGATCCTTCAGTTTCAAGAAAGAGAAAGATTCCGCCCAAGTTTTCCTCCCCATTCATAATCACATTGAGGCACCAATAACGTCCTTAATTCTGAAAAGACCGCCGTGAGTCCGTCTTGTTCGCCCATCAAACAGTAATTCGAGAATGAATTGAAAATCCGAAATTCACACAGAATTCCTCGGTGCCATTTCCTCATAACAGGTGATTAAACCGTAATGGGACGGATTGGCAGTTAAAGAGGACAGTTTCGGTTGAAATATGCACTGAAAACCGGGAACTGTTCACAATGACCGAAGATAATAGACCACGAGGAAATAAGGTAGACTGCATAAAAGTGGAAGGAGAGCTGGTGGGAAAATGTTGTTTGTATACACACTGACAAACATTCCGATATGTAAACAGAATCTAGTGATGAATGTGTATGTGAGTGTGTGTGTGTCTGTGTGTGTGTGTATAACTGAATCCAGAAAATATGGAACGTGATGAATATATAAATAAAGACAAAATCCACGAAGGAAAGGGAAACACTGGAGTGTTACGAGGCTTTTCGACTGGCGTCCTTTACTTAGCAAAAAGGACGGCAGTCGAAAGGCCTCGCAGCGCTCCATTGTTTCTCTTTCCTTCATGGAGTTTGTCTTTATATATATATATATATATATATATATATATATATATATATATATATATATAGAGAGAGAGAGAGAGAGAGAGAGAGAGAGAGAGCGAGCGCATGGATAGCAATACAGATGTATTATTTTTACTAATTATCATTATTGTTTCATTGGAAACAATGTCAATTTGTATGCCTGAGCTGACATTACGCCTTTTCAACTTGGCCTAGAAGTTTCTTCGTTTTAGCAGGTAAATCATAAAGCAACTTGAACGTCTATGCGACAGGGTATGGAGCTTCCTACTTGACAATGAATTAGATAATAATAGCTAATCACATTTTAAGGTGAACGGTAATTACATGTGGCTCTATATAACCAATGGACACAAAACTGCGTTTAACAGCAGTTTATACTGAGCTATGGTACTGTAACTATTTACTCGTAAGGACGGATTTCCGCGAAATTGCCTAGAAATACATAAGTTATAACTGACGTAATTCAATTACTGCGGTACTATTTGCGGCACGTAAATTATTACGCGTGCAATAACAATTCTGTCGCATACCACTTCATAACAATCTAAAAAAAAAAAAAAACTGTTCTCGGCGTGAACAATCCCAACCTTGAGACGCTTGAAGGGGAGCGGAACAATGAATCAAAAATTGTCTTGACAAGAAACGGTGAGTTTCGACAGGTCGATCATTTCTTAAAGCAAAACAACCTCCCGGCATTTTCTTGGTGAAAGCCCGCTGTGATTTATGGAAATAATCTAA
>NC_089755.1:31746242-31758742 GCF_040412425.1 Macrobrachium rosenbergii
TTAGGTAAACATTATGTTTCAAAAATTTCAGACCAAATTAGAAAATTGCCTTGGGGAATAAATAATTAATTTTACATTATTACAAATCATTTTGAGGTTTACATAAATTTACAAAAAACTGGGGGAGGCCTATTACCAATTAGAAAGATATAGGCAAATCCATAGGCATTTATTAAATAAGTTTTAATAAATCAGATAAACGAACCAGGAAGAGGAAATAAAAAGGGAAAAAATAAGAAAATACCAGAGAAATTAGACAGAAAATTCCAAGGTACACGAGTGGGCCGAGAAGGAGCTGTCTACCGTCTATCCGGTAGATTAGGGATTCTCACCTACCCTTCCATTAGCCTGTCCTCTTTAATATCGGGGTTTGGTTGTGCCAGCGACGGGGGAGGGAATCGCTCTAATCTACGATCTCTGAAAATCTAAAGAGAGGCAGGAAGGAGGGGAAGGCCTCCGTATCACCGCGATTGTGGTGGGAACCATTAAAAAGAGATTATTTCATTTTTGAAGTTGCGTCTAAGCTCTAAAGTACACACATAAACGTTGTTGCCCTTCACGCACACGGTCAGGACGTGGCTGCATGGACTGGTGGCTGTGCGTACACGCCGAGTTCGACAGACAAAAACAAAAATAAAGAAAATAAAAATACTGGAGGTTTGACATTTTAAGTGTTGCAGAGACATCGGTTAATGGTGTAATGAATTCATTTTCGTAAATAAATAAGGACACGTGAACGTTTATAACAAAGGCGTGCACACACGAGCACAAGCACACCAGTATATACATATATATATATATATATATATATATATATATATATATATATATATATATATATATATATATATATATATATATACATACATATATATAATATATATATATACACATACACACGTATATATATATATATATATATATATATATATATATATATATATATATATATATATATATATATATATATATATATATATATATATATTTGGATGTGTGTTCTTGCCTCAAGCTCAAAGTGAATTACCCTCAGGGTGCTTGGGCCACAATATATATCATGAAACCACTAAGTATTAGGAAGTGAACTTTCAACCTGAATATCTGAATACTCTTTTTTTTTTTTTTTTGTATACGTCCAAGTGAAAATAACAATAGCGGTTAATAAAACAGTTCCCTCTGATGGCTAAATCTAGGTTGATTTTCCCTTGAAAACTCTCAAAGTCCCACCCCTTTTCGCTGCTTCGTAATGCCCAAAAGCATCGTTATCGATACCCATACTTGAAATGCGCCCTCCTGGGTATAATTACTCTTTATTTCTGACATTTCCGCAACACCTCTTAACCCAGAACAACCTACCTATTTCCCCCTGCCTTCCTCATAAGACCATGGAAGTTCCATCCCGTTATAACTCCCTGACATCTCTCTCCTTCCAGTTCAACTTCCATCATTTTTCTCCCTAAATAATACGCCTTATATAGACTTCGCATGCATAGTTAGAATTAGGATGACACTCTAAACCCTTAACGTGTAATGGAGACCACTCTATAGTTTCATTTCTGTTTTAACCATATTCTCCCTTTACTCAATTCTTCATTATTCTGTCATTCAAGAATATATTTATGAACGTCCCATTTTTGAAACCATGTACTTTTGAAGATGAAGAGTCACATCTCAATCGTTCAAGGTACTTCATGCAAAGTAGCAACGCCATCTATTTCTATATTTATACCATCTCAGTTCGCATTTAGATCATCCAGTACAAGCACTCTTTATGCTTGCTTAAAAAGGCTGCGTTAGATTTAGACACTTCCACTATATCTTCCTTTCTTTGTTCCTGTTTCTTTGTTTCTATCTGTCTCGTTTGTGTACATGGTCATTAAACACAGTCACTAAGTAATCTTCAGCGTCTCGGAGTCCCTTCCATACAATACAAGAAATATTAATTTTTTACTTTGTTTACCTTCAAACTGACTGGCACAGTAAGTTACCCCTTCCCCCTCGTTTCTGTCTCTACGTAACAATAAACTAGACTGCTCACTATTTTCCGATTTCTTGACTCCCTAACCTTTCACTGCAAATTCATTTGAAGTCGAATCACCCTTCATACTCTCCTGAATACCACCTGCTAAAATATATTATTCTTTACCTATACTGCATCCATGCACAGTCAAAAGACATATTGTGTCCAACTGGTGACTTTCTCCATGCAGAGCGGAGTGGATGTTTTCGCATTCATTCTCTGCATCTTACATGAATAGTGTATACATATACATTGCCACAGAACGTAAAATGAAGGAACTCCTATTCTTTTACGACTGGAATGAGTATTCATCAACCATCAGAAACAGTGCATTAGTGCGTGTAATCAGTATTAAACGATATATATTTGTGGTTATTATTCGTGAATATGGGAAAATCTGGGAAAATCACGACTGTATATGTAATTATCAAATATAATTCTCTTTGGATGTAATTTATTCCAGTAAAGTGAATTCAATATCAAGTAGTATTCCATGTGTTCATTTCATATATATATATATATATATATATATATATATATATATATATATATATATATATATATATATATATATATATATATATATATATATATATATATATATATAAAAAATATAAATAAAGATAAAATCCACGAAGGAAACGGAAACACTGGAGTGCTGCAAGGCCTTTCGACGCTGGGTCCTTTACTTAGCAGACTGAAGAAATATAAAAGTATGTTTATATATATATATATATATATATATATATATATATATATATATATATATATATATATATATATATATATATATATATATATATATATATATATATATATTAACTAACTTTATCACATACACAATTGTTCTGTGCATTAGTAGAATTACTAAAAGGACCTCATTCAAACTGTAGGTCCTGTTAGTAATATATATATATATATATAATTTTTTTTTTGAGTAATTAGGGCTTGACCCAAATATTGATGACCTACTCATTCTTAAAAACAGAACCTCAGAAGCATTCGTAGCATTTTCTGTGCAGCTGCGTTGACTTTGAAACTGTTGACCTACATATCCAAGCTTAACACATTCAAAGAAGATAAATAAAAGTGAGTAAATACGTCATTCATACAACTTGAATGAGTTATGGTGAATCTTTCTGATCGTAGCAAGATCATCTCAGTGGAGAAATTTTCTCACAAATTAAAACTGTTTTCTTTGAAAATATATTAATAGAAGATATAATATTTTAAGGTCACTGTTGTATTTGCGCATATTAGATAGACTGTCGTTTCCGGACGGAAATGTGATATTTAATGTAAATTTGGTGCATAAGTAATAAGTTTTCATTCAGTAATGAGGCTTTCAGTAGCAATATTATTATTTCAGAAGCTGTTAAGGCCATTTTTGAATATTTTGACCAAGCTTGGACAACTTCATTCAACGTATTTTATATTAAAGAATTTCTCTTGGGCATTGTTCAGTTTATGACAATATGGTTTTATTTCAGTGATGGTTTTATTTCTGTGACCTTAAGACCAGCGTCACTGATAAAAAATAGAAACCTCAGATGTGGCAACATGGAAATTCCCTTGAGTATATTCTAACCATTCAGTTCAAGACAGAAGGGACTATAATGTTCCAGTCGTAAAAAGTGGAGATGGCGTTTTCCTAGCTAATCTGTCACCTGAAATGGAAACAGGAAGAATCGCAGCACACAACTTACAGGCTTCACCAACCCTCATCTTTTCGTTTGTTTAATGTTATGAAATGGAAATACTAAAGAAAGGTAATAACTTCGTGACGAAGAACCATTATTTGTAAAAGGTGTTATTGACCATATTTGCAACAACCGTGTATCAGATTATATTAGTTATATTTGCCGATAATTATCCTTTATCACCTCCTAATTTGAGCTTCGAATTATTTCGATGTTCTGAGAGACATTTCCCTTGTCCCTTGTCACTGCAAAAGTCATTTTGCAAATGGCGGAAATTTAAACATGATTCAACAGTTCAGTATCACACGAAAGGAAGCATTAAAAGTAAAGTCTTTGTGGAAGTATTATTGGAAAGGATGATCATTGGCTCCTTTCATTACGACAGATGTCAAAAGATTAAGATGTCATTTTTTTCTGTATAGGGGAAGGGAAGATGAGGGCTCTTTTGTCACAATTTGCATTTTACAAGAAAATCTCTTTCCATGAAACACATCCCCTTTCTGTGCTAATTTTGAAGCAGGTACTCGGACATACATTGCTGGAAATTAGTCATGAATTATTGTTCATTTACTTCACAAATGACAGTAAGCTTCACACACACACACACACACACACACACACACACACACACACACACACACACATATATATATATATATATATATATAAATATATATGTGTGTGGATAAATATATTTTTACATATATTTGTGCATGTGTGTGTTTGTGTGTATTAATTTATTAATTCCGGTAAAGCAGTACAACAAAATACAATAAGGTGTATGTAGGGATGACCATTTAAGGAAAAAGTACAGCAATTGGATGCTCTTGATATCTACGTAAAATCAATTGAAATCGTCCATTATTTCATTCACGTTTTTCTCATACCACATATGATACTTAGTTGCAGCAGTTCAATTCGGATTATGAAAATATGATAACAATAATTGCTATACTGAGAAAAAAAACATTCTTAATATCAGCAATATTAGTAAATCTCTTGAAACGAACTGATGAATAACTTTCACTCGAGAAAAGTGGAGAGAATGTGGTGTATCCCAATAACCATTAATGGCTTAACTGGCGGGTACAATTTTACAATGTCACAAACTTTCGGAGTTTGTGTATCCGATGCGATTACGCAAAAATTGGATATTATTGCATATTGCCAGTTAGAATTGCTTGAAATCAGAGAATTGCTCTCGCAATAGACGGGTTAACAGGTTTTTATATTTTGGCTTTAATTCTAGTTTTTAAATATATAGAACACTCGTAATTTACTATTATTCTCAAGTTTCACACACACACACACACACACACACACACACACACATATATATATATATATATATATATATATATATATATATATATATATATATATATATATATATATATATATATATATATGTGTGTGTGTGTGTGTGTGTGTGTGTGAATCTTAGGAATATTAGTATTTTATGAGTGTTCTATAAATTTAAAACTGGATTAACTATATATATATATATATATATATATATATATATATATATATATATATATATATATATATATATATATATATAGTTTGTGTCTGTGTATGTATTTATATCTACAGTAGAAATGTATGGAAAGTTCGATGTCTCAAGTTATGTTTAGCAAACTTTTTTCCATTTTATCATCCTGTAACCAAGATATCATCTCCCAATTCAAGAATATTCCTTGAAAAGTTTATCCTGTTTCTTTAAAACAGAAAAGTACAATCTACCCAGCATGAGTATCAGTTTCCGTGATGGCGATAGTATCAGTTATAAATTCTTTTATTTGCAAACAAATCTTCCATTGTGCAAATATTTGTGCAGGAAGTTTGTTGCCCATTCATTCCGGCGAGATACACATTCCATGCCTTGTAATTAACTGTTTCCTGTCGAATACGTCCATCGTGTAGAATTCTATTTCTGTCTGAGTTGGCTATGAACGCGGGTTGCGAACGATTTATTTTAATGGCTTAATATAGGCCATTGTTCAACTTAGGTAATTCATTGAGAGTCCCATTAATATAAAGACATACAGACATAGGCACACACACACACACACACACACACGCACACACACACTTATGTATATGAATGTGTATGCCTTTATGAGTTATAAATTCATGAGTAAAAATTTTATTCTTTGCAGAACTGTTTGTGTTACTTCTCTTTTAATCACACACACACACACACACACACACACACACACACACACACACACACACACACACACATATATATATATATATATATATATATATATATATATATATATATATATATATATATATATATATATATATATATACATACATATATGCATACATAGAAATATAAAGTTGAATGTGAAGGCGGCTTAACACCTCATGTTAGCTGTTTAATCTGCCTCTCAGATTCGTGTAATGCCTTGTGATACGTTGAAACTTTGGCCATTGTCCCATTCCCAGGCCTCGAATGGGCCCAAGTTTCCTCAGGCTCTACGTGAGCTGGGAACATTTCCAAAAATCTTCCGACGAAACTCAAAAATTGCCCCCAGAAACTCCTTTCCACAAAGTTGACCTCTCCCCTTCGTATAAGCAAGCCGGGAATAATGCCCCAGGAGTGGATCCCTATCCAGATTGAGAGAGTACCCCGAAGCCATCCTCACCTCAAGCAACTGCTACGGCGTCCTGGGAAAGTCGACCAGAAGACATAACAAGGGAGGGTGGAAAGAGTCGCTTTCAGTGGCGGTTGTGGGGCCTTCCACTCATCACAGGCCATCGCGATTCCCGCACAGAAGTGGCGCTGTCAACTCCATACTTCTTCTGGGATACAACACTCAAGTTCTTTAATAAGTTACGAGAAGCGTCCACAAATCTCTCTCTTTCTCTCTCTCTCTCACTCTTTCCCTCCGGTTTTCTTTCCTTTTGGGAGAGTTAAGACAAACTATTTTTTTTTATCTCTCTTTCCTTCAGGCTCGGTAACAAAGCTGTGGCTTTTATCACCCGAGTGATTTAATGATATGTTTCACCTTCAGAGTTTCTTTTCCCGAGTACATAAGAAAAAATAAGCTTTCATTTTAATGAAGACGTGGTCATATTCTTTTGATTATCAGAGCAAAACAACTTTTAAATGCTGCACTGTGTTAAACGATAAGCCACGCGAATAGATATTCCCCGCTGGCGACTCTGAGGAGAGGGAGCAAGGGAGAGAGCCGAGGGAAGAGAGCCACACGTCCCCTCCAGTTGCTGGCTCAGGCCTGACTGAGAGCTGCCCTGGTTTCCACGACTAGATTTGTTCGCGGTTGTCACTTCGCCCATTTCGCTCCTACACTGTGATTTTTCCCGCTTCTTGCATCACTGGGAAGCCGATATACACCTATGAACGGAGTGAGGAATTGGCAACAGCCAGGGAAAAAGGTCGGGTTATGAGATAGATATCTACGAAGTGTCTTTGGTGCCGCAGCCAACTCGGAATTATGTTTGCCCACCAAATTGGGAATGGGGGAAAAATGACCCAGTCACTGTGCCACGGGCCCATTACGCCTTTGTGAATCAAAATGGTATCTTGCATAAGGTCAAATGATTTTAAAAAGTGAGGGGGCGGGGCGATGAGTTCTGAGATTACCAGGAGACATCAATAGACGATTGCACTTCGAAGAATACCATCTGTACTTTTCTCTCGTTTTTACAGTACACTAAACATGAATACAAAACTTTGAGAAGCGTTTATGTTCTGATTAAATAAAAAATAAGATTCTTTATGAAATGATTTTATAAATAACCTTCCGTAATTCTTAATGAATATTTTTTTTTAAATTCTTCCAGTATGACTTCATAATTATTTTATGGATACCATCCAGCAATTCTTTCTGCAGATTTTATAAATGCATTCCTGTAATTCTTCATATTATCTTATAAATTTCTTGCTGTAAGTTTTCATGGATAATTTTATCATTTGGAAATACCTACCTGTCATTCTTGATACTTGTGTAGTGAATAGTTCTCCGTAATTCTTTACAATTAGTTTTATAAATACCTTCTACAGTACACGAATTTTGCCCGTCGATTTATTATGAATTTTTAGTACTTTCCCACTTATTATTGCTCAGTTTTGCATTTCATCATCGTTATTATTATTATTATTATTATTATTATTATTATTATTATTATTATTATTATTATTATTATTATTATTATTATTATAGTAGGACATCTTTGAATACATTACTGAAAGAGACTTCTAAAAACTGGAAGCTATTTTGCTTTTTATAGTCATGTTCATAATTATTAAAAGAAACTCTCTCTCTCTCTCTCTCTCTCTCTCTCTCTCTCTCTCTCTCTCTCTCTCTCTCTCTCTCTCCTCTCTCTAAGTTAAGTCAAATGGGCCTCCACAGGGTACAAATCTTTACCTATTTTTATTTTTAACGTATACTGCATATATGTTTCCAGTATTGTACATTCCAGAACTTGGAGTATAATATTCACAATGATATCACCACATCTCTGAACTAATATATATATATATATATATATATATATATATATATATATATATATATATATATATATATATATATATATATATATATATATATATATATATATATATATATATATATATATATACATACTTACATATACATATATATACATATGTGTGTTTGTGTGTGTGTGTGTTATGTGTGTATAACTTTTAATACGTGAAATGTACGACTGCAACTTTAGACGAGGTAAATATATTGTTCGTTTAAAATTAATTACTTTAGATCAGTAGGAAAATTTCTTTTGATTTGGTTAGTTATATCAATGAAAATAAACAATTGTTTTAGATATTGTATAGATAAACTTTTCAATTGTTACTTCAGACGCATAATATATACATATGTGTGATTATATAGTATTTTAACTTGAAATATATCATCTTCATTTCACCATCCACAATTTCTTTTAGACGGAAAGCCATTAGTAGCAACGCTAATGTAATTCAAATTTCAAATTTCTTCCCACTTCCCCACCAACTCTTTTCTCTCTCTCTCTCTCTCTCTCTCTCTCTCTCTCTCTCTCTCTCTCTCTCTCTCATATGTTTATGCACCAATCTTTCTTTTCCCCCCATCTACATTTTATATGCCTCCAATATTCTAATTTCCACCACTCAGAATATTTACGTTTGATTAAGCACCCAACTTCAAGTCATAGATTTCCTCAGCCTCCTTCCTCGATATAAAAAGAAGCCAGCCTTTGTTTCTTCTAGAAACAGTTTTCTTTGTTTATTTCGCAGTTCATATTTTTTTTTTTTTTTCTGTCTCTGATCCTGTGACCATGACAGGGGATTATATATATATATATATATATATATATATATATATATATATATATATATATATATATATATATATATATATATATATATATATATATATATATATATATATATATATATGTATATATATATATATATATATATATGTGTGTGTGTGTGTGTGTGTGTGTGTGTGTGTGTGTGTGTGTGCGTGCGTGTTTGGTCCAGAATTATTATGTTTTGTTAACATGATTACGTAAAACCCTTCGTGCGAATTCTTAGGAAAATTTGATTTTTTGAGGTTGGAATTTGGATAAGGAATGTTTTCCAGGAGTAGACCTCTCAGCCTAGGAGGACGTTTGTTTGTTTCCTGTAGACAGTAATTCTCGCTTCCATAAACTGTCTTTCATTCTTTTGTGTACCATTATTTTATCAACATTATATTTATCACACTACTTTATATCGTTTCTTGTTTTCAATTTGATATCCAATTCTGTAATTGTCATCGTGAACATATTTCAGTAAGACATTCCACCTTTTTATGTTTTTCTCTAAAACACAAATATTCAACAAAATGTCAGATGGCTTCCTTTTAATTAATGTCTGAATTATTTAGAGAGCGTAACATGGAATACAGGGTCTCCGTGATACTTCTATTATAACGTAAAATCGCACTCACTTAATACGAAACGTCGGTTGATGTAGATGTAGGTTGATTTAATTCCTTTTCTCTGTCCAATCGCTTCTCATATCTTTTACGAAGGAAATAGATTAAAATTGTTTAAATTATTATCAGTTCAACTTACGAAAACAAATATCTTCATCGTATAAAAAATGCTTATGGCATCAAACAAGTTTTTCATTGAAAGTGTGTTGCACGTTTTTTTTTTCAAACCTTTTACGTTACCACTCTTTTATTTCAAACTGAAATGTAATTTATGCCGGCTTAATACATTAAGAAGAATTATAAAACTATTCTGTTCACGTTTTACCAGACTTGAGGAGACCTCATAAATGTACGTATCGGTGTCATCGCCACATGATGTGAACATGTTCTACTTATCACATTGTATTCGAATAAACATATTTATCTATGTCTGCGCTTGTGCTTGAAGATGAAAGGCTAAATAAAGAGCGTATATCACGATAGGATCGCGTCATGCCTGGGTTTTGACTTATTGCTGGTTTACCTAGCTGACAGGTTTCAATGATTTGCTTGAAAGTCAAGTCTTAATTTTGATATATTAAACTGAAGATCTGCCAGAATCTGCAGGAAAGACATCACACTGTTTTACCAAGCTTTATTGTCGTATAAAAATACAAGAAACATGATAGAGTGTAGAGGTGAGTTGGTATCAGCCGGGGCATTTGCACGAACGAATATATACTCTAATATTCGCAAATATATTTTGCAGTCGCAACTAACCCATTCCTGTGGCATTATTCGGGAACCAAGATAATTTTGGCAGCATTCCTTTTTTGGTCCACAATGAGAGAGCTTCGGATAATCGGCTTGATAGCGGAATGCTGTTCCTCTTTGATGAATCATTTCGCCAATAACTCGTCAGTGGAACAGCACTGCAAGATGGGTGCGCGATTTTGTTCATCATTTTCCTCTACAAACCCAAATGCATAATCTTTATTCGCTTCCTATCCGATATGCGTTGTTCGCGTAAATGGCCTCGCCTGAAACTGATGCGCGGTTATGCTTTTCAACCGGAGTTTGATATGAGGACGCCATTTCAAACCTTCTTCGCGATTTAATTAATTTGTTGTTGTATTCCACCGCCAGTGAATTGAAAATAGACAATCCAATTATTTGAGCTTTTAAAGAGGGGCCATTTTTGGCTCTGGGTCGTTGGCCAATTCTGTGGTAATTAATTCACTCTTCGTCGAGAAGTTTTCATCCTCTGCTAAGTTTAATTTACTAAGATTTTTTACTCTCTCTCTCTCTCTCTCTCTCTCTCTCTCTCTCTCTCTCTCTCTCTCTCTCTCTCTCTCTCTAAGGTTATCTAGGGCAGGATTTCGCTCGCATTGGTAGTTGCATATTTTCCACCTTTCTAATCATATTTGCTTTTACTTCATGATGCGTTTTGTATTTATGCAAGAAATTACAAAAGCTGTTTTTTTCATCATTGTCTTCGCAAATGTATTTGTTTCTCTGATGACATATCACATCTTGGTTGCCTTTCTCAATACTGATCCGCATTTTTTATTTTTCCTGTTTGATCTATTTTCTTTATCCTTTTTTTAATCGAGCACTTCGATTTTCTGAATTTATCTCCATGGGCATCTTCGGAAATGAATGAGTAGAAGCAGAATAAAGACAGTTTTGTCGGAAAAATCCCACCCAGGCCTATATTTGAACTTGACAAAAGCCAGCACCGGCAACTTCAGTAATAGAAGGAATGACAATAACAGGATTGAATTATAAAAGTAGACATACGGGTTGTCCGGTAGAAAAGTGGGAATAATAGTTACTAAAGTTTTTTATTATTATTATTATTATTATTATTATTATTATTATTATTATTATTATTATTATTATTATTATTATTATTATAAAGACGACTAAAAAAAGATTCTCCATACGAGAATACGACAAATCCTGGTTCTCAGATTCAATTTGAGCCCATGAAACTCTACGGTGACAACACACCATTTTTAACTTCCGTTCATTTGGAACACAAAATTATTATTATTATTATTATTATTATTATTATTATTATTATTATTATTATTATTATTATTAATTAAATTTTCTACTTCACATTGTCATCAAACATGGTCTCTCGAGTGAGAAGCAAGGGCGCTGCCAACTAGATAAAAAAGTCATAAAATATTGTGGATCCAGAGTACTTACACAAAATGAGTTAACTGTATAGCTGTACCCATTCAATGGCCTCTTTGGATAAGCTGTTAGGACCCCTGTTTTTCACTTGATAGTACTTGGGTCGATACCGATATGAGGTAAACAGTATTATTATTATTATTATTATTATTATTATTATTATTATTAGTGGTGGTGGTTGTGCTAGTAGTAGTAGTAGTAACAGAAGTTACAACTTTACAACTTTTATTAGTGTTTGCTGTTTAAGAAAGAAATAATTTTCTACAGTATAACAGAATCTACTTGTTCTACACAAAAGATTTACAGTTATTAATTTATCAGATTTTAATCATTTTATTTACAAGTGTTTCATCCCTGTTCTGTACATTGCTATATAACTAATTTGAATTGAACGGCATTGAGACAGCTTATCTGCATACCAAGTGTATGTTGATAAGCTGCGAATTCGAACCTGTAGGTACCAAATGATATTAGATATTATTCTGTATAACCCGAATTTCTGGTGCTAACCAAGGACCTATCAATCAACGAGAAAAATATATAGAATATTACTCGATTGACATCTGGAATGGACTGATTTTCTAATTAAATAATATAGAATGGCGTGACTATACTTGGAATGTCAGGGTAATTGGT
>NC_089755.1:31761242-31776242 GCF_040412425.1 Macrobrachium rosenbergii
GTTAGTTTACTGTTTTACAGATACAAGTATTTATGATTAAACGTACGGCAGAAATGATACAATTCATTTTAATTATTAGAAGATATCCGCTTGAATTATGTATAGCTATCTTGTAATATTGGTCGTTGCGGACTTGAATATTCAATTGAAAGCTAATTTCCAACGTAGAATAATTAGAAGCTAAATATTTATGGCTTATATAAATGAAAAATCCAGTGCATTTGCACACTCAGTTGCAGCTAATAAAAATTATGAAACTTCTGGAGGAAATGCAGAATTAAATTAATGATTTTCATTAATGAATAAAAGCTCAGCGCCCCAACCCCGTACCCACCCGCCTGCCTACCAGACTTTCATGTGAAAACATTATAAGGATGAGAAACTGTAGCAGCCTCGCAAAATAAGAATAACGCTATAACGTGCAGAAGACTGTGATTAAAAGATCATATTGTCAGCATAATTACAGACGTATAAGTTTCTATTTGTGTGACATTACTTTAACGAATATGGCAGGCTTCTTTTTCATGCTCAAATTGAAAATTATATAGGTGCTCAGCTGCCCAATTTTTTTTTTCGGGAAGCCCAAAATCACCAGATTATGCTCTGCTAAGACACGACCTTATATAGGTAAGCCAAAATCTGAACTCTCATGTAACTCTAAAAAAACCGTTAAGCAGTCACAAATGAACTCTTACATGTTTATAATGAATAAGAATTAATGTATGTAAAAATACAAACATATTCCTGTATTATTCCTGTATAACCAAAGTAAATATACAGTAACTCCTCTCATATCCTCATAGACATACACACACATACATATATATATATATATATATATATAGAGAGAGAGAGAGAGAGAGAGAGAGAGAGAGAGAGAGAGAGAGAGAGAGAGAGAGAGAGAGAGAGAGAGAGAGAGAGAGAGAGAGAGGGCTCACTCACGCTCCTCACAATTAGCGTGAGAACGAACTATAAAATACAGCGATTACTTGTCTGTAGCCGATTTCTGTCTCAGAAGTAATTCGTTCAAACATTAATTATAAAGAGACTGTTAAAGAAAGAAACGACAATTTCGCGTTCTGTACTCTCAACATAGGCATCCATCTTGCCACTCCCGCAATCTAATAAATCAGAATCAATCTGGGTTTGCCGTCTGGCCAATTGCACCCTCGTGTCATATTTAATCTCTGGAGTATCCGTCACGGAATTCCTCCAGACCTGGAAGATCACGCCAGGTTTGATCACTTTTTCCTTCTGGCCTGGGCTCCTGCTTGCGCTCGTTAAATCATACGACTCTGCTGCATTCATTTCGAGGAGATATACGCACATTTATATGTTATAGGGTAGACAAATGACTACAGAAAATTGTAATCGCTTTGATAGCAAGAAATTTCTCTTGAATTTTATTAAAGCTTGTCGTATCCTAAATCCCTTGTTGAAGCAAGTGTCAAGATCAGTATTACTAGGTGAACAATTTTACAAGTAACAAGTAGGAATACAAATTAACATTGCCTTATAATATCAAAATATATTTGCCAGGTATGGATACCGAATTTCAAAGCCAGAGTGACAGATTTTTAAGATGAACATTGCCTTATCATAAATGATACCGAATTTCAAAGCCAGAGTGACAGATTTTTTAAAATGAAATTCTACTTAATATTTGCATATTTTATTTAGTAATAAGAGAAAAATTATTCCATAAACTTATAGGGAAATTTGTCAAATGAGGAGGAACTTAGCAACTCATATCATGGGCGAATATGTAAGCATGAAAAGTCAGTTTCAATATCATTTCGGATAAAAATTATCTTTGTCTGAACATTAAAAACTGAACGGGTTGCGGCCTAATTTTTTTCCTTTCCTGCAAGAAATAATAGGAATTAGATCAGAAAAAGGTACGAAAAAAATATAGAATCACTTTAATTTCGTATTTGGGAAGAAACCCCGAAAATTGTTTCTTTATGAAAAAGAAAAGTCTGTTGTTATGCTGGTAGGATAAAATCACATGTCACATTTTTGTTAACATCAAAACTTTTATCGTTAAACGTGTTTTTATAACTGGATACAAAGAACTGGAGTTTCTCGGAATTACACACACACACACACATATAAGTGTGTATGTGTGTTTATATATATATATATATATATATATATATATATATATATATATATATATATATATATATATATATAGAGAGAGAGAGAGAGAGAGAGAGAGAGAGAGAGAGAGAGAGAGAGAGAGAGATTTTATATTTATATATATATATATATATATATATATATATATATATATATATATATATATATATATATATATATAATACATACACGGGAACAATGTGTAGTGTCTGTATATGTTTTAAGGAGGCAGTGGGCCATTTTCATTGGAAGCATTTTTTAATCTACAAATTATTATTCACCGTTCATCTCAGTTATTGAGACGTTTATGAAATCCATAGATTTTAATACTTGCTGGCATGCTACTTGCTCCAGAAAACAAATTTCATAACCCTCGGTGAAATGCAGACTTTGTATAAACAGGAAAAATAATACAAACGATTTGATGAAAAAGAGAAAAAAGTTAAAATAACCTTTTCCTTTGTTATATCATCCTTATAAAAGTGAATACTAAATAGACTTTCATTATGATTGTACTTACGATAAACAACAACAAAAATTTACCCCGCAGGGGGTTAGTGCCGTCAGTGCACCTCATGCGGTGCACTGTAGGCATTGCTTAACGTTCTTTGTAGCTTGCCTTCGGCCCCTAGCTGCAACCCCTTTCGTTCCTTTTACTGTACCTCCTTTCGTATTCTCCTAACAACTGATTCATAGTGCAACTGGAAGGTTTTCCCCCTGTTACATCTTTCAAACGTTTTACTGTCAATTTCCGTTTCAGCACTGAATGGCCTCATAGGTTCCAGTGCTTGGCCTTTGGCCTAAATTCTATTTTGAATTCAGTTCAACAAAAATTTTAAAAATTTAAGAACTAAGAAACTGGATAGGATGGTTTTACGTCAAAATTGATTTATATTCCAGTTTATTAATATCATCCGTCAGTAATTGAGCGATGAAGAGAAAACTGTAAAGAGTACCTTAGACTGTGCTGTCTCTTTCTCTCGTCTTCCTTAAAGTTGATTCCTGCGCTTGGCAGCAATATTGGCTTCGAAATTCATGTAAATTCTGCTTCTTTACGAATGCGACTTGCTAAAGAATCTCTTGTTTGTCGAAAGCAGACTTTTTTTTCTCTGTAAAATGCGAGTGTATAATTTTTCAATTTCAGATAAGTGCAGAGATCCGATTCAGTTTTAAAACTATTGACTTATCGGTTAGGTATGTAATTGTAGGATTTATTTTATCATATAAAAATGAAAGGATAAAGTAATTAAATCAAGGTAATTTTTTTTAAATATGCTGGTAGAATGATGGTATATGCTGGTAGAATGATGATACATCCTTAATTTTAACAAACAAACCATATTTTTATCATCAGCGAAAGTATTTTACTGACTTTTAACAATGGAAAACAAGTCTTGGATCAAATTTTAAAGAAAATTAGTTTGAGTGTTTTCACTTACACATAGAGTGGAAAAAAGTACTCAGCCAAATTTGTTAAAAACCGTTTTTATTAAGTCATACAATATTTTTATACCAAGAATTATCTTAACTTTGCCTTGATACTTTTCAGTGTCGAACAGAATGCCTCAGTATTACATTATCACGTCTTATACATGTTTAAATATGTAAATATGATAATGAGTTTTTACGGAGGTACTTATTCACGTGTCACTAAGAAAAATTCCTATCTGTTAGTAAGATAAACAAAATGAAGAACGAGTGCCAAAGACGAAACTTTTACGAGCTTTATAACTAAAAGTGAAAATGTCCATTTGCTTAAGAAACGATGTGCTGGTGAGGCATTTATAAAGTGATAAATGAAGGTTATTTCTTCCTAACGAAAAATAATGATCAGCAAAAATGCATACCAGTATCAAAGCTTCCATCAACTTCTTGTCTACGTAATACAATTTTCGTCGTACGATTTCTGCTTCGTTTGTGGTCTTGTGTTACTGTATTAGGAAGCTGGAAATGGAAGTCATTCATTTAATATTATCAAATGAAAGAAAAACATTGGGTTTTTTTATTATCTTCTATGTTTCCGTAATCGTGTGGTACTTCGCCATAACCAAAAAAGTAATTATCATTCGAACGCTAACCTTAGTCACGGGATTAAATCGCTGCTTTGCAGTCAGACATTTTTGGTGAAGAAAAAAAGAAAAAAGTTCAAATCTGCTTCGGCTGCTTTTGTGAGACTTCCTTCGTATTTTCAGAAAAATAAAAAAAAAGACGGGATACTTAAATCACCAGAATACGGACGCCCTCTCATTCTATTCTTTTTCTCATTTCCTTTCCTTTTTCTCCTGTTGCTTATTACCGTTCTGTCTCGAAAAACACGTAAAGACAAGAAAACGAAAAATAAAAACTCTTAAACGCGTAAATCAGTGACTAGACATTCCGCCTGACGTCGTCAATGAAAAGCAATCCGTTTTATTCATGCATCAGTCTTTCTCGATGAACCACTTAAAGTGCATTCCGGTCCTGATCAGAGAGAGAGAGAGAGAGAGAGAGAGAGAGAGAGAGAGAAAGAACGAAAAATGGGGGGGTGATGTTTTCCATATTCAAATCACTCCGAATCTGAATTTATGAGGCAAGGCACAAACGAGATTTTGAGAGACGCGTAGGAATTTACCGTTTATATGCCGCTGTTCAGTCCAATACTCCTTCTTTTATGGCCTCAAACCCTAATTTGTAAGGTAGCCCGTGTACTTGTGGTGGGGGGAGGAGAGGTGGAGGGTATTTTTTCACTTTTGAGAGCTTTATTCAAAACTATTAAGCAGATTTGTTTCGATTTTTATACAGATTTATAATTATTTTTTAAATCTCATTGAGGCCTATTGCCTGTCATTTCATTTAAGCCGGTTAAGTCTGACGTCAACTCCTAAAATCCTATAATTATTGTTATTGCTGATTTCCAGTTTCCGTCATTATTATATAGAAATTTTTCATGAGGAATTTTGTGAATTTCATGCTCATTATATGTAATTATCCATTTCTTGAGCCGGTAAGTGGCCCAATTATAATTAATTAGTTGTATGAAAAATATTTTCGTTATTTAAAAAAGCTACATCTTTCGTCCTCTAATACAGAAACTTAAGTTCTAATGAGTTGCTTGTTATTTTTACTTAACACAGCATGGCATAATCCATTCATCTGCAATCCAGTTGAATTCGCTGATCGCTTAGTAATTCAACATAAAAATTTTTCAACGAAAAAAAATCCAGCAACTTGAGTATTCCTGTCCGGCAGAATCCGAAGATGTTAACGAGCAAACTTTGCCTGTCTGGAATTTGCATAAGTGATGCTGATGGCCCCCTCATTCATTATTTCCTAATTTCAAGGTCAGTAAGGTCGCAAAAATAAAGCTGGTTCGTGTTGATATCTTATTCAGTGCAAGAGTATTTTTGCCCGTGGCGGTGGTCATTTACAAATAAAACCCTGTGAATGTTTTGCCTTTTTCTGAGCTGTCCGGACGAAAAACTCATCGGATTGTCGTGGCCTCTTTCTGATTAAGAGAATGCTTTTCCAGGAATGGATTCTGTTTAGTTTGTTGCCTGACGTCGAAAGCATTCAGCGAATTCTATCTATCTATCTATATATCTATATATATATATATATATATATATATGCATACATATATATATACATATATATATATATATATATATATATATATATATATATATATATATATATATATATATATATATATATATATATATATATATATATATATATATATATATATTCAGATATTCAGGGAGAGAGAGAGAGAGAGAGAGAGAGAGAGAGAGAGAGAGAGAGAGAGAGAGAGAGAGAGAGAGAGAGAGAGAGGTGTTTCTCTGGTTTTATGTCGGTAGTGATCTAATACGTCATGTTATACAAATGGTACGCTTACTGAATCAGCTATGTTGCTATTAAGTTTGGAAAAAAAATTTTTTTGCATGGCTGGAAAACACTATCATGTATTAATAAATTTCCATTTTGATAAAAGAGGAAAGGGAGACAATTATTGACTCTGAATTATTGTTTAAATGCGTAGAATATAGCATAAAATAAAATCCTTTTATTTTTGTGTCCATTCACGCATTTTGTTTTATTTAGCAATTCTTTTATGGAACGTTGTAATAGAAAGCTAGCTAAAATGTGTCTCCAACAATTAGTATGATCTGCATTAATTTCACGTAAAATAAAAGAGAACGAAAAGGAAAATAGTCGTTAAAGAATTATAGAATAATGAGTGTAAATTAGAATAAAATGCAGGTATCTTGTGGCATTAAGAATTCATCACCCTATAAATTACGGATATAAAGTAAGCATATATTTATGCATTCTTTTTTCCTTAAATATCTATTTTTCAAATATGAATATACGCATTTTCATCGCGTATTGTCAGGAATGATATCTTACTTTCTCACACATTCCTCCAAATATATATTGCTACTTTTCAAAAGATAAAAAAAAGTCATATTTCAGTATTATGGTGATAAAGGCTGGAATATAAGAATCGAATAATTAATGGCTATTCCCCCGGTAAACTATTTTAGGAAAATAATAAATGTTTGTCGAATGAACAAAAAATTACCCGTCTGGAAGATTAGTCATGGATTTGAGGGAATTTAACACAGTCTGAAAGGCACTGGAATTTATTCATTCTCTAACTCACACTGTAACGAAAATGTCAGTTATAGGATATTACACATTCAATCACTTCAGTATTTAGGGCATACAATAAGGACATATATTGTGAATAAAAAAAGCTCAGTGAGTATGTTTGTTTACAATTCAATTTCACACTCACATTTACCTCTGCACTGCAGTTGATATATATATATATATATATATATATATATATATATATATATATATATATATATATATATATATATATATACATATATATATATATATATATATATATATATATATATATATATATATATATATATATCTGATTCTCAGTTACTCATATTAACCTTGGTAGTCTATCTTTTTCCGCAATTTGCAACAAGCTTTTAAAATGTAGAACCAATCTAAAATCAATATGTGGTTCCGTCAGGCAACAATTAAAAATATAATTCGACTTAATGACTTCGTCAAAAACCTTTTGTAAGCCACTGGCTCTTCGAAATTATCATTTTCTAATCAGATATTAATCCCAAATTAAAATCTCTTCAGCAATGTTCTATTGGAGCACTTAGAGACTTTCCAAATTACAGCTTACCATTTGGCTTTGAATTCATTCTGGAAATGCATAGTAGCAATTCGAAGTACTAATTAAATTTAGTTGGGAGAATACACCAGAAATAACCCTTACTCCATAATCAAAAGCTGCTTTATGACTTTATTGGCAAAATATGGTTATGTCTTCCTCTGTTTTGCTCTTTGGCACATAAATCTCTCACTGTTTTAAACAAAAATGTATTCGAGGCAAATACACTTTGTGAAATGTATCACCACTTCGTGATTTTTTGGAAACAGACGGAAGCGTTACAAGTCATCTCGTAAATTTCGGAGCCCCTCATTCTTCCCATCTATGCATGCGCATTTTTTTTCCTTTTGAAGTTAGAAATGAAGATAGAATACCCAATTCGAATGGATGTTCAATAATTCACTCATCAGTTTAGGGACTGAAAGTGCTCTCTCTCTCTCTCTCTCTCTCTCTCTCTCTCTCTCTCTCTCTCTCTCTCTCTCTCTCTCTCTCTCTCTCTTTTATGCAGGGGTAGAGTTGGGTAGGGGCGCTCAATATTCCCAGTTAATTTGGAAGGAGTATCTGTACGTGTCTGTTGCTTTTGCAAAGTGCTTGCCATATAACTGTTTTTCTTAAACGTTAGGGTACCTTACAATGTCTGAGTGATCAGGCAGTTATTCTGTTTACTTATTTATTTACTTATTATCAGTTTTCACTGTATTTTTAATAATTTCATCTTCACCTTTAATTTACTTATCACCTTTTCAAAAGTGAAAATGGAATATTTGGATACTTGGGAGATGTGTGGCCTTGCTATTTATTCAGTAATAATAATAATAATAATAATAATAATAATAATAATAATAATAATAATAATAATAATAATAAGTAACAAACTCCAAGTTTAGCCTTGTTGTCCAATCTGAGGTCAGCCTTGCTTACCACATGCTTTATAGTAGTATGAAGACTGATGGTACCTTCTTCCGAAATCCGGGGAGGTACGTCTTGTCCCTAAGGTTAGGAAAAACTAGAGTATATTTGAATATTTTTTCATAGTTTACATACACAGTCTTTCTTGTAATGTTAGGAAGAGATTTATTACAAAAGCAAGGCAAATCAAAATGAAGTAAAAATTGCTGTAGATTCAGACTTATCCAGTCTTTAGAAAAAGAACAACGAAATAGTCGATGTTCATATAAGAGTACCGTTTACAACGATAAACGATAAAGAAATATACCAAAGAACACCATTTGTACTGTATGCCTTGCAAATTTGCCATCTATTTGTTTACACAGTTACTGAAAGCTCTATAAAAGTGTAAGAATAAGTAAGCCAAGTATTTTCGAACTTAGATTTCATCATCCGTATTTACCCGTCATTTGGCTCTGGGATTCCTGTGCCTTTCAGAAGATAGGCAGGAGTCAAGGATGAAGAAAGGAATGATACCACAGCCATACTCTCGTCCCCCTCCTCCCCATCCCCATCTTCCCACCCTCCGATAAAATAATCTCACCACAAACAAACATGCGCGGAGAGAGAAGTTTCAAACTTTCCTAATAATGCTCGTCAAAATATGCAAATTCTTGCGTATATAGATTCTCTTTAGCCTCGATCGCTCTTGGACAATTTTTATGAGCGCCCGAGGGACAAATATGATGTCCCACAGAACATTTTCAAAGAGTCTGCCAGCTGAGCATTCTGGGATAATGTTCAGAAGAAATTTCAGTGTCTTTGCGTCAAGAAAAGGACCTTCTGAAAATAACTGAAATTTCAGGTGAGTAACGAAAGAGAAGGTAATACAGTTTACATCGTTGCAGAATGCAATTCAGATCTTAATGTAACTGGTAGTTATAGTCAGCAAGTAAATTCCCCTTCAAACATATAACATATTACATTCCATACACCGTAGGGGGTAGTGCCGTCAGTGCATTTCAAGTGGTGCATTGCAGGCATTACTAAAAGGTGTTTGCAACGTCCCTTCGGCCCCTAGCTTCCAATCTCGTTTTCTTTCTTCAGTAGTCTTAGTGGTACTATAGCTTATTCTCCCAATCAACCTTTAGAACCTTGTACTTCATCTCTTCATGATCTGGATCACTTTATCTAGCTTCCACATGCCAACTCCATCTTTTTGCTGTTTTAAGCGATGAAGGGCCAAAAGCGCGCCGGTGCCTAAATTTTATAAACTCAGTTTTCCATATTAATTTATTCACATCTATATACTTGCTTTTTTTTTTTCCAGTGCCTATTCTAGCACGTTTTGACGTCTTTCTATATTACCTTGTCGTTTCATCTGCAAAAATGTCCAAACTCCAACCATAGGATCACTAATGACGCATTGACACATTATTTTCGGCCATTATCGAATTGTCATTTTGCCCTTAATATGTTAAAAATTTTATAACAAAACTAAATGAACAACAAGTACTCTGCTTTAAAATGACGCCTAAATGAACATCATAGAATGAGTAATAACTTCACAAACAACATTTATAGTTGGATATCGCTTATCACAACTCGGACCCTGAGTCAAACAGAGCTCGCAAAGACCGTTTGACTGAAACGGCTAGTCTGTTCCCGCACGGTCATGCAACACTTCCAGTGATACGCTGGAAGTTCTGAAAGCTCTGCGCCGAGCATAGCATTCTCCCCTCCTCACTGCTGTAACGGTCATGGCCAACATTTTTTGTCGTGAAAACTTTGATCATCTTTCATTCATGCTCGACGCTGACGCTCCATTGCCTTCTGAGAGTTACCGAGTATCATTTTACACCCATTTCTGACGAACTTCATTTTTCCTTACAGTAAAATGAACTCAAAAAACATTTTTATTGTTTTATATAAACGGTGGAAAAATGACTGAAGCATATCTTGATAAGGAATAAGGGGTCTCTTGGGTTGATGATTAACTAATCTTTTCGGAGAAAGTGCAAGGACTACAACGCTTCACAGAAAATGAGGCTGAAAAGACTGCTTCGCAAGGTTTCATGCAAAATACGATGCTTATTAGAGCTGTAAAGGTAGTGTCACCTATATGTATATATATATATATATATATATATATATATATATATATATATATATATATATATATATATATATATATATATATATATATATATATATATATATATATATATATATATACAGTATATATATGACAACGCACAAAAAAATATGCTATCTTATGAATAAGTAAAATATTTTCCAAGAGCAGAATAGAAGCTGTATTCCAAAATGACTCATTTTAAAAAAAAAATGAATAGAACCAAAGTCAACGAAAATCTTATAACTGAAATAAAAAATAACGACAAAATATGGTTTTTAGTGGCGTCAGTGCACCTCATGCGGTGCACTGTACGCATTACTTAAGGTTCTTTGCAGCTGCAACCCCTTTCATTCCTTTAATGTACCTCCTTTCATTTTCTCATTCTTCCATCTTGCTTTCCACCCTCTCCTAACAAGTGACTCGTAGTGCAACTGCGAGGTTGTCCTCCTGTTACACCTGCCAATTTCCGTTTCAGCCCTGAAGGACCTCATAGGTCCCAGTGCTTGGCCTTTGGCCAAAATTCGATATTCAGTTCAACTCAACACACACGTCCCCTAACAAAATAAATGAGTAGAAAGCACGATAGAATATTTACGGCCATGCACAAGGCCTAATACTCTTTACAGCGTTATATATAATTTTTTTTTCTTTTATCATGCCGACAGAACCCCAGTTGATCCGGTCACGGGCGACACAGCTCCGCCTCGAATACTGAGGCTTCAGGGATCAGACCTTGCTACGTGATAAACCCAAGTAAGTGAATTTTCAGACCTTCGTCGGAAAACCGAAGCCGAACGGGATTATTTATAAGAAGCACGTTCAGGTTATTTCATGTATTTTCCTTTGAGTTCGAGAGCTTAAAGGCGGTTATTAATAACAGTGCGACTCGTCTAGGTTTAAATAATTTCATTCTTTTGCTTTTCGAAGTAAGTGAATGCATACCCCTGCGCGGAAGAACGAAAGGTAGCCTAGAATACCTAACAAGAATGGGATTTTTTTTTATTGCTTCTTGTAGTTTTAAAGCTTATGAGTAACTCTTGATAAGAGTAACATCATGTCATGTTCAAATATATCCATCCTTTGCTTTGAGAAATTCCTCGACACAGACTCGCAGGAATTTTTTTTTTATTTTATTTTTCATGTCGGCGAAATCTCAACCATTTTGATTTGTAAGACAATAACATTACGTTTTTCAGTTTTGAACGCTGGACATCCATCAAGCATAACAATGCTACTCCTTCAGCTGTAAATGAATAATTTAATCCATTCCTCGCTGTCAAATCATTTGCGACCAAAGCATAACAAGGATCATCAATTGGAATAACTTTTAATTATTTTCATTGTCTTTACTTTTTTAATGATAACTGGTGCTATGATAACTCCTGCTAGTTATTTATGTATCTCGTTGTTAGAGACACCAGGAGTGCACAGAAGGTAGTCTAAAAAGCTAGTTTTTGACAAAAACGGGAATGGAATCTCACAACGCCTTAATCGCACGATATTTAATGCATACATTATATAGTATATAAAACATTACCGTCATATCTGTGAAAATTATATTTGCAGGTACATATGCAATCCAAGTTGCTTCAGTAATAATAAGTACAATATCAATATTAATAAGAAGGGATTTCTTAACATTTTCTCCCCAATTTCGTTCCTACTTACAATTGCGCTCTGTCCCCTTTGACGAATTAATTCATCCCTTTGCTCCAAACTTCTGTGTTTCGTGCTTAATTAGCAAACACCCTGTCAAACTACCCATTACACGAGGCACTAAATACATCCTGTATTAATAACCGTAATGTATGGGCGTTTTAATTAAAAAGTTTGCGTTCCCTTATACCTGCTCTCGAGGCAAGAATTTCACATAAACACAGATCATACATGGAAGGACTGTTGTACAGAGTAGCTATCGTAAAAAGCATATATATATATATATATATATATATATATATATATATATATATATATATATATATATATATATATATATATATATATGTATATGTATGTATGTATGTATGTATGTATGTATGTATACATGTATGTATATATATATATACTAATTTCTGACTCATCAGTCAGAAATTTATTTCTATTCCACACGTGATTGTGTGTTGATTATTTCTATATATATATATATATATATATATATATATATATATATATATATATATATATATATATATATATATTATATTTGGGTACCAATTAATTCCAAAGTACGTATACACACACAAACACACACACATATATGTGTATGTATATATGTGTCTGTGTACGTACTTTGGAACTAACTGGTACCCAAAGGGAATAATAAATTAAAAGCGCATTTACCCTAACAGGGGTTCAAACCCATGCCTTTTAGGGTTGTTACTGTTTATGGGTTCGATTCCTGGTTTGGATAGGCGAACTTATCACATACAGTTCCCTGTAGGTGTAAATTAATCCCGAGATATAATGATTTCCACATTAACGGGGTATGCGTGGCTTAAAATCCATAAAGCATCATGGGTAATACTCCTGTTAACTAAGGTTTTATAATGTGTGTGTATATGTATATATATATATATATATATATATATATATATATATATATATATATATATATATATACATACATACATATACTGTACAGTATATATATATAAATATATATATACAGATATATATATATATATATATATATATATATATATATATATATATATATATATAGTATATATGTATGTATGTGTATGTGTATATATATGGTATGTTGTAAAATTCGACCGATGGTAGAAATAAGAATAGCCATATCCCTATAACTGCAGATTGAACAGAGCCATTCTACCTTTCGCCTCCTCATATAATCCCAATTCTGCCCTTTCCCTTAATGTGGAAAACGCGATATTTTCCAGAAAAACGCGCTGGCCATATTGTATTTTCCCTCCGTGGCGAATAAAAATCGTTCGAGCGTGATGGAGGCTAAAGCGTCTAGATATAAGTAAGAATTATGTTATTTCGACAAGTCTTTTTCCAAAACCTGTAACCTGGAGTCTTAGCGCGTATTTGCTAGTGATGGGGTGGTTTTTTTTTTATGAAGAGTTCTACTTTTGTTTCAGTATGAAGAACTCGGATTTTTATTCATATAAGGTGTTTTCTTCCTATTCATTTAATAAGTTGAAAAAAAAAAGATAATGACTAAGAAAGACCAAATATTGAAAACGAATCTCGGTACATCTTGAACGTGGAAGTGGTTGCTGCCTCCGACTTGCAAATAATTCCACGAACCCCGTGCGTCGTTGTTTGTCGTGTGTTCAATTTCGTTGTATTTTCATCGTCAGCATACTTCTTCCTCTTTCTCTTTGCCAGCATAATTCCTCTTTCTATTCCTCTCAGTTTTTTAATGTATTTTGATTGTGCATTGAACATTGTGAATCTGTATAAATTTTATTGCTAGCTCGATTTTTATAAAGTTCAAAGCGTTTGACATTGCTTTCATGCTGTCTTCAGACTTTCAGGTTACCGTCATACACAGACCCTGTCCTCCTCGATATGCAAACTTCCATAGCTGTCATTGCTAATATTCTAGAAACGAAAAACAATGGCAGAAAGAATACTAAACATTACTTTCATAAAATTCATGAAAATATGCTTTACCCAAATAATCTCGACACAGGTATGGATTTACATCTATTTTAAATGTGTTAATAATGGGTGAAACATTCAACAGCCTTTCCTAATTGTACATTTTCTCCTCATTACATTGTCTCACGAAGGGAAATTTTAAATGATAATTGTAATCCTAAGCTTAAAAAGGAATGAGAGAATGACAGTTAATGAACGAAATCATTTGTAATTATTTTGGCATCTTCGTTACAATTAAAGCGCTAACGACAACATTTGTAAAGTGTTTCTGCTTCGTAAATAGTTGCATCTGGTAAGAGGATAAATTCAAACCCCTGTAATTAAGCGTTAGTTATAGGCCATCACCTTTTATTGATAATCATTTTATCTACGCCCTCACATTTCCAGCATAAATTCGAAAGGAGAGCGGAGCGTATATTCCGAAAAGTCTGTAATTGCTTAAATTAGAACATGATCGAAAATACGCAGTTTCTACAGGAAGTAATAACAGGTTAGTGTATAACCTTTTTGGACAGTTCAGGGGTTTACAAAGGGTGGAGAAATAAGTCATTTGGGTGAACTGCATCCTCCCCATTCTAATGTCGAAATCAAATATTGGTTTTAGATTGATTCCTGATTTGTTTTGCCTCTGTTTGATTCTGGGAAATACGTGTGCAGCTGAATGGTAATGAGTGTGTACAATCACAAGTAAAGGCAAATAGGAGGTACACGTATGTGTGCGACTATAAAAAGGTGTTTTAAATAGACGAATATTTATAGAACTGAATAATTAATGGAAGTAATTAATTTACGTCATCATCACTAACATAAATTCATGTAAGTGAAAAAAATGTAGGCTTGGTAAGTTTTATCTCTGAACAAGCGCAGAGCTTAGGTAGCTAATTATCTGAATGTACTTAGTAGCAAATTGGAATTATTTAATGGCCCCGTGGTCCAGTGGTTATCACCCTCACCTCCCGCGATCAAGCGAGAGAGAGAGAGAGAGAGAGAGAGAGAGAGAGAGAGAGGA
>NC_089755.1:31793742-31808742 GCF_040412425.1 Macrobrachium rosenbergii
TAGCTTTCTGAACAGAAAACTGTTGTGACCGATCTAGACAAAATTTGGCACGTGGCCATCATTTGACCCAACTTAGATAATAGGGTGGGTTTCAGACCCGTACCCTATTTGCTGGTTTTGTCTGTCCGTCGGCACTTTTTCTGTCCACCCTCAGATCTTAAAAACTACTGAGGCTAGAGGGCTGCAAATTGGTATGTTGATCATCCACCCTCCAATCATCAAACATACCAAATTGCAGCCCTCTAGCCTCAGTAGTTTTTATTTTATTTAAGGTTAAAGTTAGCCATAATCGTGCGTCCGGCAACGATATAGGCCAGGCCACCGCCGGGCCGTGGTTAAAGTTTCATGGGCCGCGGCTCATACAGCATTATACCGAGACCAGCGAAAGATAGACCTATTTTCGGTGGCTTGATTATACGGTGTACAGAAAACTCGACTGCGCCGAAGAAACTTCAGCGCATTTGTACTTGTTTAATGTTCTCTTTACTACCTCTGGCACGTGGAATGAAATTGTTTATGAGAGTACGGCCAGCTGACTCAACGATTACTGGTAATTAACGATCTAAGGTGTTCATCTTCATGATTTTTGATAGCAAATTATCATTAATTCTGTCAAACTCAATTTATATAGTTTTTGCTTTAAACGGAGAGAAAAGAATTTTCTAGAATATATGCGTCTGTCTTCCCTTCCAATATATCATTCCAGTAATAATATAAAGTGGGAACTCACATTCTAAGTCTTAATCGAGGTACGCGTCATTTACATTCCCAAAAATATCCTGGTGGGTTGCTGGATATTTATGCCTTCGGCCCCTAGCTGCAACCTCTTTTGTTCCTTTTACTGTACCTCCTTTCATATTCTCTTTTCTCCATCTTACTTTCCACCCTCTGCTAACAACTAATTCATAGTGCAACTGCGAGGTTTTCCTCATGTTACCCATTTAAAACCTTTTGCTGTCAATTTCCGTTTCAGCGCTGAATGACCTCATAGGTCCCAGTGCTTGGCCTTTGGCCTAAATTCTACATTTCATTTCAATTCGTTGGTAATGAGGAGTCTTTAGCTTATTACAAAATGAAAAGCCAAATTCCAGTTGGTAGATTTGTGTAAGATGTCTGATTTTTGCCAATTCTAGAGATAACTAAGATTGCAGACTTGTGTCAGTTTTGGAAAACCACCATGGCCGACCAGAAAGCTTCTTGTTGAACATCTGGCCACTTGGGTTGTTATCAACATGTCCTCATAAGTAATATTAATTTGCAAATTTGTTTTCTTAGTGGAAAATAATTTTATTGTGTAAATTTTGGGAACAGATATAGCAAGTTATCGTATTACCCTCTTCCTTGGGAAATGCATAGAAACGGTAACTGCTGTTATAAGTAAGCTATTCAGAGTTGCTTTCTTTCTTGTATATATTCTTATTATTTGTTTTACATGAGCAAGTTCTTTTAAGTTTGTTCTTTATAGTTCCAGTAGTTTTACAAAGGTATGAAGCCCAGTAGTTTTGAAATTGAATTATTTTTGGTCATCATCTCCATTAATTCATTAACAGCTCTAAGTGTAGGATAATTTAATAAGCATCCTAAGTAGATTTTTATTTTATGTGATTTCTATAAATAAACTTTTTGGCTCCTTGCAGTATCCGATGCAAAAGGCCTCGTGGATGCTGGTTATTACCATAATATAGCGTCTTTGTATTATCATGAATATTATGCTGTATCTCATTACCTCCTCTCTCCTCTCTCTCTCTCTCTCTCTCTCTCTCTCTCTCTCTCTCTCTCTCTCTCTCTCTCTCTCTCTCTCTTTCCATGGACTGTGAGCACTTTTTCCACCTGATTTCCACGCTACCATAAGATATGCCAGTTTCCATTTGTAGATGAAATTTTTCTCTCTTTTCCATTTGGAAGTGGGGAAATACTAGCAAAGGTAGATCCTGAAATAGATGGTTCGTACTAACATTTTGAAAGCAATCAATATCTGTTTCGATGCTGTAACTCATCCTATATTGATGTTACAAATATGGGCATGGATTATTATTTTTTAATCACTGGGCACTATGTAAAGATTGAGGGTATTTGTTGCAGTAAATGTTTAAGAATTTGGTTTTATTATTTTAGCTATTTCGAAGTGCCATGAACTTCCTGTGCAAGCTTATGCTAAGCAGAATATCTAGAGTATCTATATTTTTAATAATAATAATAATAATAATAATAATAATAATAATAATAATAATAATAATAATAATAATAATACCCAATTCAGTCATCAGTGCCATTATCCCATACCTTTCCAGAGAAATTGGTAATTCGTTGGGACTGGAAAATAGGCCACGTTCACGAAGATATAATTTAAGCCATTAATTAATGATCCTCAACAGCTTTCAAAGAATATATAACTAATCCTTACATTAAATCTACCAACACTGACGAATATACATAATATACATATCACAGCGATTCGTAATTGTCGTTAGCTCTATGAAGGCTGATTACGCGTTATTTTTTTCATTCTCGTCCTTTGTAACAAAGGACGGGAGCTTTCTCCAAATAACGTGACGCAATTACTATGGGACGCGTGGAGACTCATTGTTGATATATCATTAATTGTGCAAATGCACTCAGCGGAGTAATTGCATCCTTTGCCAAGTGGGAGAGATCAAAGAGATGGTTAACAATCAAATATTTTCTTCTCCAATCATCTTACAGATTAATGTGCCATTATCATCAGATTGCAATTGCACTCATTAACAAGGCTTTAAAAAAAACTTTCGGTGATATTTCTAGCGATCGTTGGTCAGATAGTCATTTCAAGAAGAGATATAACCGTTTCAGTATCAAAGAAAAATGGATGTTTTTTTTATATGATCAGAATATGTTGAAAATATTAATGATGCCCGGAATTTCTTCGTTTCTGAAAGCATAGTAAAGGTAGTTTTTTTTAATGAGTATGTGCCTAATAAGTTTCTTAAACAATAAATCAGGATTCATCTGGTAGGTTTAGATACCAGATTTCTGGAAGCATAAATCTTCTTTGCTTTATGTGTTGAGAAAGATAATTTGCAAATGAATTTTGTTCATGTTGGACAGACTGACATTATCCTTACTTAAATACTGTATCAGAGATATTCTGGACTTGAAGGGGCAATTCAAAATTATTTTCAAAAGGTACAGGTAAAAGTAAACTGGCCTTAGCGTATTAATTATCTTGGGGCCATGTCTCGTTTTAAATTAATTTCTTAGGATTATTAGATATCTTGTCTCCGTGCGTATGGTTATACTATTTGTCTTTATTTGCCTAGTTATTACCATAAGCTTTTAATGTTTGTTAAATACATTAATTTTTCTCCAAGATTAGGTTATGTATTTTAGAGTTTATCTTTCTAGCGTCCTACTATGACTACCCATTAGCTTTGTAAAATGACATTTCATTAACAAAGGTGCCTCTTCCTTTCAGCTTTTTTTTTTTTCATTTTACCAATGATAACTTTAACCAGGCTTCAGAAAACTCCGCGTTTAGAGCAGCTACGGCCAACGGCTGGGGCATTTTCTAACTCGTCAGTGATCATAGGATGTACTTACTTACACACAGACAAGCATTTCAAACTTTTTTAATATCGCTACTCAAAATATGCAAATTCTTTCCGAGCATCTCCTCCTTAGCCTAGGTCTACCTTCTGTGGTATTCAAGGGATGTATGATGTTGTCAAAATGAATTCAAGACGAAGGAGAACTATGGGAAGAAAGAATTTGAAGAATAGAGGGAGTTCGTTAAGTTCATTAGTAAAAGAGTAATTTTCTTAAGAGAAAATATCAAGATTAGTGATTTATGTTTTCAGTGAAACATCACTGAATGAATTGTTAATGTAGATAAATAGTGAAGTATCATATATTATTACAGAAAAAAATTTTATCATAGAATCATAGCCGTCTTTTATTTATCGTTGACATATACATGATATACCTAACTTTCGTAATAAAAGCGTAATCTGCATTGAATACAGAGACTCGTGCTGTAATATCTAGTGCAAAAAGTAAACGAATATTTTGTTTAACCGTTGACAATACAGTAAACAAATTAAAACTGACTGCGTTGAAAGTTTATATCCAACTATATTTTCATCCAGTTTACTAATGCAATTACATAAGTTTAGCAAAATATGTATGTATGTATGTATGTATGTATGTATGTATGTATGTATGTAGGTATGTATGTATGTATGTATGTATATACATATACATATATATAATGTATATGTGTATGTGTATATATGTGTCTATATGTATAGTCTCGGTAATTGGGCGCCTACTTGGAAATCTTAGCTTAATGATGAATAATATTGCCAAGACCAGGAAGAACATTCTTTATTATACAAGCTTTCGAGGTACAAAACCTCATCATCAGGCTGAAAAACCGACAAGGATGAGAATCAATGAAATTACAATAAAATGAATTGTCATAATAAATCTTCAGCAAAAATACTAACCAAATATATTCAACTAGCTATCGTGTAATTTCATAGTAGGTGCACAATTGGGTCGTTAAATATTTTACTTTGTGAGTGGTAGTTTGTTTACATTTCACCTTAGTTTTGTATTTTTATGTTTGTGTACGTTTTTAATTTTTCGTTATTTTGCGTCTTTCAGTTTGTATTTACTGTTCGTTTTATATATTTGGTTAGTATTTTTGCTGAAGATTTATTATGACAATTCATTTTATTGTAATTTCATTGATTCTCACCCTTGTCGGTTTTTCAGCCTGATGATGAGGTTTTATACCTCGAAAGCTCATATAATAAAGAATGTTCTTCCTGGTCTTGGCAATATTATTCATCATTAAGCTAAGATTTCCTAGTAGTCGCCCAATAACCGAGTATATATGTATATACATACATACATACATACATACATACATACATACATACATACATAATTTACATATTTTGATGATAAGGTTGTATACCTCGATAGCTCGTATAATCAAGAATGTTCTTCCTGGTCTTGGCAATATTATCCATCATTAAGCTAATATATATATATATATATATATATATATATATATATATATATATATATATATATATATATATATATATATATATATATATATACACACACACACACAGTCAGGAAGGATGAGAAAAAGAGGAAACCGAAATACCAGTATAAGATAAAAGAAAGAATCCTTTCGTAAAACAACAAAGAATTAATTTTTACATAATTCGTTCTAGAATATGGTAGCTTTATGCCATGACGAGCTCTTGTTCCAGTAGCAGTCTGTAACTCACCCGACTGTATATGATGATTAACAAACAGCAGTTAGTAAGCAGAAGTCAGCTGGAATAACTTTAAATAACTAAAGTAAGAAACTAAAAAAGCATCGAAAAATAAAGTGGGGTTTAGTGTCCTCAATGACGAGGTTAAAAGATATCCGTTGGAAAACACAACAGTGTTCTTTCTAACGAGGTTAAGCCTCAGCTATTAAAGAACTTAAAATTATATTGATATCCAAGATTCCACGTTGTGTAGATTTATTCCTGAAAAACAGCACATTACTGTGAGAGATGAATTTCATTGTTTATATCAGTCATATAACAAATATGAGACCTTGGCATTCCGATCATCACTGAATGGTGGGTATTTTGGGACAAGAAACGTCTTTATTAAAATAGCTTAACTCGAACATTGGTGAAATCCAAGATGCTGACAAAAGGAATATATCATTTTGAACTGTAGGTCGTCATATCCGGTAACGTAAAAAGTCCTGATTAATTACTGACACCATTAAAATGAATACAATAACTTCCTTGGATAATAATTGCGTGAGAAATAGCCATTAAAACTGAACGTGGAAGTTGGGCGTAATGGAGATAAAAACTGTAAAATAAATAAGAAAATTAATTAAAAATATAAGTAAGGAATTAACAGTCATTACATACCGGATCAAATCAGTCTCATCACTAACGCAGCTATATAAAGAGATGGCTCATAATCGCTAATCAAAGACTTCCGTAAATACGTGCATCTGTGTATTTAGCTTTCAAAGGAACCATCTCCCTTCCTCCTCAGACTGCTGAAAAAGAAGAAGAAGAAAGTTATCGTTTCGAAAGCTAAGTAAATTTCATATTCGTGTTCTGTTGGTTACGTAATCTCGTATACATGAAACATTGTTCATTTATATATACTGTATTGTTTATTTATAAATAATAAATACTAGTGTTTATTTATATATACTACAAACATTCGTAATACATACATACTACAAACATACATGCCTGCGTCCAATTGGCACCTTATCATCCGTATTAACTCGCAGTTAGGGTTGCGTAAATAACTTATTTTATTCTCTGCGCAGTTCTCAGAAACGATAATATTTCATGTTTTTGACATCCAAAACTTCTGATCCATTACACTACCGTTCCTCTAAAAGGTTTAGGAGGTGATTAGATAAATTCTGAGCTTTACGTAAGTACTTGTTCTTATTTATTTATTCATTTCTGGGGAGGTTCATTTACCTTTGTTTACACTCTACACCTTATTAAGGATGTCAACCTTTCTGATGACAAGAACTCTTTGAAACAGAGTTCATTCACAGAAAAAGTATTCAAATGAGTCAATTCGTGAAAAAGGGGAGATAAGATTAAAGTTATGTAAAAAAAAATAAAGCAGCAAAGGACTACTACATCAAGAAGTGAGGTCAAGCCAAATATATGGGAATAGAAATCTCTACTGAACATTCGCCTCTGCTGATTGGTCGGAGTCTGCAGATCCACACTAGGCCTTCTGCTTCCTTGTACATTATGCTGTGATAACATAAGTGTGGTTTAATTTAAACTAACAAAACCAGTCACGGGTTAAAACACTGCTTTTTTTAACCTCCTTTCATTTGTCTCTCCCTGGTCCCTACCCACCAACTTCTTGAACTTAATGATATTGCCCATCCCATAGGTATCTGCATTCTCCCATAGGTATCTGTATTCTCAGATCTCTCTCAGTTCCTCGTTGGGCTGGTCGGTACCGTTCTCGGCTAGCACTCTGCAGGGCACGCGTTCAAATCTCCGGCCGGCCAATGAAGAATTAGAGGAATTTAATTCTGGTGATAGAAATTCATTTCTCGGTATAATGTGGTTCGGATTCCACAATAAGCTGTAGGTCCGTTGCTAGGTAACCAATTGGTTCTTAGCCACGTAAAATAAGTCTAATCCTTTGGGCCAGCCCTAGGAGAACTGTTAATCAGCTCAGTGGTCTGGTTAAACTAAGGTATATTTAACTTCAGATGTCTCTCTCTCTCTCTCTCTCTCTCTCTCTCTCTCTCTCTCTCTGCGACCCCACAGCAATCGACTAACAGCTGGGTACCTAGTTCACTGGTTAGGTCTATAGAGGCTATATTGGACTTGAAGGAACGTGCAAATGTCGTCCCTCCTCGTCTCTCACTTAAATCAAAGCTACTCTCCAGGTCTTTGAGAGAGAGAGAGAGAGAGAGAGAGAGAGAGAGAGAGAGAGAGAGAGAGAGAGAGAGAGAAGGTTATTAGTCAGCATTGGTTTAATGACGATGTCATGCATGTAAAATCTATTTTCATTACATGTTCGGCCCAGTGTTATGTTTATTCGTAAATCTAGTCAAGCACGAAAGGTTTTTTAATTATATCGAGCAACTTTTGAACAGAATAGCGATACTGAATATAAATTTCGACGAATGTTGGGTGTTGTTAAAACATTTAATTGTTTTGTGGTCCTGCAGGCAAGGGGAACTGAGTATTATTTTTTTGTATATCATAAGTATGTATTAATAAAAGAGGTATTATATACAAATAAAAGATCATTCATACCGCATTGCAGACAAGAACACGCTTTTATTCAGCAATAATTACATACATACATATGGACTAAATTATTTTTCTTATATATATATATATATATATATATATATATATATATATATATATATTATATATATATATATGTATGTATATATATATATGTATGTATATATATGTATATATATATATAATATATATATATATATATATATATATATATATATATATATATAAATATAATTTTTATATACATATATATATATATATAATATATATATATGTATATAAATTAATTTAGTTCATACGCATGTAATTATTGCTGAATAAAAGTGCGTTCTTGTCTGAATGCGATATGAATGATCTTTTTATTTGTATATAATACCTCTTTTATTAATACATACTTATGGTATATAAAAAAATAATACTCAGTTATATATATATATATGTATATATATATGTGTGTGTGTATAATATATTATATATATATATATATATATATATATATATATATATATATATATATATATATATATATTATATATATATACATATATATATATATATATATATATATATATATATATATACACACATATATATATATATATATATATATATATATATATATATATATATATATATATATATATATATATATATATATATATATATATATATATATATATATATATATATATATATATAAAGTACAACTGCTCCCAGTATATGCGTGTACTTCCACCCACTTGCAAATTAATTGCCCATATTCTTTTACTAGACTTTTATACAGTTATTACTTAATATACAAATACAGCAGACCTAAACAGAATCTTCCTGAAAAGACCCCGCAACCCCAATAACGTTTCTGAGCTGAATCCAAAACTGGATATATCAAGGGACCCAATCAGAAATGGCCCATCACGTCCAAGGTCTGGCAGGGAGGATTTCTGTTTCCCAAGAGCATGTACACGCCGTCTCAGGATCAGCCACTACTGCCCTGATAATGGAACTTTTATATCTATTCATTTATATATTTATTTGTTTATTTATTTGCTTTCTTATTTATTTATTTATTCATTTATTTATTTTATATTTTTTTATTTATTTATTTTTAGTAAACATTAGCTATGTACTATCGTTGATAAGCCCCATGCTGATAAAATTTTAAAGGCAGTGATGCCCGAACAGTGATGGCCATTTCATCTACTAAAATAATGTACAGTCAGACTAATCAGTAACATTTATAATTTATAATAATTTGAAGATTTATAAATCTAGCAAAGTTTATCAAGTGTATGACTGAATAGTCTTTGAAAATTAGGCAATGGTTAACACTAAAAAAAATTTATTTTTTTTAAATAATAATTCTTGGGAACTGTTGGTAATATACCCAGACATACATTAATTCTTAAGAAAATCAGAGCATTGGTTTTGTTTTATTTTCGTAGGTAGTTATAAAATTTCCTTTTTATAGTAAATGGGGACAGATGGGGGTGATCAATAGTTTTTCTTTTAGTTAGAAAGAACTTTCAAGGTGGACGTGTCTAGATTAATTGATTGGCATTTCTTGACGCCAGAAGTCTCTAATTTTTATCATCCCGTTCCTGGCCACAGGGATCGAGGAAGTTGACCTCAGTAAATTAAATAAAAAGTTAGAATGCAGGCAGCTCTTGAATGCAAAGGGTAAGATGTCAGGAATGAAATGATACGGTTACTTAAAGGGGAATTTAGCCAACTTGGCAGGATGTTTACAAGTCTTGTTATGGCCCACTTCGAGGGCTGCAGATGGAAGTATATGCCTTACTATTTCTTTTTGGTATATTGTGTACCTGATGTTTTTCTCTTCCATCTCAAGACATGAAAATCCTGATCTGATCATCGAATTCCTTGTTTTGGAAATATCTTCAGAAAGTGTTTGGAAAACATGGTTCCTTTAATTTTATATCTTGTTATCAGATCGATAATAAGTGTGACTGAATCAAATGAAGCTCTCGTAGTCGTTGGCCATTTTGAGTACTGGTGTTTGTAATTTGTGACCTGACCTCTTCTGTCATTCTGTTGAATAATCAGTTATCAGTTCATAAGGCGCGTCTTTGAAAATTGCTCTTATTCATATGAGCTCATTAAACATTCTTTTCACTGTTGTTTCCATTTTCGAATCTAAAGAGTCGTGAAGGTGTATTTTCGAAGTAACCAGACTCTCTTGGTACCTTTTTCGAATCAGATGATGATTTTTGTCCAAAAAATGTTTGCTTCTCTGTAAGAAACACAAACATAAGATGTCATGTCCCTATTTTTTTTCGAAATGTAGAGTAGATGATAGATTACTCTAAGACTTTTAATGCTCATGTTTCAGTATTTGGATGGTAGCTCTTTCCTGAAAGTCGAATCTAGGTAAGCGAGAGTCTTTTTAATATATAAAGTAAATACACACAAGGATTATAATAGTCATGAATAACTAAAAAGATAGAACATAGAGAGAGAAATAACGCTAATGTGTAAGAAAAATCCACAATTATATAGTAAGTGTATTACTATGTAAAATAAATACCGTTCAGGTGTTCGAAAGTCTTTGTTTATTTTACATAGTAATATATTTACTGTATAATTGTGGATTTTTATTACACAGATTGTTTTTCACGAAACTGTGAATCTCTTAGCAACGCTAATGTTAGCAAAGTTACTATGAAAGACTTATCGCTAAAGATATTGATAAAAAAAAACCGCAGTCTCAGGGGGATAGTGATGGCCGATGCAAAACAGTTTAGCAATTTGGATGACGTCGACGGGATGGTTGAATATGCAAGTGAGCTCATGTTTGATGAGCAAAGGAATAATTGTGGGAATCTAATGATTCACGAATAGCTAGTTCAATATTGCCATAACTAATGAAACTGCTTCCTTTTAATCATTGGCTGGGCCAACTTTCGAGTAAGGAAAATAATGTTAGTTCTGAATCTATTCCTTTTAGGTTTCTGTAAAAGAAAACCATTGTACCGGCTTTGCCTGGCCGTCCGCACTTTATTCTGTCCGCACTTTTTTCTGTCAGCACTTTTTCTGTCTGGCCTCAGATCTTAAAAACTACTGGATCTAGAGGGCTATAAATTGGTATGTTGATCATCCACCCTACAATCATCAAACATACCAAATTGCAGCCCTCTAGCCTTAGTAGTTTTTATTTTATTTAAGGTTAGATTTAGTCATAATCGCACCGGGCCGTGGCTAAAGTTTCATGGGCCGCGGCTCATACAGTTTTATACCGAGACCATCGAAAGATAGATCTATTTTCGTTGGCCTTCGTTATACGCTGTACAGAAAACTCGATTGCGCCGAAGAAACTTCGGGCATCTTTTACTTGTTTTATGCTTGATACGAATGATAAGAAGGATAACATTGAAACTTACGTGAAATTACCACATATTTAAGTGTAAGATATGTAATGTATATTAAAATGGACAAGATTTCATTCATAGAAATACCTGGCATGTTGTTCCACGTAGGATAAAAATATAGTTTTAAATACCTGCATATCTAATCATTCTTAAATAATATTTAAGTCAAGAGTTAACAAAACAATAAAATTATTATTATCGTGAAACGCCGGAGAGCAATGTCTTTCTTACTATAACACGGGTTATTCAGGAATTCAAGATGGCGTGCATTCCAAGATTGCTATGCTTAATTAATTTACATCTTCAAATATTTCACTGCCTGATCGAAAATGCTTCAGCATCTTTTCTACTTTTTCATAACGTTTCTCGAACAGCCTTTCCGATGTTTATATTGTGGTAGAAACGTATGAAAAATAGCTGAGCATTTATCAATGGAGCGAAAAAGGTCGCTCTCACGCAAGCAAAAACTTAGACTTAACATTACCATAAATATTTATGACATGTCTGTACTTCATCGTGCTTCATTGAACTTCCCTTAATAACTAGTCGTAAAGGATCCTCACAATGATTAATGAATTCAGCATAACACTAATGTACAATATTCCGAAGAACAATCATTTAACTTTATAGGCGCACGTTACCTGTGAATTGGCGACTGTTCCTCGATAAGTGTTAATCGATAGGACGGTTTGCAGTAAATGTGAGTCATTACAAAACATTCATTCTAAAAGGTTTAAAAGGTTTTCATTGGAAATTTTGTAATATACAAATGGCAAGACGATAGCCTTTGCGTGCGATCAAGTCTGCTTGTAATACTGCTTGCTCTAATTGATTTCTTGTCGACGCAAACGGATATGTCCAAAAGTTTATATTAATGAAAAGGCTATTACCATTAGATATGAAGAAGAAAAGCATATTAAGAATAGATAAGACCCGGCGTCTGTGAATAGTAATTTATGAGTGATATATTCCACCTTAGACATGTCGTTGTCCAGTCCGAGGTCAGCGTCTCCTAAGTCCCCAAGAACGTTGGAACTAGCAGGCACGACCCTCTCTTATATTATATTTTGACGGTATGGGTTTGCTCGTCTTCCTGTAAAGGATGCCGCCACATGCGTAAATCTAATAATTCGAAATCCTGCAGAATTTTATTTTCAGATGAAAACTGAGTTATTTATGATATTCACACTTTTACAGATAAAAATTTTGTTTCTATTCTTTTTACCAAATTGATAAGGCTTCGATCAATATCCCGTTTTCCTGTCTTGTATAATCACGTACGCAAATTTTCGATTAAGGAGCCGGATTTCACCAACAACAATTGATTAGATTCGTATGGAAAAAATCGTAAATCTTTCCGATCGGTGCGTGATATAGAATTGACTGACTATGTAAGACTCAACCAGTCCTCTGTAAGTTGCTGCAACTGTTTCGTTTGCAATTTATTATATATCTCGCCGCTAAAAGAAGAGTATTATCCATGGAATGAATCTTGAATGGAATCAGAAGTTATGTTTTCATCATCCTTTCCTATTAATTTCCACTAAAGAACAAGTAAAAATGCGCAGAATTTCCTTTGGCACGATCGAGTTTTCTGTATAGCGTATAGTGCTGAATGAAACTCTCAGCCATGGCCCATGAAACTCTCAGCCGGGGCCCACGAAACTTTTAGCCACGGCCCGGTGGTTGCCTGTGTTGTTGACACCTGTAGCGGTACCAGACGCACGATCATGGCTGCAATTTGGTATGTTTGATGATTGGAGGGTGGATGATCAACATACCAATTTGCAGCCCTCTAGCCTCAGTAGTTTTTAAGATCTGAGGGCGGACAGAAAAAAGTACAGACGGACAGACAAATAGCCATCTCAATCGTTTTCTTTTACAGAAAACTAAAAGTAAAATTTCACGATTCTCGCTTATTTAGATACTTTCTTGGTTGTCTTTTCGATGCGTCTATAGTTTCGTGTGTGGATATGTTACTTTTTATTCCAGTTAATATATTGTGAAAATTATCGGATTTTTTAAATCTAATTTATAGTCTATGTTCGTCAAGTTTTGCAAAATACTAATTGTTAAAAGATGGAATATAGAAGTTTCGACTTTTCGAGTTTGTTCTTCGCAGGCAATTTTCATTTCTTCTATAATAATTGTCCTTCATTTTCTTACGTACGGAGAGTTATCCATATCTTTTCCTTTGTTTTGTTAGTCGTTCCGTAGCTCCATCTTCAGTTTTAGCAGTCGTAAATCAATCTTTCCAGAAGGGTATACATAACGATTTTAAACGAACTCCCAGATTCCGCTTCACCCTCCCCCTCCTCCACACCAAAAGAAAAGCGCTGGAGAAGTCTTGGCATTTTTAGTTTCGAGTAGAAATTTCTGACCAATTTCAGTATCCCGAAAATTCCCATCATTACCTCTGCACCCATAATATAAACTTTTGCCATTAAAAAACCGACATGTTGATCGACTGGGAGAAGTTGGCTCAGCAAAAGTTTAGCTTCCCCCCACCCCCTCTCTCTCTCTCTCTCTCTCCTTCCCCACTCCAAAATAAAAGAAAAAAAGAAAAGAAAAAGAAAGATGGAAGAGAGAAGGGAGAATGAAACGTCGCCCTTACCAGGCGGGTCGTAAAGGAATTTTCTTCTTGGCTTCCAAAAGAAAGAGAAATTTTCTCTTCAGTTGTCTTCATCCTCCCAAAGGGAAACGTTTCGAGGGCGAATCAGCCCAATCCATTGCAGCCTTTCCCCACCCCCATCCCCACCAGCGCGCACGCGCACACACACACACACACACACACACACACACACACCATTTTCTTACTCCATAAAAAAATGTCTTTCTCTTGAAATATTTCTGCTTATCAATGTTTCAGACCAAGGTATTTACGTACTTTAAATCCCCCAGCGGTGTTACTATCAATTTTTACTAATTATGGAAGAATACGTAAACATATAATTTTGTATACATATGAGAAACACTAAAACATAAGCCAATTATCATTTCAGTTCTTGGAATCTACCGGATTTTCTATTTAAGATATACAGAAAAACTAATTGGCAGTCATGACGTCATTTGTGCCAACTCCACATACATTAATTGCTATGTAAACATTGTCGAAAGAGCTTATTTCATTTTTTAGGTAATTGGGTATAATTAAACTGAAGTAAATCTCTTAAGTATTATGGTTTGTTTTGCTGTCCGCATGGTAATTCCCTTTCTCGTAAATTAAATCAAAATGGATTGTCAAATGTTATTTTACTTATACATCTTAGATTTGACGTAATGACCATGAATAAAAACATATATGTGCATGCCTTTGCGTATTATATTAATACACTCCGAATAAACTCTAATTCCAGTTATTTGATGCAGTAAATACATGATTTATTATACTCGTTGCTCTTTAAAGAGATTATACCATAATTATTATCTTGAATTTTCATACTATATAGTAAGCTTAACTAAAGGTGAAATGTTGTTATATATTAATTTTTAGTTTTAATCTATAAAGCTCGATAGCAGTCATTGTAAAATACTAAGTTTTTAATAAATTTTATGGTGCTCCAAGGCGTTGTTACATTTGACCTTTGACCTGGACCTATAATACTGGTGTAACTTGACATATAGTTGGTTATCAGTCTTGAGATGAGCATATATTTTTTTTAATAAACTGCACCTGTTAATGCATAAATCAAATTGAGGTATCACTAAGCAATGAAATAAAGATCTGTTTTAATTATTACAAAACTTTCTAAACTTAGCTAAGAGCAGACATTTCTGAGTGCCAAAGACTAATG
>NC_089755.1:31811242-31828742 GCF_040412425.1 Macrobrachium rosenbergii
CGGTTTCTAAACGACGTTATTTCTGCAGTTGTGTCCTGGCGATATTACGCGCGCATGAAGTGAAATTTGTTAATTTTTCTTATACGCTGAAGAAAGGGTATTTTCGAAATAAACGCTAAAAATGCCTTAAATAACATCCCAGTGACTCAGTTTTATTTTAACTTTGGCTATGAAAGAGATGAGCCACTTTCCAAATTTTCATGACTTTGTCTTTTACTCTGATAACAGTACAAACATTGTAATGATATTCATTTTTTTTTAAAACAGGAAGAGCCCAGAATCTAGTCGTTTCCTCGTCGAAATGAAGACAACCGAAGAGAAAATTTCTCTTTCTTTTGGGAGCCGAGAAGAAAATTCCTTTACGACCCGCCTCGTCATGCCGACGTTTCACTTGCCCTTCTCTCCACCAAAGTTTTTCATTGGGGGTTTGTTGGTGGGGGCGGCTTGGGCAAACTTTTGCTGAACCAACTTCTCCCAGTCGATCAACACGTCGGTTTTTTAACGGCAAAAGTTTATATTATGGGTGCAGAGGTAATGATCAGAATGTTCGGGTTACTGAAGATGGTCAGAAATTTCTCCGGGAAACAAAAAAAAAAAAAAAAAAAGATCGTTTTTAATTGATATGAATAACCTTCGAGGCAAAGGATGGTGATGAGGAGACAGAAAACGAATAATGAAAGGAATACATGAATTACTCAAGACACAAGACAACACGACAATAAAAATAAACGGTATAGAATATATCTCTCGCGAAGTATAAAGATGAAAAGGGGTGGGGAAACGGATTTTCTTCCCCAAAAGTTGAGTTTCTGTCTCTCACAAAACCTAATCGCCTGTCTCCAGGCACGAGACCTTCAACCTTTGGTCAAATTTCCTTGGCTGAATTAACAAAAAAAATCAACAAAAAAGTAAAATCTGTAAACGTAATAAGAAGCAAAAATTGTTAATTAAGAAACTTTTTAGCTAGGAGAGAGTGAAAGAAATTCAGCATCTTTGAAATGGAAAGAAAGAGGGTATTTAAAGTATAAGTATACCTTTTAATAGTAATGTTTAATTTGGGGGGGGATGGGAAATTTGTCAAATAATACAGGTGTTTTAATAGAGAAACGACATTTAAAAAACATTCGTTAGATATTTTGAATTTCGACCTGTTCCCGCTCTAGTAGCATGCGGTACGATACTTTCTCCCGATGCAATGGCAGCAAGACAAAGCACCCACTTAGGCTAAACTCTTTACTCTCAGACGCAACGCCTTCAGCCACAAACGAACAGTTTGCATTAGGTAATGAGCCACTAATCAGCCGTAAATAGTCGAACCATTATCACCTAGTTACCGACAGCGGAAGGTAAACAATCTTTCGACAGCCTTGATACCATATCGCTGGCAAGACTGGGTTTCCTAATCGAAAATATACATTTGATCTCAGTCTTTGTAAAGCATACATGATAATCTACACTTTCAATTAGTTGAGATATCAGTGGTCCGTAATCTCTATCGCATTAAATTTTTCAAGATTTTAGAAAGATAAATAATGAATTCGTATTTTTTTTCTTCTCATCTTTCTTGAATGGTAGTACTTACGTTCATTTGTAGTGTAACTAATAATGTCAGTATGAAAATGTTCTCAAAATTAGGAAAAGCGGCCTTTGCCGATATCTGCCTGGCCAAATTTGAATACAGAGTTCAATGTACTCAAAATTGAATGTACAAAAATATCATAATGCCATGTAAGTATGAAAAATTTTTCATTGAAAACCCGATACTAGAGAAAGAAATATTAATTTTTAGATAATAAGCAGAATTAAGAAAAAATACATGGTTTTAACTAAATTGCATATTATCACCAAGTTACATTTTTTATCACCGCTGCTATCCGTTACGAGTCCTCATGAAGTGAATATATTTAAGTTAAAGTAGAGATGCTGTCATAAATATTCATGGTAATCTAAGCCAAAATGTTAGTCGCGCTTGAGTATATGCATAGTTGTCTTTACTTTCCACAGTCCATTAACAAGAAAGTACAATTTTTCACACGTTTATTCAATGAAACAAACACAATAGACACCTATCTGGATGCTTCATTCATTTTAAATAATACCAGAGGTTTTTGTACTATTCATGAATAGGCAATGAAGTGTTGAAATAAGCTCAGTTTATAGCCCATGTAGTCAAACATGAAGATAATGTAAGCGAGGGTCGAGGTGTTATGCACCTAATTCAGGGTTAGACTAAAGCACCTTTGTTCTACACGCTTACATGGGCCCAGAACGGCAAATATATAAGTGGAGTTCATTATCCTCAGACCACAGTTGCTAAACACACAGAAAAAATACAAATAGATTCATATTCCGTTTGATTGTAAAAAGATGATAAGCATTTGTAAATGCAAAATCGATAGGAATGACAATCTAATGCGCTTTTCCTGCCTAGCCCCAAAGAGTACTATACCTGGAATTAAGCTGCAAACACGCCCATTTAAAGTAATATGTCACACGAGTTAGGAAATGGAAAAGCAAGATCATTTCAAGGCTTGGTTGTAAAGGAAAAGAGTTTTTGTTTCCCCTTTTAGGGAAGGTGGCGGCAGGAAGGCATTGATTTCCATATCATTCGAGTGCACTATAATTCTCGAAATAATCAATCTTTCTTTTGACATTTCGTTGGAAATTGAATATTTGAAAATTTTAGCAAATTTCAGCAACAAGCTTTTCCTATATAATTTTTTTGCCTCGGTAGAGAGGATTCTGAAATATAACGTTCCTGTCGGTATATTTTTTAAGTGTATGTATATTATTTCTTAATATTTCTGTTATATAAGTACACATTTAATATTACTTATTATGAATCAAGTGCAAACAAATCATACTATTGAAATATCGTATAGATATCGCTCAGGTGACCAAAGAAATAAAAACATTCCTTGTAAGAGTAAATTCTTTTTATAGTAATTTTTTCTGTGTTGGAATAACCTTCATAGCGTTATTGATCCCTTGAAGTTCTATGAATATTACACAGAGTAGCTCTAGGCTAAATTGTAGCTATTTTGAAAGAATTTGCATATTTTAAGCTGCGATATTAATAACGGCTGCAACTTCTAGCCTTCCCTTTATGTAAGTATACCTGTATATCTTTGCTTATTTGCTTTTAATTATAAATTCCCTTTTATCTAACCGTCATAAATTGGCAGAGTATCACATCGTGCTCTGCACGCAGGAGTTCCTTTTCATTAATGACCTCAGGCACAGTGATGAACGTTGAGATAAAAATCCTTTCCAGGGTATAAAAGTCAGTTTCGTACGAAGTGACGGCTGCTCATCTAGGTTAAGTAACATTCTTATGCCCGAGGAACCTCATGAAAACGCTTCTGGGCACGGCCCTTAGTCAGACATTTTTGGCGAGAATTCATGGAGACCCTTTGCATCCCGTGGGGCGCAGCAACAATTGAGTGGTTGATTATCTGAATCTATGTTTCCCGTATCGTTGGTAACATGGCCGCTCTCACTCTCATGTTTTCTAGAGTCTGGCTGCAGACATCAGTTGGATATGTATTTAAAAAGCACACAAACGTTTATGTAGGAGATAATAGTTTCCTGAACTCTTGCCGTTTTCAGTATTTAGGTTCAAAGGCAAATGTTCGTAACGAAGATAATATTTTCCTGAAATCCTATAATGTACAGACTCTAAGTTGCTAGGAATAGGAATTCCATCATAGATAGCATTCTTGGAATCAGTAATGCTATATTTATTCGAAGCTAATGACAGTAGTGATCAAAGAGAGAAAATAATGGGATATGAAACAATCATGAAAAAGGAAATGATACAGAAGTTGGGTTTAACGAAAATGAGTTAGGGTTATCTATCATTTTGAAACTATCAAAGTATTTCCATGACGATTTAAAACATATCTGAAGATAATTCTTCCCAAGAGATCCTTCCGTTCTTTCCCCGTCTAGAAAATCTGGGATCTGCATCTAGAGGACAAATCTTGGGGCTTGAGCCCCGTCATGTGTTGAGTCTTCTGTTAAAAGACTAATTAAGTTTAAGTCATTATAGTATATATTTTTCATAAGCGTCTGTGTTGTCTCCTGTAAAAAGAAATATATTTCAAAGATTTTTGGAAACTTAAAATTCGAAAGTTTCTAACTTTATATATTTATTGATTTATTTATTTATTTATTTATTATTATTATTATTATTATTATTATTATTATTATTATTATTATTATTATTATTATTATTATTAATCAGAATATGTCACACAGATTTCTGTAAAGCTTTATTGATAACTACAGTTAGAGTTTAATGATAATTGCGCATTTCCCTGTAAGACGACTGAAGGACAAATATTTGTCTATTAATCACTCCCTTGATCTCTTTGCCGTGGTAGAGGAGGCAATTACTCCGTTGATTACATTTATACAATTAATGATATATCAACACAGGGTCGTCTCGCACTTCAGAGCAATCGCGACATTTTATTGGGATAAAGTTGCTGACTGGTGAATCTTGTTCTTTGTTACCAAGGAGGTATGTGTCTATGATAATCATGTAACACGAGTTTATGTACTTAACTTCTGTCGTGTATATGTATGAATGCATGTATATATGTATGTATATATACAAAAATATTCAGCCCCAAATGTCGTTCAATGTCCAATTTATTGGAAATAACATATGTATATGTATGTATACATAAAAAATACATGTTTGTATATATATATATATATATATATATATATATATATATATATATATATATATATAGGTATATATATGTATAAGTGAATATATATATATATATATATATATATATATATATATATATATATATATATATATATATATATATATTTATTATATGACTGTAATTCTTAGCCACAATGCCCTCTTAACTTCGCTAATTCTTGCTTTTTTGGATATTCAAAAGCCGATATTCAAGGAACAAATAGCCTGTTCAATGTCGAATTTGAGTTACCTTAATCACAAAGGTAACATGCCGATATGTATGAAGGCATAAAAATCTATCACCTTGTACATATATATACCTATCGTTTTCAGATATATTTATATAGCTGGAATAGACCCATCCTCACCATCGTATGCCAAGTGGGCAATCGTTTTTATTGTTTTATAGGCTGAAATATATATATATATATAAATTTGTATCACATCACCTTCACTTTATATACACAAACATTAAGCTACAAATGTTGTTTAATGCCTAATTCGCTCCACCTTGGAAATAAAATATGTATATATATGTGTGTGTGTGTGTATAAAAATATACGTTTATATATATATATATATATATATATATATATATATATATATATATACAGTATATGGTATAATTTCTCTCTCAAGGAATTTTCTGATGTTGATGGCATGATTTTCGAAGACTTAATTAATAATCTGTATATGACTTTATAATTGAGTAGCCTGTAAAGGTTATTCTAATTGAATGAAAGTGATAAAGATTGGCATGATTAATATTCATGTTAATAATATGCAATTGATAACTATGGTCATGATTAAAATGCGACGTTCAATAGGCGATGATGAAATCTCCAGTGAGAAAAAAAAAGAAAATTAACTTACTAAAGAAAGTCTCAGAAAACGGTAAAATCTACGGAGTTATCACGACGTTTTTCATTTACTCGAGATGTCTACGATGTTCAAAAGCATCGAACGTTCAAGTGGTAGTAGATCGATGGAGGAAAACGAAAACATTTGAAGTCGGAAAAAAGGTGAGTTTTATATTGCTAGAAATCACACTTGATATTTATATGTTAGGAATTTTATCAAAAACTAAAAGATTCTCACGTAGATGGTGGCATCTTCAGAGTCACTGTGACACTCTCGTTGGGTCGTCGGTCAGGTAGGATGTCGTCCTTGTGCTTCTAAATCGGCTTGTGGTGTGTTCTACGGATCACCCGTAGGCGGAGGGCGTTGGGATCCGGACGAGGGCGTGGTTCTTAAGCCTTTGGACGAGTCTTGTGTGCCGTTTCCGTTTAGGTCTAGTAGTTTCCTTGATGAGAGGCGAATAAAGTCTGTGTTACGTTGAGCGTTGGCCGTTGGTGATGATTGTAGACGTAGAGTGGCGGTAATGTGTCGAACGTAGCAGTTTCTGAATGCATGGCATGCTACATCGGTACATTTGAACCTATATACTACGCCGGTTGACCCTCCAATAACTCTTCGGGTCGCAGTGCAGATCCTTACCACCAGGGCGCTGGCCAGAATCGGGTGGCAGTACATTCGTAGGGACTGTCTCGGATAGTGAGCATTATACCCCAGCTAACTACCTCTTCCATGTCCTTGTCCTCATTTCTGTTTATCTGGTTATGGCTCGTTGTTCTGTAGTGAAGGACGATGTTATTTCCTTCATGCTCCTGTGTCTTATCGAGCTGTCTACAGATACAGCTTTCCGGAAGATGGATGTTTTATCCTTTATTAGTGAGAAGTTGACTGACCCGGTTTAATTTCTCATGTTTAACCTTCCACGAACTGCAGTGCGGAACAACTCTTCATGAGTAGACTAAGACGACACAGCTCTTCCAGAAATCGGCACACTCCCCTGGGCGCGTTCAGGAATTGGGCCTTCTCAAGTTGATTTTGCTTATACGATAATGCTTTACTGGTCCTGCTTCTGTTCTAAGTTCACTTCCAGTAACGGGAGGCGGCCTACGGCACAATGTTCCATAGATAAGGCTCGAGTTCGTCCTAGGCGTATTCTGCCAAAGGGTGACGTCTTTGTCGATGTTGATTGCTATGAAGAGGCCGTCCTAGACTTAGGTTTGGGACTGAAAGTCCTCTCCTCACCTTCCGTCATTTACATATTGGCGATGAAGGATCTTTCAAGGGGTGAAAGATCTTGACGCACCCTTTATTTCCTTTCTTTTTAGCAAGTACCTATTTATCTGTCTGTCACCCTATTGTTTCCTTTATTATATATATATATATAATATATATTTATCTGTCTGTCTGTCTAGCTATATATATATATATATATATATATATATATATATATATATATATATATATATATATATATATATATATATAGTATATAACAGTAGATTCTACATAAATTTATTGACGTATATATATATATATATATATATATATATATATGTATATATATATGTATATGTATATATATAACTATGTAAATGTGTGTACAATCTACTGGATACTTTTAACTATATACATATGTGATTGTAGCAACAGTGCCCTCTTAACTTTTCGATATGGTTCACGCTCTTTAGATACGCTTGACACTTCAAAGCCAAAGGTCCAAATGATGAACAAAATTAAGTATTTTTGAAGTTCATAGAAGAATTCGAACCCACACCTTAGGGATAAGAACGAGATAACATTATTCATTGACCATAACACTAGGTTTTATGGTCCGATGGATAACATTACCTCATTTAATAGTCATGGGGCGGGTTCGAATCCTGTTACAGACATCAAAAAATCTTCGTTTGGCACTTCATTTGGATCTTGGATCAGTGACAGGCTTTCAAAAATTGTGAAAGAAATCGAGAAGTTAAAAGGGCTTATCCAAAGATTATGAAATATATATATAGTTAAAATGTGTGTGTGTGTGGTATATACTGTATATATATATATATATATATAATATATATATATATATATATATATATATATATATATATATATATATGTGTGTGTGTGTGTATGTATATACTGTATATATATATATATATATATATATATATATATATATATATATATATATATATATATATATATATATATATATATATATACATATATATATATATATATATATATATATATATATATATATATATATATATATATATATATATATATATATATATATATATATATATATATATATATATATATATGTATGTATATTATATATTGGTGAAAAGAACAAGATTTATGATAAACTCGAGTAATATTTCAGACAGTTAACTGTAAGCTCATGGATACACTAAAATATCAAGTTTAAATCATTATTGCTAGAGGAAAAACCTGAAATGGGGAGTGGCCTTTATCCTTACATCGAAGTATAAAGAAATTTAGAATATATCCGCACAACCATTATAGAAGATTTTCCAAAAAACGAAACAGAGACATACCGATATATTTCGATATTAGAATTTTGTAAAACTCAGTCCAGTAGATCATTGAATGGCCCTATGTCTTGGGGTCAAGCTAGACGATCGAAATTTTTGTGGTCCTTAACACTGCGCCAAAGGTTATATGGTCAATGGCGCCTATTGAAGGCTTCGTACGCAATACTGCTGGAAACATTTTGAGGCAAAATTATTGAACCCCATGATATTGTGCCAAGCATGTTCATAGTCAAGAACACCTCAGATGGAAGTAGTGAAGAGAGTATTCGTAGGATTCTCAGTAAATGCAGATATGAATAAACCTCCCAAACAGAGGCAAAACTCAAGCAGACATACATTCACCTACACACACACACACGTACACACAGTCACTTATTTCACGATATAAAGATAAATAAAATATCCTAGTTTTCCTCATTTTCATGGACATTTTGCACAAAAGATAACCACTCGATAGTAATTTTTCTGCGATGTGATAGCAGTGAAATCTGAATTTTAAGCGGTGACATGAAGATACTATTTAGTATTCTCTCTCTCTCTCTCTCTCTCTCTCACACACACACACACACACACACACACACACACACACACACACACACACACACACACACACACACACACTTACGCACGCGCGCGCGCAAAGATTAAAGTTTCAAGGTTTCTAAAATAATGCTCTAAAAATATTTACATTTTCACTTCTATTATCATTAGTCGGCTTACACCTGTTTCATACGACTTTTATGAGAATTCTGGAGGCTCGTAAACCTTACCTGGTCCCTTTAAATACGCAGGGATGAATGTTGTAACGCTGACTTTAGAATTCACAGGATTCGATGTTGACCAGTTTTGTGTAAAATGACGAAAGCACAGCAGGTTGAAAGACTAAATTTGGATTTACGTGATTTCCTGGTCACCACCTTTCTCGGAAAAGATGAAATCACCAAATATTCAGAAACTGTGTTTATATTTACATAAATTTACCAGTTCTGTGTAAAATGATAAGATCGCCACTTGTTCAAAACCACAATTCGCTTTTACGGGTTTTGATGTTTATCAATTTTTATCTAAATCTGTAAGGGCGCAACAGACTGAAAGGCTGAATTTCGATTTACCGGATTTTATCTATACCAATTTGTTTAAAAATCAGATGTTGAAAGATCAGATTTGTATTTCAGTGATTACATGTATATCCGTAATTTCCATTTAAAGTGAAAGTAGAAACAATAAAAAATTAAAACATATGTTTTGGATAGTAATACTTATCATATAGCTGAACCACTTTATAAGAAATTACAATACGGCGGAAAATTTCATAATCATTAATCGAAAGGCTAGTATTGCACGGTCAGGCAGCGATTACCATTTAACAATAAAAAAAATCATAATAATATTAGATTTCGAGATCTCTCTCTCTCTCTCTCTCTCTCTCTCTCTCTCTCTCTCTCTCTCTCTCTCTCTCTCTCTTTGAAAAAGGATCACCTTGAGTATTGAAATAAAATGGCACGCACAGTAGTCATCTCAAAAAAAACATATTTCTGTAAATTTTCAGAAATATAACTCTATATATCTGGTGTTTATCTATATTAGCATACGATAGACAATACTTCAAGCTAGTCAGTCAATCCGTCTTATTTTTTCATCGATGAGTAGTGATATTTTAATGATAACTAGAATAATAATTTACTCCGGATGCACAGATCTCTAACGAAAAAATATCTGAGAACCATTAGAGACTAAAGCTGAGAGAGAGAGAGAGAGAGAGAGAGAGAGAGAGAGAGAGAGAGAGAGAGAGAGAGAATGGGCGTGTGAGGCGGAGATTACGTATCAAATTTACAAAAGCTTTTTGAGATGCATAGGATGGAGGAATATGAAAACAAAACTGTATGCATCTCTCTCTCTCTCTCTCTCTCTCTCTCTCTCTCTCTCTACATTCTGATGTAATACACCTGAAATAAAAGACTGCATTTCCATAATAAGATCGGAAATTATTTAATATTTTACTATAAAATGTAGTATATAAATATATATATATATATATAATATATATATATATATATATATATATATATATATATATGTATATATATATATATATATATATATATATATATATATATATATATATATATATATATATATATATGTATATATATATATATATATATATATATATATATATATATATATATATATATATATATATATATATATATATATATATATATATATATATATATATAGTATGTGTGTGCATGCGTGCGTACGTTTTTTCATATTTAACTTTATACTCTATTCAACCCTCTTTGAACGTTTGAACGTATTGTTCGTAGTTTTCTCGTATCCCAAAGGCAGATACAGCACTTTCCTGCGATAGAATTCCTGTAGGATTCCTTACCTAATTTATGTACGAAGTGAGGTGGCTATTTTGGTTCCCCTCTTCCTTACCTGAGTAATTAACCCGGTACTTGACATGCAAAATAACCATTCATTTTCCTTCATGTACTTATATAGGCACATTCTTCCTGATGGCTATAATTTTACATACGAAACTTTGAGCCAGTGTTTTATTTTTTGCAAATTTTATCTGTACCTGTCGCTTCTGACAAAACAACATCTCGCTTCCCATTTCTAACTATTTTCACCCTAGTTCCGCTCTCTTACATAATCCTCTCCAGTTATGCTACATCCCTTGTCATATTTATGACATGTTTCCTCTCTTCCTTCACTTCCCAGCACCCTTATTCAGTTCAAATTCAGTTTCAAATTGTTCTTTCTTTACCTCTCAACTTTGGCCATGTGAACGCATCTGAACGGAATTCCCTGTGTTCACGTATAAACTATTCATAGTAATATCTCCGTTTTTCTGTCTCGTCCTTACGCGGAACACATCTATTCTCAGTGCTGAAAATGTAATTGAACTTGTCACTTCAATCAACATTTTTTTTTAAGTTATGGTTGTCTTTAACTCGGCTTGAATAGGTTATAGGTTTTGGGGTGCTAAATCTTGTCAGCGTGTATATATAATATATACAGTGTATATATATATATATATATATATATATATATATATATATATATATATATATATATATATATATATATATATATATAATTTCTTTTCTTCTTCTTCTTTTAATTATTTTTCCCATTTTTCTTGGGAGAAATCAAGGCTGATGAATAGGTTTTGAAGGACTTTTGATTTTGCTAATCAAGTTATGACAAGAATTTTGTTTCGATCGGCTGTAAAATGCCTGAAATGAATAATGTTGTGAATAACAAAATTTATGTATCTTCTGTATCATACCATGACCCAACGAATAGTTCTTCCCAGCAGCGAGCTCAAGTTTTACAGAAGCTAGTGTAAAATAATGTAGAGACATTGGTTGTCTTTTGTTATGTTTTTAGAAGGTGTTGTAGTATATATATCTTGTAGCGTATATATATATATATATACAGTGTATATATATATATATATATATATATATATATATATATATATATATATATATATATTCAGAATTTCCATAATAGTTTTAATTATCTTAAGGAATATCTTGGGAGAAATCAAGGTTGAAGAATAGGTTATTCAATTTTCAGTTTGCTAAATCGAAGTTATGACAAGAATTTTTTTTTCCAAAGAAATGTCAGTAAAATACAAATGAATAATGTTGTGAATAACAAAATTTATTGTTATATCTTCTGAGAGTATACCATGTAAAATATGTAGGGATAGTTCATTGTAAAGGCTCAAGTTTTACAGAAGCTAGTGTAAAATAATATAGAACATTGAATCTGACTTATAGTGGAAATATAATCCAGAGTCAATAGAATTCATAAACCTTCAGGACTAAGATAGCCCACACAATCATCGTTACTTTAGAATTAGCTATTAGTTCGGGGTAATGATCAAGTCGGTAAAAGAAATTTGTAAGTCCAATGAAGATATGATAACCTGGAATATTACCCACTTTTAAGCGTAAATGTCCAAAGCAAAATTATCTAAAACGAAAACTGTTGACTTTAAAGTATTATGAACTATTACTCTTTTATATGCAGCTTCAAGCACAAACATTCAGGTCACCCTTAATTTAAAAATAGAATTACTTATGGGTAAGTCAGTAGGTTAAGATAAAGAATCAGATCTTCAAAATGTACAGTTTGTTAACGTAAGATTATTGGAAATTTTATCCACCTTTGTAAACACCAGTAATAGAAATCTTTCTCCTTTTTATAGACTTCATTTCAGGCACAAACGTTCTGGTCACACTTAGCACCCTAGAAGCGTTTCGCTATTCCGGACGCTCGTCTCTCGGTGTATTTGTAACGCTTTTTCTAGTCGCTCGAAAACAAGGGCAGCACCAGCGCCAGGTCGTGCGTAAAGACTTGCCAGCGACTTCAGTTCAACAACTCAACACAAACTTCGGCAATTTTGCCTTCCGGCTGTAGGCTTCCGCCCGGGAACTGACGACTGCTGTGCCCTGGGGGAGGTTTTCCGAACCCGAAATTTCATGCCGAAAACTACATTATTTTCTCTTCTATTCAAAATCTTCGCTTTCTCTAAAGGAAGGCTGTTGTTCACCAGAGTAGATGTGTGCTCATGTGGCGCAAACATTTTCTCTCTTAAAATCACGAAAGCTAATTTCACTGAAGTCTCTTATAATGCCCGAAGTAATTTTAATATCAGTTTTTAAACAAATGTATAGAATTATTTGAGTCACAAGAAATACCTAGTGAACGAGTTGTAGTCTCAGTCAAATTCACTGTGTCTTCTTTCGCACACGCAATATGTTTGATACCTGAAAGTTAACCAGCTACGATTCGTCACTGCCACGCTAGAGAAGGGCAGGATACTAGCAGCTACACCCAAAGCCTTTGCCGAGAGCCGTAGGCAGTCTAAGCTAAAATACAGTATATAACTATTGATTCTAAATCTATATATATATATATATATATATATATATATATATATATATATATATATATATGTGTGTGTGTGTGTGTGTGTGTGTGTGTGTGTGCATGTGTGAGGGTGGATGGGTGCATGTATGAGTGCTTAAGATACTATAGTATTAGCAAGGAGACTAATATCAGTTCAGAATAGTTTACTAGATAATACTTGCTTAGCCGAATATGAGTCAGTGAGAAAATTCGTATAGAAACTGATCTTTATGTGTTAGTAATGTTTTTGTTTTAGTTTTCCTTAGGATGGGATTCGTAAAAAAAACGCATAAACATCAGTCTTAACATGCCAAGGCCACAGATTTAAAATGAAAGCTTTTTGTTCCCATTCGATAGGGCCATGAGGACTGGATGGGCAAAGACTGTTGTGGTAAGGAACTTGCTTGCAAGGTGAGAAACGTGGGCCTCTGTGGGCAGTACCAAGAGACACCCAAATAAAGCCTTGACTGAGAGCTTTCGTGAAAGCCTGGTCGGAATATACATATCTGTCAGATGGTTAATGTAAAATTTCCTTCAATGTCATTTTAAAAGAATAGAGCCTCAGCAAATAACTCATTACCAGCTTTATAGGTTAATGTCAGTTACACTTCTCATTGGCTTGGTAGTGTCCAGGCATTGAAAAATTGTTTGTGATTAGTTCAGGGGCTCTAAGTATATTAAGATGTTAAAGGGGACGAGAGACCTAATATGGACCTCTGGAGTGGGACCTACCAACAGAAAAGTGGCCAAGATTTGTCAGTTTTCTTTCGTTGAGGGTCTTCATGAATGTTGTTTAAATTAACTTAATTTTCTCCACTCCATTCGCCCTTCGTTCAAATATGTCGTTAGTTTAGGTTTGCCAAGGAGAGTAGGAAGACTTTTAATTTTTTGACATCATTCTATGACTTTTCTCAAACTTCCTTAAAATAAAAAGCGCCTCGCTTGCTGTTCATCCATCCCACGCACGCGCTGAAATAGTTGTCAATTAGGAAGAGCTCATGATCCCAAGTTTGGTTGACGCGCCAGGAAAACTCAAACCCGTTCAGCACTGACCAGACTTTTTCTCTTGCCGTGCGGTCACTTAATTAGCCTGGGGTACAAAAATGGTGCCTTACCTTGCCCAAGTCTTCCACAGACCCTCACGTTTGGTAAGACTTGTCAAATCAAAGGGAAATTGCAAGATACAAAATTGCCTTTTTAAAGGGAAATAAAATTGTTTTTAAGAGTCGGTGTAGACAACTCGGCGAAGAGTATTTTCTTATTTAAGAAGTCAAACACTTCCTCTGAGCGATGTTTTACTTTCCTTCTTTTGTTTATTTTTTCTTGGAACAAAGTTTGCTAAAGGAACTTCCGCTAGTCAATCAACATGTCACCTTCTAACGGACCAAGTTTATATTACCGTAGAGAAAATAGGTCAAGGAATCTTCGGTTTACAATCAGACTGGAATTTTAATAAAAGGGAGAGAGAGAGAGAGAGAGAGAGAGAGAGATACAAACTTTCAGGCATTTATTTTAATTTGCAGTTTCGCTATGATTATGAATCAAGATAAAAAGACGAGCAAATCGAGAAAAAGAAAGATATCGATGAACAGTGAAAATAGAGAGAGCCTGGAAGTTCTGATTGCAAAATTACGTAACAAGCACTAATGGTTATAACAAGTTAATGATCTAGACGACAGAATACTGGAGGTTTTTCAGACTATTCGAAAATTATGCACAAATGCTTGTTGGGAAATACTGATGACAGTAAACAGACCCAATTAATGTCATTGCGCATGTGTTTATATTTGTAGAAACCTAATAGGATTTAGTTTTGTCCCCATAAGTACAAAAAAATAAGCAGTTTATCAGTCATCATGTTTGTTTTGATATAATGTTAAAACTCTTAAAACTTTTAATGACTGACATTTTTTCTGAAAAATTTTCTAGTGAGATTTTAATAGCGATTTTGCTTGTTGCCTTACGCACAGGTTATTCTCGTGATTTTGTTAATATAATTTATTTTCAAGTCCATTTTCTTCAAAGCCGTTATTTTACCACTTCCACTCAAGTCTTGTAAGTCTTTTAATTCCGAGTGCCTTCCGTTCGTATGTTGATTTGTACTAATTCCAGTTGCCCATAATCACTTTTCTTATGTTGGTTTATTTTTAAGCTTATGTTGTCATAATTCCTTGCGTTCATAAATCCATTTGATCTCATGCCTGTTTGGTCCTAAATCCGTTTGATACTAAGTCCACTTTTTGTTAGATATAGTATTACCAGAATGACCTAACTCTGAAGTGAGCTTCGAAGATTAATTTATGCAAGTATATCAATATACATGAATAAGAAATAAAGAGCATAGAAAAATGATAATCAAATAACTCATTTATATGTCCCTTTCGTTTAATATCTTGCATCTCTCTAAAGGGTTATAGAAGCTGAAAGATTATATCGTAAGACTGTATCTGTTGCAAAATGTGGGACACAAAAGTTCGGATAAAAAGAGAGAAACAGAGTTGCCATAAGAATCGTTATCTACTGCGAGAGGAGATTTCGAATGGAAAAAGCAGAGTATCAGAGAATTCAGGATTATTTTTCGTGAATCAACAACAGTCATTACAGAAGCGCCATCACAGGAAATTGCAGGGCAATTTTACTTTCTCTCCCACAAACAAAAAGTAAGACGTGGAGTGATACTGATGCTCAAGTTGGGGAGTTTCTCTCTCTCTCTCTCTCTCTCTCTCTCTCTCTCTCTCTCTCTCTCTCTCTCTGCAGGAAAGGTTTTTTATCAGATTCTTCGTAAGTATGGACTATTTTAGTATTAAAATGCCGAAATAGAAGATGCATGCAACTTATAAGTTCTTGCCTTAGTTTAAAGAGACCATGAGCTGATTAACAGCTTCCTAGTCCTGAAGGATTAGGTTTATTTTACTGGCAGAAAATTGGTTACCTAGCAACGGACCTACAGCTTATTGTGGCAACCATATACCGAGAAATGAATTTCTGTCACCAGGCTCTAATCCTTTAAAGAAGGAACACGGCCTAGGAGAGTGCATGCAACCTATAATATCAGGCCAATGAAGAGGGAAACTCAACTCATACAGAACAGAAGGCTATATAAGACATGGGAAACGGAGGCAAAGAGGAGCTTCCAAAGTTTGACTTTAAGGAAAGTGACTGTTCAGAATTGTACAGTTAAAAGAACACGAGGCTGCCTCTGGATGTTCAACAGAACAGTGGCCGAAATAATCTCTTCAGTTATGCTACTCTAAGCTGCAAATCCAAGGATGAAGTGCTCCTTTGAAGTTCAGAGGAAGAATGGCCGGACTAATCCATATACAGATACGAGATAGTGAGGACTTTGGAGGACAATGGATCAGATATATAGTTGTGTTTATTCAGTTCCAGTGAGAAATATATATATATATATATATATATATATATATATATATATATATATATATATATATATATATATATATATATATATTAATATATATATATATACATATACATATATATGACATACATATATATATACTATACACACACACACACACACACACACACACACATATATATATATATATATATATATATATATATATATATATATATATATATATATATACATATTTATCTTATATAAGATAGATATGGCACAAGAGAAGGATTATGAGGCAAAACCATTCACTCGTTATGAGATAGTGAACACACCTTGCAGAGGGTAGAAAAGCGGGAAGAAATGGTTCCATGTTAAGGATTATATTTGCCACCTACGAAAACATGAACTCCGTTAGACTTTCTCTTCCTAAGTATAAACATCATCGTTGTGTAAATCTTGATTAGACTTATCAACGCCCAATGCTGTATCTGTATCTACTGTATTTCGGTTCAAAAGAAGCCGACAGAACAGCTATTGATTGGCCTACGTGATCTGGCAATGTTTGGGCAAGTGGAATAATAATGAATTTAATTATATTAAAAAACCTGAACCTCGATGTCACATAAAATGTGGCGATGCTGTTATTATATATTTTACGTTCGGTGATAAAAGTTAAAAGTAATAGTAGTGCCATTACTGCTGACTGCTGTTATCAGTGCTGAAATTTTTTGTGTTGTTACGTTTCAGTTTTGCTCTCAACAAACCACAGTTCAGAATATTCAAAAAGCTTATTCAGTAACCCTGCCCCCAAAGGTTCTTAACATTTCGTGACCATTTTCATTCTACAACGTAACCACTCAGGCGATCGGAAGATATAGCATGTATTAAATTAGTTGTAAGTTTACTTGTTCAGTCAAAAAGGACAGAAACATTCAGTTAATTTTCCAGGTGAATCTTGCTTCAAAAATATCAAGTGCACTAAGTTGCTACGCACTTTCATGTATAATTATCTGCGTTACACTTTGGAAAAATATATATAAAAATACATGGTTTTTGTATAGC
>NC_089755.1:31833742-31841242 GCF_040412425.1 Macrobrachium rosenbergii
TCCCGAGAGCTGACAGGGACACGGGAAATGTTTATCGCCGAATAAACCGGATTATAATTTTTCTCTATCCAGTTCACGGATCGGGTCCCGGTGTCAATATGTCTGATGCGGATGCGCAACAGATTATTTATTCCACTGTTGCTCTGACGGTGTGACTGGAGGCGAAGCGAATATTAAGGATGTGATTTTCAAGTGTTTATATACAGGGTAATTACAAACGCGCACATTGTATATATATATATATATATATATATATATATATATATATATATATATATATATATATATATATATATATATATATATATATATATATATATATATATATATATATATATATATATATATATACTGTATTTAAAGATATATATATATATAAATATTTATGACATATCTAAATTATTATGAGAATCGAAAATCTTTTTATGGCCTTCCTTTATTCACGTAGGGATCTCTTACATTCATAATCCACGGTACTGCTGGGGGAGTAAAACATGCATATAATTTATATATATATATATATATATATATATATATATATATATATATATATATATATATATATATATATATATACTTATTTATTTATATTAGCTGACAACCCGGCGCTACCCGGGTATATATATAGAATGCTAGCTACTGCACGTTATAGACTACTTCGTGCTGTGTTCTTTGCAATTCATGAATTCTTTCAATCAGTATATAATAATAAAAGCGAATTCTCTGTTGCGGTTTTTCCCGCTTACAGTATCCCCACCCCTACCCCAAACTGTGGATCCCCCCCCCAGCGGCATTCCCTCCCCCCCACAACCCTCCCATCTCCTCTAGCGTTGCTGGCAGAGATTTCAAGGATAAATAAAGATCCATTTAACATCGTTAATCTAACCGCTTTAATTCACTCATAAAACATAATTTTGTTGCAAGAGATAAGGTACCCTCGTGTGCTTTCCAAGTAACATTAATAATATGTAAAGATGACAGAATGACTCAGATTTTTGCTACCTTTTTAGGATCACAGACAAAGAATCGGAATAATTTTCAAGCAGCCTTTTCAATTTCAGATTACCAGAGTGGCGTAAGCAACTAAACTTTACTAGTCCCCAATTTACGATTATTTTTCACCTGTTTATTGGTAATGAGAGAGGCATAGCAACATATTTCATGTTTCAAAAAAACTACACATATCTGTAGGCGTAAAAAAGTCTATTCATTGCACTGCCATTTATAATAAAGAAAAGCAGCAAAAGTAAATCTGAAACAGATTTTCCATTATCACAAGTGCCAGTATAATTTTGGGCAATTAAACTAAAAAACTACATAAAATAAATTCCAACTATTGGCTTTCTCAAAGCAGATTTAACGAGAACCTGTAATATAAAAGCTCTCTATTTCGTCTTGCATATTAAAATAATGGTCTTTTCAGAATGTTTATTATACATACATGTGTAAATGGGATGATAAACAGAAAACAAACTGCCTGAGGCTTCAGATTTCTAACTTGTTGACTCTCGGCGTAAGTTTTAAAATTTTTTGTTTTAGTGGCATCGTCATTCATAGTTTGTTGTTATTCTTTTTTATAATTTACATTGATTTTTAATTAAGGATGATCACGTCACTCGTCAAGCGTGACTTAGAGCATAAAAGAATTGTGCTAGTAGCTCTTAGACCTTAGAACACAGATGCCTTAGCTCAGAGACATTTAAACATTAAAGTTTTACTTCAGAGATTTTATAACACAGGACCTTCAGTTCAGAAGCCTTAGAATAAAGAAACCATGAAGCACAGAGAAGTTAGCACACACTTCGAACTCCGAGACTATCTCAGAGAACTTATAGGAAATTAAGTACATAGAACTTAGAATACAGCGACTTGAGCAGAGACCCTAGTTCGGACCTTAGCTCACAGACCGTAGGGCACAGATACCACGGTTCAGAAACCTTTCAGCACATATAACTTAGCTCAGAGAATTTAGAAGACAGAGACCATACCTCAGAGGCCTTAGAACACAGAGGCCTTTGTTCAGAACTCCTAGAACACAGAGACCGTAGCTCAGAAACCCTAGAACATAGAGACCGTTGCTCAGAACCCCTAGAACACACAGACCTTAGTTCAGAAACCCTAGAACACAGAGACCGTTGCTCAGAAACCCTAGAACACAGAGACCTTAGTTCAGAAACCCTAGAGAGACCTTAGTTCAGAAACCCTAGAACACAGAGACCTTGGTTCAGAAACCCTAGAACACAGAGACCTTAGTTCAGAAACCCTAGAACACAGAGACCTTAGTTCAGAAACCCTAGAACACAAAGACCTTAGTTCAGAAGCCCTGGAACACAAAGGCTCTAGCTCAGAGGCTATAAAACTTAGGGTACTCAGCTCAGTGGCCTTAGAACATAGTTCTTAGCTCAAAGACTAGAATACAAAAATGTGTATCATCAAAACGGGAGGGTCTCGAGAATGTAACCCTCAACCTCTAGGTTGAAATTGTTCTTAAGCTACTAGTTGAATTCTCTCTCTCTCTCTCTCTCTCTCTCTCTCTCTCTCTCTCTCTCTCTCTCTCTCTCTCTCTCTCTCTTAAACAAATTCCTTTTTCACTCAGACGACTAATCAAAAAATCTCTCATTAGCCTTTTTTCTCTCCTTGTTTATTCTAGTTATTCCTCTCAACCAAATCGATTACTATCTCTTCATTGTTTTTAAATTGTTTCTATTTTTAATCCTTTGGCTATTAAGGGACTCTTTTCACTTCATTTTAAATAACCTAATCCCCCCCCTCCCTCCACACTCACATACAAAAAATACTCTTCTTGTCATTAGCATTTAGATTAAAGTCGTGCAAAAGCCTTATCCGGATTTCTTTTTATCATTTCCATTATGTTATGGACGGAATTTTGGAGAGAAAAGGACAATGAAAGACTAATGTTATTCATTATCTCATGTTTACATTTCATCAGATCATATTTCATCTAATCTTATTACCACTAGAATAAAATTTGGCACGTTCTCTGAATGAAAAGGGAAGGAAAATATTCTTCATATCTTATGAACGCTCCGGATATATGTTTATACATAGTTCTTTATAACTGCTGAAGGTTTTTTCTAACTACTGAAGGTTTTTCATTCGCTTCGTGAGAACATCGGAGACTAAATAACTGCTTGTCTTGTGTCCGTTTGAGATAACAGGACGTTTTATCAAGAATAATTGGTTAAATAACGAGTTTTTGGCATTTGTTACTTAAACTCCATAAAATAATATATATGTTTTGTGTTATTATTATTATTATTATTATTATTATTATTATTATTATTATTATTATTATTATTATTATTATTATTATACCCATGCTACAAGTATGATGTGAATGTCTCTGTGCGAAGCCACATATTACATGTATTATATTTTTTCTGGAAACAAATTTCCCGAGAAAGATATCTTAACAGAAAAACAAAAAGCTTTAATTTAAATAATATTTGAATGTTTATGTATATTTTCTCGTCTGTCCGTTTTATCCAGGTATTCTGTGGCGACTGTCCCTTTTATCCAGGTATTACTGTGGTGACTGAAAAGCATTTTAGATAATATATTTCAATGGACTCGAGTACATGAAACGAAGTATGATAAACCCGTAGAGTTTATTTACAACATAAGTTACAAAGGGATGGGGGGGGAAAGGGAAGGGGGTACGGGTTTGAAACCTACCTTATTATATAAATTGGGTCAAATGATGGTCACGTTCCAAATTTTGTCTAGATCGGCCAAGCGGTTCGGAGTTATGTAACGCACAAACATACAAACTAACCTACCAAAGTTACATACAAAAACATACAAACATTATATATATATATATATATATATATATATATATATATATATATATATATATATATATATATATATATATATATATATATATATATATTTAATTCACAGATATATATTTTTCTATCGTATTTTTACAGCTATGATTTTTGGTTACAGTTTCTAAAGTCAATACTTAATTAATTATTATTATTATTATTATTATTATTATTATTATTATTATTATTATTATTATTATTATTATTACGAGGTCACAGTTTCTCTCTTTACAGATACCACAGTCCCATTCATTCTCAAAGTAGTGAACCAGCAGTTCTTTAATGAACGAAAATAGTAAGATTATATATATATATATATATATATATATATATATATATATATATATATATATATATATATATATATATAGAGAGAGAGAGAGAGAGAGAGAGAGAGAGAGAGAGAGAGAGAGAGAGAGAAAATTTCACATTTGACGTTAATCCCCGGGTGAAATGTTCGTCAGTAGGGCCTTGGTATGAAAAAATCGCCCGGAAAAAAAATTCTTTTGCCTTCAATTAGTGAGTTGTAAATGATTTATGAATTCGAAATCAGCATATCACTCATATGCCGTCGTTGTACAGGCTTTTTCGTTTAGAGTTTCCAGCCCACGAAAATCTTTTCCGTTGCTGATTTATGGATTAGCGAAGAGCTGATTACGATTGCATGCGTGGCTTTTGCACCGACTTCTGCCTGCGGAGAGCAACAACTGTATCAGTCCTCGTTTTTAAAGGGCAGCATTGGAATAATTCTCGTTTTTAAAGGGCAGCATTGGAATAATTCTCGTTTTGAAAGGGCAGCATTGGAATAATTCTCGTTTTTAAGCATTGGGCAGCATTGAGAGTTAAGTTCTCGTTTTCTCAACAGCTCTTTTTAAAGGGCAGCATTGGAATAATTCTCGTTTTTAAAGGGCAGCATTGGAATAATTATTTTTTTTAAAGAGAGTTGCTGTTCTCGTTTTAAAAGAGAGTTACAGTTCTCGTTTTTAGAGAGACAACAGTTCTCGTTTTTAAAGGGTAACTCTGGAATCATTCTCGTTTTCTAAAGAGACAACAGGTTGTTACAGTTCTCGTTTTTAAAAAGAGTTACGATTCTCGTTTTTAAAGAGACAATCAGACTGCTACAGATTCTCGTTTTTAAAGGGTAACTCTGGAATCATTCTCGTTTTCTAAAGAGACAACACACTAAAAAGAGTTACAATTCTCGTTTTTAAAGAGACAACAGACTGCTACAGATCTCGTTTTTAAAGAGGCAACAGACTGCTACAGATATCGTTTTTGAGGGGGCAGCGCTGGAATGATTCTCGTTTTTTTAAAGAGACAACAGACTGTTACAGTTCTTTATTTTAAAGAGAGTTATAGTTCTCGTTTTTAAAGACAACAGACTGCTACAGTCCTTGTTTTTAAAGGGCAGCATTGGAATAATTCTCGTTTTTTAAAGAGACAACAGACTGTTTGCAGTTCTCGTTTTTAAAGAGAGTTACAGTTCTCGTTCTTAAAGAGACAACAGACTGTTAAAGCTCTCGTTTATAAAGAGCAACGCTGGAATCATGCGCGATTTTTAAAAGACAGCAGGCTGTTTAAAAGACAGCGGACTGTTTTTAAAGGTTAACTCTGGAATAATTCTCGGTTTATAGAGACAACTGATTGTAACAGTTCTCATTTTTTACAGTGCAACACTGGAACAATTCTTGTATTTAAAGAGACAACAAATTGTAACAATTTTCTTTTTTTTTTAAAGCAACTCCTCAGTTGGTTTCTTAAAGAGAAAGCGGTCAAAAAATTTAAATATTCTTTCTTCCATAGTAATTATAGGATTATTCTATCTGTCTCTTGTTCAAGGTTCAACAGTACTCGTTAGATTCAACCTAGTGAGGATTATAATAAGTAATGAGAATGCATTCGTAACACTGGAATTTACTTTTTCACCTCTGTTTTCAGAACCTTCATGTCTCTCGTTTTCAAACGAGTAAGTCTATATGGTGTTCCTCTTAATATGTCTCACTAGCTAGCAAAAACTTACAGAAGTTCTCTCTCTCTCTCTCTCTCTCTCTCTCTCTCTCTCTCTCTCTCTCTCTCTCTCTCTCTCTCTCTCTCCAAAGAATTTAATTTTAATTACCCCTATGTTTCCAGAATCTCCATATCTCTCGTTTTAAAACGAGTAAGTCATTATGGTATCCTCTTAATAAGTCTCCTAGGTACAACCTATAGATAGGCTCTCTCTCTCTCTCTCTCTCTCTCTCTCTCTCTCTCTCTCTCTCTCTCTCTCTCTCTCTCTCTCTCTCTCAATTTTCTTCACATTTTCCGTAACTGTATAATCGATCAAAGCCATTGAACAGCGGCGGACGTACCCAATCATGTGCTTTTTGTTACCTAATTTTTCCTCTTCGTCAATTTTAGTTTTCCGGGTCTTTATTCTCGATCATTTTGCTGATGCGATTCCCCGAACAGGTTCCAAAATGATGAGCTGCATGTTCAAATCAGAGCCAGAGTTTCAAAGAAGATAATGAAAGATATTTAGAATTTTGGCGCAAGGGCTTATGCCCATTGATTTCCAGGAACGTAATTATGTAGGCATTGAATGTATCACATTATTTTCCAATTATTCTGCATTAGTAGTACGCATCTATGCATTTGTTGTAGGAATTCAAAGAGGGCAATGGAAGAATTTTGGTGTACGGGTCCATTGATTTACATGAACGTAATTATATAGACATTCTTCTTCTTCTTCCCAGCTTGTTCCCATTTTTATATGGGGTCGCCGTGATGCCTTCTTTTGAAGGACTTTGATTTGGGTTTGGGGTAGACTTTGTAGTCCCGATCGGCTGCCCTGCCTGACATCGCTTAGACCCCGGTATTGTGTACATGTATTGTACCAGTTTACCAGCGCTCTTTCTCCCAGCAACGAGGAGTTGTTACGCGGTGAGGTCGACAGTCGAGACGTGTGAGATGCACACAATTGTTTTCCAATTTGGTGCATCATTAGTACACATCTGTAAGAGTGACATTTTCAGCATAAGGAATTTGAGTCCTTGGGTGTTCTCTTATAAGTTAATCAAACTGTTCCACACTTCTTAAGCGGCATCTGTTCTTGTTCACAAATATTACACTTACTTGATAGTGTTTCGAAACTGATTTACCCTAAAATCTCATTGTACTTCTGTTTACCTAACCGCAGAAGTAAGTGGTCAACTGTTGAGGGTAAACTCCTCGTCCCACACCACTTACATATAGAGAGAAATTATATATATAATATATATATATATATATATATATATATATATATATATATATATATATATATATATATATTCGAAGCCGAATGTTCATCATACTATCAAAACCAAAAGGCCCAGATTCGAATCCTAGGCGGGAAGGTGCACTTATCAATAATAATACCTCTCAGGTATAGTGAACTATTATTATATATAAGGTATAGTGAACTCATAAATTAAATTATTTATATATATATATATATATATATATATATATATATATATATATATTTATCGAAACTACTGGTCAGCTTTTTACCAGACACGAATGATATTGCGATAACCACAATGCCCTCTTAGCTTCTCGATTGCCTCTCACTTTTTGGATGTGGGTACGAATCCTTTCCGTACGTCAGAATTTCTTCATTTGGTTC
>NC_089755.1:31843742-31893742 GCF_040412425.1 Macrobrachium rosenbergii
TATATATATGTGTGTGTGTGTATGTATATATATTTGTATGTATATATATTTATTATATATACATGTATATTATATATATTTATATATATATATATATATATATATATATATATATATATATATATATATCCTGGTTAATCTGACAGAGAATCGCTTCTTCAAAAAATATCTAAATATATAAAAAAATAAATCCCACTTTTTTTCATAAGTTACATATTACGGAAGCTTTCACGCGCAGCGTAAATACGACGACGTCTATCAGCAAAACTTGCATTATTATGTGTCCGGATATGCATAAAGGACCCTCTCTGATATTACCCCTTGACATCCACGGCCGCTCTTTTGTGTGTTGGCCCGTCTCGGGGGAACACAAAAGGACCGGTCAGGCAAGAGGGGAGCCAACTCAGCTCATTCTGCTACTCCGTGTACATCCTCCCTTGACCCCTACCTCCTCCACTGCCCCTACCCCTTCCCCCTAGACTGAGGCTTACTCCCACTCCTTTCTTGTGTCTTTCTTTATTCTTTTCTTGCATCCTCCTCTTTCTCCTTTTTTTAACTCCTTGTTCATCTTCCCTTCCCTATTCATGCATGGCTCTTTCTGCTATTAATCTTGTGTCCCCACTGTTTCATTTGTTAACTGGTCTCCGTCTTTTCTTCAGGTGTTCATATCCTTCTACCTCTCGTTCCTTACGAATACTTTTACCTCCTTTTTTATCTCCTCTTGCTTCTCTGTCTGGCTCTTCCCTCGCCTCCCACCAGTCTTCCATCTACCCCTCCCCTTCCTCCTCCCCTCTATCCCCATACTACTTCTTCCTCTTCTTATATACTTTGCAGCTCTCGGGTAACGTCTGCTGATAGTGTCATGCCTCGTATAAAAGCCGCAGGGAATAAAGCTTCACAGAGATCCATCACTTCCCGCGTAAACTTGTCGGAAAATGTCGCCGTTTTGGGATTATATCATCCTCCCCCGGCGAATCTTACGGCCCCTCTATCGATAATACGTCCATTCCGGCGTCTCTTCTTCAATAGAGATGTCTCTAGGCTGCGTGAGCCGTTGCAAGGATAATTTCCTGCCACTGCTACTACTACCACTACTACTACTATTGCTTTGGCCTTATGTGTTGATATATTTTATTTTCAATGGGGTGCTTTTGTGCTGATGGGGATGTGATTTTGACCTCATAATTATTGCTCGTTTTCCTTCATAGATTATAAAGATCCTTTATTCAGGCTTAATACCCAACAGTAAATGTCAAATGAGAGTCTTAATTATTTTTATGTTTAAATAACACTTCCTTGATCAAGAATTTCCAATTTACGTAAAAGTATGGGGATTTTCCGATGTACTCAAGTAGCATTTGACCGCTTAACCGATTACGGTTTTCTCTCCTTCACTTTATTTGGTATATATGAAACCAACGTCTATAAAGAATAAATTTCTATTTACTTTGTTATTAATCAGCCAAAAACGATTTTGTCTGTTTTCTCGTAAGTAAACCGACATAATTATAAGAGTGACTTTTAATTTTGATAATTAGCATTGCGATTAAATTACAAAATATAGTAGATAAAAACCAACATATTTAATACCTAATACTTTAAACGCATTTGTATATATGATAGTTTGTTCGTCTTTGATTTTTCCACAAAAGGAAGATTCTCACTTGTGAGTAGATGGCAATTCTGACAATGTGGATAAAAAGGTAATTAAAGAACAAAAGCGCTTACTTAAAACATATGGGAAGAACCCATTTACATGAAACACAATATCTCTGTATCTACTCTGTGTGACACAGATGATCTTCCTCGCGAACCCCGTGGTCAGTTTCTCTCACTTTTCATAACTATAAAATATGCAAAATGATAAAGTTACCTTTAACCTGGCTTTGGGAGGGTATGAAACGTCCATGGGGTCAGGACTTACCGTCTTGAGCCTGTTATAATATTTTCATAATTTGTTATATAAGACAGCCAGTAGATTTTAATTCAAAAGCTCTTTCGAAACTATTTAGGATTAATTCTGAGTTCCTGTCTCATATTTCCTGTAAGTTACGTACTGTGCAGTGTGTGCGCTCATTAGGCTTGTGTGTGTGTATATATATATATATATATATATATATATATATATATATATATATATATATATATATATATATATATATATATATATATATATATATATATATATATATATATATATTTATATATATTTATATATAATTATATATATATATATAATATATGTGTAGTGTGTATGTATATATATAGAACAATCCAAGGCGGTATCATATATATAGGCACTATATATGCATTTTATTATTAATAAGATGTTAAAAAAACAAGGTTCCAATGTTTTTCAAAACTTTGAAGCTACGTAGTTTTAGGCACTATATAAACATTTTTAGAGAGAGTTTAGATGCGTTATCTGTAACGAGCAGGAATTGGCGTCATGGCTTTAATGACAAAATAATATTGAGCAAATGTAAAATAACAACAGCAATAAAAATAACAAATCATAATAATAATAATAATAATAATAATCATAATAATATGAAGGAGTAGACCCTCTTTTAAACAGGTCTTATTATATATTATGCGAATTTATCTTATATAGTGTCTTTTCTATCTTCCTTATGATTCGCTTTTCAGGCTCAGCGATGTTAGTATAACTGGCCGATATTCTTGTTGGAAAAAGGATAGTGTGCGGAATATGGGGAAGTCTTTTATTAAAATATTCAATCAGAAATCGTTCGTCTGGGTTCAGGTTCTATTCTAGGTATATGTCGGTACCTAGAATAGAACCTGAACCCAGACGAACGATTTCTGATTGAATATTTTAATAAAAGATATTCGACGGTACCTAGAATAGAATGAACCCAGACGAACGATTTCTGATTGGATATTTTAATAAAAGACTTCCCATATTCCGCACACTATTTTTCAACATGAATATCGGCCAGTTACTGACTAACATCGCTGAGCCTGTAGAATCATTTAGAAAAGACACTATATAAGATAAAAATAATAATAATAATAATAATAATAATAATAATAATAATAATAATAATAATAATAATAATAAAAAAATACTCATAGTAGCATGGGTCTTAAAATGGAGAAGCAAATCACAGTTATGTATATGTACATGTGTCTTTAAAGATAAATCAATATAGATAGCTTTCAAAACTTGTTCGGTTCCTCTTTTCAATCAGATTGAAAGGGGAACCGAACAAGTTCCCTGAAAATATTGATTTATCTTTAAAATATGTAGCATATAATAATAATATTTGCTTCTCCAATAATAATAATAATAATAATAATAATAATAATAATAATAAAGTACATAGAAGAAGCAAAAGCAATGATTATAATAATGGCGATAATAATTTGGGCGTAAATCCCTAATCAGGAAAGTGTAAATAATTCATAATCATACATAAGACGCTGTAATTACCCAGAGAGCCATTATGCATAAGAACACGCGAATAACGTACAAAATCTTTCCCTCTGTAAACAGAACCCTTCCTAAGTTGCCGAGAAAAAAATACAGCAACATACGGAGAACCCCTCGGAAAGCATTAATAACAAATGAATAGGTCATAATAGAGGAACCTCTCTCTCTCTCTCTCTCTCTCTCTCTCTCTCTCTCTCTCTCTCTCTCTCTCCCTTCGTTAATAACAGCCAGCCAGTCCCCTCAGCAGTAGCGTCTTATAAGCTTCTGTTTTTTTTTTTTTTCACTGCTGGTGTTTCAACCATTTACTCATTAATCTCCGATCACGCTCGTTCGACTTTAAGAAAAACGGATTTCTTTACATTTGTGTTCCCTATTAACCTCTTGCCTGCATTCGTCTTCTAAATTTTGACTTCATTTCCCCCTGTCTTCTCCTTCGTCTTCTTCTTCTTCTTCTTCTTCTTCTTCTTCTTCTTCTTGGAATTATCGTTTATCATTGTTATGGGGATAAAATTCTTCACATTTCTCCTTATTCCTAGAGAAAGTTCTTCAACATCGGTGTTCCCCAATAACAACGGCCCTGTTTTTGTTTCCTGATTTTCGCCTAATTTATCCTTTTCTACTTTACCTCATTCCTATCATCGTTTTTTTCTCTCGTTTGAAAATGGGGTGTGATTGTCGAGACCAATCAACCAGAAGGTCGGAAAGCAAATAACAAAAATGACGAAGGAAAGACGAATAAAGATGAAGGTAAGAGGGCAACATATGGAAGAGAAAATCAACATATGAATACTTATATTTCACTGTTTTTTCCATTTATGGTCGTAGGAATTCTAAGATATTTAACAGAATATTATATCGCTTAATAGAATACTGTATCGAGCAGATGCAAAGAGAAAAGGATGTAGGTCCTTTCAAGGTCACTCAATAAAAAGACCTTTTTTGTAGACACCAAAGAACAAGTGGGTCTGTCCCTCCTGGCTTCATTTGTTAATTGCCGGAGAATCGTTAGTTTGAGACGATGATCGCTTAATGTGTGTTTATTAAAATTGTTTATCATTGAACCCAGCATCTTCTTGTCATCAAAATTAGATATAAACACATACACACACACATATGTATATATATATATATATATATATATATATATATATATATATATATATATATATATATATATATATAATATAAATGCTTACATATAAATATGTTTATGTATGTATAAATGCTTTTAGGGGACAGATATTCTCTTGATCAGTTCTCATTAATTGTTGGTGTACACACGGCTTTCACTCTTTGAAGACAACAGCTCTCTGATCTTCCGAGTCTCCTTTTTATCTTCAAGGCCAAAATCTGATAAAAAAATATTAAAACATATATATATAAAAATATATATATATATATATATATATATATATACATATATATATATATATATATATATATATATATATATATATATATATATATATATATACATATATATATAAATATACATATATATATATATATATATATATATATATATATATATATATATATATATATATATATATATATATATATATATATATATATATATATATATAGAGAGAGAGAGAGAGAGAGAGAGAGAGAGAGAGAGAGAGAGAGAGAGAGAGAGAGAGAGAAGAGAGAATGGTGAAATGACTTTTGATATTCTATGCACTACTTAACTCCTTCATTCTAGACTCTGACCAATGGAAACAGTCAAACTTACTTCATTTTTCATATTTCCTTACTCGCCGTCTTATTCATTTTTGTTCATATTAATTTTTCTTAGTTTTTCTATTTTCCTTAATATGTTTTTTTAATCACGTCACTGATTCCTTTTAGAGGAGCGTTACAAGAGCTCCAGCTTATCAAACACAGAATTGACTTTTGTCAACTTTTGAAATTTACCTCACATCTCAGGTACCGACGGAGTTCACCAAAATAAATTGGAAAAAAATGTCCTTGCATCCGCGTTCTCCTTTAAAGATTTCTCAGCGGAAGAGTTTATTTTCTGGATCTGTGTTTACACGTTTAGGCTGTTATGACGTACAGATCTAATTTTTCTACGGATTTGTATCTTACGGATGAAATATTTTAATAAAAAAAATTTCAGGTTATTATTCTTAATATGATAATATTTTTTTTGATTTTTTTATTTGTATTATATTTATTGCTCCTTCCTTTTAAGGACGAATGCCAGTAGAAATTAATAAAAAAAATCAGGTCCTAGTTCAAGACCAAAATTTTTTTTTTTCACCGGAGAATATTCCAAGACGGGAAAAATTTATTCGAATAAAACTTGGTGAAAAAGAAAAAACAAACAGATATAAGTAAGGCTAAGTAAAACTGATCAACGGATATCTGTTATCGGGTGATTGCAAATCTGCCTTCTAATCAAAACAGGTAGAGTCGCGAGCAAAGGATTGTAGGAACTCTAATTGGAATGAAAATCTAATGATATCGTTATATTCCAAAATCCAAAAGATAAACAAAAACTACTTTTATGAATATTCTTCTTATCTTCTCATCAATGACGGTTACCATTATGAAATACTAATATACCCATACAGTCAAATGTGACGAAATATATAAGAAAGTCGAGACAACAGGTCCTGTTTCTAGGGCAGAGGACGAACAACAGCAAACCCAAATTGGAATTCATTACTCGTCATTTATCGGAGAAAATAAATAAATGGATCCTCATTGCGTCTTATTATTTGAAGATTAAGTTAACAACAAAGGTCTTATTTTTGTTCCTTTTTTCAAGAAAAATATTAACGAGATACCTGTAATATTTTGGAGCTTGAGATATTTTCCCAGTACCTAAGCTCTTGTAGGAAAATTAGAAATATTTTCATAAAAGGAAAGGAAATTCTGACCAGCACGAAGATATTTCCAAATCTGTAGAAGTGTCGTAAACAAAAGACGTATGCAACCTTGGGCATAGTTTTCCAAAAAAATGAGTGAAGACACTTTTTTTTAGCAAATCATGTAACTATTTACCTGAACGTTTTCTAAGAAATCAGAAATATCAGCCTAGAAATGGAAGAAATCACGATGAATTTGTAGAAGTGTCGTAAACAAAAGACTTAGGCAACCTTGGGCATAGTTATCCAAAATAAACAAAAAATTAGTGAAGACACTTTTTTAGTAACTCATGTTACTATTTACTTGGAAGTTTTCTGAGAAATCAGAAACATCAGCCGAGAAATGGAAGAAATCACGATGAAGATAAATTTCCCTTTTGGAATGGATCTCGCAAAAGTGTCCTCGTGTAGCGAAGATATAAGACGTCTGCAACCCTGACCTGATAATGCATAAGAATGAAACTGCTGTGACCCTCACGTGTTCATCTGGAAGGCTGAATCGTTGTCACTTAGGCTTCCGACGTCACAGGCCAGAGATCCCTTGGAACTAATGCTACGAATTGGTACCCTCGTTCCTCGGAGGCTCCGATATATATGGAAATTCTGGCCATATTGGGACGTCGAAATTGACTAATTCTCTCTTCACATGGTCCCTTGGCTCATTCTCTCTCTCTCTCTCTCTCTCTCTCTCTCTCTCTCTCTCTCTCTCTCTCTCTCTAAGTTAGATTTGTGTCGGCGTACTTTAGCCTTTTTCTTTCATTGTTTTTTTTTTACATTATATTTATATATATATATATATATATATATATAATATATATATATATATATATATATATATATACATATATATATATATATATATATATATATATATATATACATACAAATACATAGACACATACATATATATATTACATATATATATATGTGTGTGTGTGCGTGTAAATATTGCATGTAAGATGAGTGGTAAAAAACGATATTATTCAGCTCCAAGAAATCGAAGTCCAAGTAAGCAGAATCAATAAGTTACGTGCTAGTTTTAATGGTATCCAAAACATCTTTTTCCTTCTTATTTCAGACAAACTTTGAATTCCAGCTGCGTATATAAGTGAAGTGTGCGCGTACATAAATGTAAATAAAATTGTCATTTGAATTTTTTTATAAAAACATATCCGTAATATATTGCCACGTAATCTGCCTCCTTAATTAGACAAAGTGAAATATTTAAATAAAACTCCTTTAACCTAAGGATATTGCAAGTAAATCTATTCCATGATTATATCAATCTTCTGCAAACAAAGCAAAATTGCATTTCTCTCATCATTAAATATTTTGGATCTACTCATTTAAGTATATAAACCATGTCCCCGGTGTACAGTTAGAGGCCACTGATAATTGACCTGTCTGCTTCTCTACCTGTCCGTCCGTCTGTCTTTCAACCTGTCCGTCCGTCTCTGTCTACCTGTCCGTCCATCTGTCTGTCTAACTTGTTCGTCTGTCTGTATGTCTACCTATCCGTCCGTTATTTGTCTACCTGTCCGTCCGTCTGTCTGTCTACTTGTTCGTCCATCTGTCTGTCTACTTGTTCGTCCGTCCGTCTGTCTACCTATCCGTCCGTCTGTCTGTCTACTTGTTCGTCCGTCCGTCTGTCTACCTCTCCGTCCGTCTGTCTGTCTACTTGTTCGTCCATCTGTCTGTCTACTTGTTCGTCCGTCCGTCTGTCTGTCTACTTGTTCGTCCATCTGTCTGTCTACTTGTTCGTCCGTCCGTCTGTCTACCTATCCGTCCGTCTGTCTGTCTACTTGTTCGTCCGTCCGTCTGTCTGTCTGCTTGTTCGTCCGTCCGTCTGTCTACCTATCCGTCCGTCTGTCTGTCTACTTGTTCGTCCGTCCGTCTGTCTACCTATCCGTCCGTCTGTCTGTCTACTTGTTCGTCCGTCCGTCTGTCTACCTATCCGTCCGTCTGTCTGTCTACTTGTTCGTCCATCTGTCTGTCTACTTGTTCGTCCGTTCGTCCGTCCGTCTGTCTGTCTCTTGTTCGTCCATCTGTCTGTCTACTTGTTCGTCCGTCCGTCTGTCTGTCTACTTGTTCGTCCATCTGTCTGTCTACTTGTTCGTCCGTCCGTCTGTCTTCCTATCCGTCCGTCTGTCTACCTATCCGTCCGTCTGTCTGTCTACTTGTTCGTCCATCTGTCTGTCTACTTGTTCGTCCGTCCGTCTGTCTGTCTACCTATCCGTCCGTCTGTCTGTCTACTTGTTCGTCCGTCCGTCTGTCTACCTATCCGTCCGTCTGTCTGTCTACTTGTTCGTCCGTCCGTCTGTCTACCTATCCGTCCGTCTGTCTGTCTACTTGTTCGTCCATCTGTCTGTCTACTTGTTCGTCCGTCCGTCTGTCTGTCTACTTGTTCGTCCATCTGTCTGTCTACTTGTTCGTCCGTCCGTCTGTCTACCTATCCGTCCGTCTGTCTGTCTACTTGTTCGTCCATCTGTCTGTCTACTTGTTCGTCCGTCCGTCTGTCTGTCTACTTGTTCGTCCATCTGTCTGTCTACTTGTTCGTCCGTCCGTCTGTCTGTCTACTTGTTCGTCCATCTGTCTGTCTACTTGTTCGTCCGTCCGTCTGTCTTCCTATCCGTCCGTCTGTCTGTCTACTTATTCGTCCGTCCGTCTGTCTACCTATCCGTCCGTCTGTCTACCTATCCGTCCGTCTGTCTGTCTACTTGTTCGTCCGTCCGTCTGTCTACCTATCCGTCCGTCTGTCTGTCTACTTGTTCGTCCGTCCGTCTGTCTACCTATCCGTCCGTCTGTCTGTCTACTTGTTCGTCCGTCCGTCTGTCTACCTATCCGTCCGTCTGTCTGTCTACTTGTTCGTCCGTCCGTCTGTCTACCTATCCGTCCGTCTGTCTACTTGTTCGTTCTGTCTACTTGTTCGTCCGTCCATCCGTCTGTCTGTCTACTTGTTCGTCCATCTGTCTGTCTACTTGTTCGTCCGTCCGTCTGTCTGCCTACTTGTTCGTCCATGTCTGTCACTTGTTCGTCCGTCCGTCTGTCCTGTTCGTCTGTCTGTCCGTCTCCGTCTGTCTCTTCCGTCCGTCCGTCCGTCTGTCTGTTCTATCCGTCCGTCTGTCTGTGTTCCTATCCGTCCGTCTGTCTGTCTACTTGTCCGTCGTCCGTCCGTCTGTCTACCTATCCGTCCGTCTGTCTGTCTACTTGTTCGTCCGTCCGTACCTATCCGTCCGTCTGTCTGTCTACTTGTTCGTCCGTCCGTCGTCTACCTATCCGTCCGTCTGTCTGTCTACTTGTTCGTCCGTCCGTCTCTGTATCCGTCCGTCTGTCTGTCTACTTGTTCGTCTACTTGTTCGTCCGTCCGTCTGTCTTCCTATCCGTCCGTCTGTCTGTCTACTTATTCGTCCGTCCGTCTGTCTACCTATCCGTCCGTCTGTCTGTCTTGTTCGTCCGTCCGTTGTCTACCTATCCGTCCGTCTGTCTGTCTACTTGTTCGTCCATCTGTCTGTCTACTTGTTCGTCCGTCCGTCTGTCTGTCTACTTGTTCGTCCATCTGTCTGTCTACTTGTTCGTCCGTCCGTCTGTCTACCTATCCGTCCGTCTGTCTGTCTACTTGTTCGTCCGTCCGTCTGTCTACTTGTTCGTCCGTCCGTCTGTCTGTCTACTTGTTCGTCCGTCCGTCTGTCTACCTATCCGTCCGTCTGTCTGTCTACTTGTTCGTCCATCTGTCTGTCTACTTGTTCGTTCGTCCGTCTGTCTGTCTACTTGTTCGTCCATCTGTCTGTCTACTTGTTCGTCCGTCCGTCTGTCTACCTATCCGTCCGTCTGTCTGTCTACTTGTTCGTCCATCTGTCTGTCTACTTGTTCGTCCGTCCGTCTGTCTGTCTACTTGTTCGTCCATCTGTCTGTCTACTTGTTCGTCCGTCCGTCTGTCTACCTATCCGTCCGTCTGTCTGTCTTGTTCGTCCGTCCGTCTGTCTACTTGTTCGTCCGTCCGTCTGTCTGTCTACTTGTTCGTCCGTCCGTCTGTCTACCTATCCGTCCGTCTGTCTGTCTACTTGTTCGTCCATCTGTCTGTCTACTTGTTCGTCCGTCCGTCTGTCTGTCTACTTACCCGTCCGTTTTCTGTCTACCTGTCCGTCCCTCTGTCTTTATACTTGTCCGTCCGTTATTTGTCTACCTGTCCGTCCGTCTGTCTGTCTACCTGTCCGTTCGTTCCTCTGTCTGTCCGTCAGTAAAGCTAATGTTTTACAAAGTGGCGTCATTCAAAACCTCTGTGAGTCAAGCTTCAGTCTGGGCATGCGTACCCAGCCCCCCCCCCCCCCCTTAAAGGAAACGGATGCGAAGAATGAGTTCAAGGTCAACGTTCTTGCAGGTCAAAAGTCATATAGGTTTTTGTCACCCCCGGGGCATTTTATATCATAACACTTCCTCTCTTTATTCAAGATAACGCTAATCATTTCATAAAACATGCAATACGTTAAACTAATCAGTGCTTAAAATGCATATTGTGAATGACCTCATTGGGTATTTAAGGCTTGTTGGGCGTTCCTCTTGCAGTTCTGCTTCGTGCGCTGTTAATATAGCAGTAGGATTACGCATTGTCCATACAAAGTACACAATTACAAGTCTCTCTCTCTCTCTCTCTCTCTCTCTCTCTCTCTCTCTCTCTCTCTCTCTCTCTCTCTCTGTAACTTTAACTGGTAACTTTTTAATATATTGTTTCTTTCCATCTCTGTCTTTCATTGATAGATACTTAAATATATTTCTCTCTCTCTCTCTCTCTCTCTCTCTCTCTCTCTCTCTCTCTCTCTCTCTCTCTCTTAGTTTTGTGAAAATCACACGGAATTATTTTCAGTTTCCCTCATCTAGAATGTCGGCAATATGGAAGTAATTTTCCCAGTGTATAGGTCATATTATAAAATATTTACATTGTTTTGCTTTGCATTGTTTTATTTAAGATTTGAGCTGCAAATGTATATAAAAATTTATATATATATATATATATATATATATATATATATATATATATATATATATATATATATATATATATATATATATATATATATATATATATATATATATATATATATAGATAGATAGATAAATAGATAGATAGATAGATAAATGGATAAACGCTTTATATTAAACGATATTTCTGTTTACGATCTGTTTCATTAAGATGTCCATTAATTCCCTTTAAAATGTGCCATAAATATAAAATCACTACATGTCCCACAGACTAAGTTCTCTCTCTCTCTCTCTCTCTCTCTCTCTCTCTCTCTCTCTCTCTCTCTCTCTCTCTCTCTCTCTCTCTCTCAGGAAAAAATGGAAAACATTATGAAATGAAGTATATACCAGATATATATTTTATCAGATTTTCGTTTGAAACGGCATGAAAGTGCTGTAATTCAACTCCGCACTCTCGCTGAAAAGTTTTCTGAAATTCTGTATTGTTGCTGATGGAGGAAAACAAGGCGAGTGTGGGAGCCCCCTTCCAGTGATATAATGATGGCCATTAGTAGTCAGACATCTGAACTACATTATTCGCGAAGGCCACAAATGTTGTACGTGCCCTGAATACATACGGCGAATGTTGCAATCACTTCAGGAGGAACGAAATTGGTATTTTCGACATGATAGCTCATACCGCAAATCCACCCCCACCGCCTCTGCCCTATCCTTTATTGACCCTTGAAATATAATCACCCTCTGAATTCATATCAGTAAGATTACATCAACTTTTATTCTCCTTTAAATTGCTAAAGGAATTTTCATAAAAAGAAATACCTATCTTCATTGTTCCTATAGAATGTAGACACTTAATTTTTTATTCCTTATCCAACAAGTCGTGTTTAACCCCTCTTTCTCCTTGCGTAATCGGTAAACAGTTTTATTCCTTCTTACCCTTTGACTTTTATTCAGTCAACTAACTATTACTTTGCTTGGAAACCAGCCAGTTACTTTATCACCAAATCGCATGGCACCTTCCTTTGTCGGTGAATCATTTTTCAGCTTTTTATTTATTCCTTATTAATCATGTTATCTCTTTATCCATTGTCCTTCTGTTTTTCTTTCTTGTTACATTAACCCATCTTTTTATTTGCTGTTTACTCTCAATATATTTTTCTGCTTTTTAATTGATCACCGATTTTCATTGGTGAAGTGTTCAAAAAATTATTCCCCCAAGTAATTTAATCTTGTGACTGTTAAAAAATACATATATAGCTTTTAATTATATGCTTTACCAGATCTCCTCATTATCTCTTCAGTTACTCTACCCATAACATCATTTTATCTTTACTTCCACGTCAAATCACTTGCCTTCTTTCGTTAATAATTTTTATTGACATTTTTACTCAATTATTCCATCATATATTTTATTCAGTAAATAATCTTATGCCATTATTTTTCCCCAAATTATCTCACCATTTTAGTATCCAAAACCCTTTACTTCATATTTACGCTTTTATCTCTCTCTCTCTCTCTCTCTCTCTCTCTCTCTCTCTCTCTCTCTCTCTCTCTCTCTCTCTTAAAAAAGTTAAAAAGTAGTGGATTTGGTCAATTAGACGGTCCCTCAACACCTGAACAACACTGACCTCTCTCAACTCCCTGTCCAAATAAGGACGCAACTAAACTCATTCGTCACGGTTAAAACTAATGGCTGGAGAGAGAGAGAGAGAGAGAGAGAGAGAGAGAGAGAGAGAGAGAGAGAGAGAGAGAGAGAGAAAACAACGATGAGGTTCTCGATGTCTGGGTACGAGGAAGAAAGTTAACCTAAATGATGCTTCTTTTTCGAAAAACAGATTTTAGAGAGAGAGAGAGAGAGAGAGAGAGAGAGAGAGAGGATAAGGCCCTCAAGATCTGGGTACGGAAGGGAAAGATAAACCGATACTAGACAGAGAGAGAGAGAGAGAGAGAGAGAGAGAGAGAGAGAGAGAGAGAGAGAGAGAGTGGTGGGACAAAAAAAGTGAAAAGAGGAGATAAGCAACTAACTAAAGGAGGCTCTCTAGTTGATGAAAAGAGGAGAAAAACTCCGTATCTCTCAAAATTTGGAAAGGTAATTCATCAAAATTAATGTCCCTACATCGTCCCTATATCAGGCAAATTCGTTAAGGGAACAGGGAAAAATGAGCTCAGACAACAGAAGAAGAAAATTTATGAATAGAAGAAGAAGAAGAAGAAGAAGAAGAAGAAGAAGAAGAAGAAGAAGAGGAGGAGGAGGAGGAGGAGGAGGAGGAGGAGGAAGAAAAATAACAAGAAAGAAGAAGAAGAAGAAGAAGCACCTTTACTTCTGGTATAGTTCCCTCTCCCCATCCCTTCCCCCCAGCCCCCCACCCTTTGATAAATCTTAATGAACCCCCATCGGGATGGGTTATCGCCATCTCCTCAACCATTAATGGTTCGAGGTTTAGGCCGGAGGAATATCCTAATGAGGATTTATGACTGTGAGTTCCTCTTTTCGGGAAAAAGAAAAGGAAAGAGAAATAGCATTTATTTATTTCGATAAGCCAGAGAAAAATGACTCCCAGAACATGCAGTACGATGCTTGATTCGACTTTCTGTCGGAATTATGCTTTTTTTCCTGAAATAATGATGCATGAGCGTTTATTTTATTTACTGTAAACCATTAAAGTCTTCATTTTTGTCGGAAAATATGCGGACATAAAATATATAATGAGTCTTTAATGGATTATAATGTTCGATCGTAATCTCCGTTTGCTTTTTTATCGGGCTACATTTTAAGATCATTTTTTGTTCTGACTCCATTAAACAGTGCCTGTGATTTTAGCCTTATTTACCTCGTATTGTCTTTCATTATCCAGACTTTCTGAAATACCTGAGCTGTTTTTGTTTAATGCTGTTGTTGGTCCCAAGATCCTTGTTTTCATTGCTGACAAATAATGAAATATTGTTGTGCTTTTTTTTGCCTCTGCGGTCATTGTTGTCAGTGATGTTGCTATTAAACCAAACTAGCCTCAGGTAAGAATGGGCTCTGACTCCTTCAGAAACGCAGAAGCAGTGAATTGATAAACTTACACGTTGCTGGTGTTAGAGACTTGACTGGCTTTTTGCCAACATGGGTTCTTGGCCCTGAAGAAGCTCTATAGATGATTTAGAGGCCTTGTATGGACCTGTGGACTCAGCCTTTAGGCTCTTTAAATGTTTAGATCTTTAGACGTTGGGTTCCAGCTGAAAATAGTACTCTGGAGGTAATTAAAAAGTCTTGTATGGACCAATGGACTCAGCTCTTTCGGAAGTAGAAATTATGTATTTAGATGTTGCTTAGACTGTCTCCAGACGAGGACTTACCCATGGATGCGCACCATGCGAAATATCTTGGTACCTTTGTTGGTGCACATTATCTTGCTATTTTGAGAAAGACTGCAGTTTACGAAAATGCCGAGTATATGATTATTATTAATCTACCGGCAATGTTACATCGAAAACATCAATAATAAAATCCTGACAACACAAGGTTTGCTGTGGATCTCGGAAAGTGGTGTCAAGAAAACACAAATAATTCAGTTTTAAAAGAAAACAAATAAGAACAAATTACAAGTAACAAAAAGAAGAAGGATCGTTATTAGGAAAACTACGATAAAGAGGACATGAGAGCAAGTGAGAACATCTAATTTACGAGAACTGCAAGAGAAAATATAATAGCTCTCAAGTTCGGAATGCTGTCGAATCAGAGATTATGGAAAGTTCCGCGGAAATGGTTCTCGCTTTCCAAAGGAAGTCTGATTCGCCAATTCCGAGCTGAAGTAGCTTCGGGAATGGACTTCCTTGGCCAACCCCACCCCACCCCACCCCCAAAATCAACACTGCCCCCATCCCTATTCCCCACGCAACCCCAGACCGCGAGACCCCTACCCAACCGCAGTTTTTCTAAGGCTGAGTAGAGCAAACCAAAAGTCTTAGTTTTAAAATAGCTCTAAAACAAGATTGAGTTGCTTTTGTGAACAAAATAATTGCGAGAATTTACGTGAACCTAATTCAGAGCAAATTATATGCAGTATTGGAAGATGTTCGATTATATGTTTAAAAAACTAAAAGTATACCTAGACAGCATGAAAATTTACGACTAAAAAAACAGATATCATCATATTTACACTTTCCATTAGTGGAAAGAAACGAGTAACAATTGGATTGTATGTTGTCGATATATATTTTCATATATTTGAACATAAAGTTGTATAGTGACAGGTTAAATTTTAATTGGATGCCGTCATGCTGAATTTGTGTACATGGAGTAAAATATGTGCGTGTGTGTGTATATGTGCATATGTGTGTGTAGAATAGCATTCTGGTTCTTAGCAAGTACTGTGGGATGAGGCTACAAGCTCAGTGCTCCTTTTTAACTAGTATTGCAGCCACCACAGTCGTTTCACGGTCAAGTGCATAATTCATTTCGGGTTCTCTCGATTAGTAGGCGACAGCGCTATCAGTCACACCATAAGTCCCATTCTACATAATTACGTTATTATTGGAAGAGCTGAGCAAATGTTGAATATAATATGTGAAAGGATGAAATGTTTGGAGATATTCTGGTCATGTGGAAAGGATGGAAGAAGTCAAGTTTGGTGAAATGAGTAGGCACTGGGCAGATGGTGTGAAAGAATTATTGGACAAAGGTCCTTAAAATGAAAGGAGCTCCAGAGTGTGTTCAAGATAGAGACGAACGGCGCAGTTTATGTTGGGTTTCCGACGATCTGTTGATGAGTTGTGTGTAGCGGCATATGTAATGGAATGTTTTTAATTTTGTCCGCGATTTGTAGTTAATTTTATGAATCCGCAATGATTTAACAGTTTTTTTATGAATGTCATGGAAAAGGGCAATGACCGATTGTAATTGTATTTATTTATATATATATATATATATATATATATATATATTTTTTTTTTTTTTCTGTGTGTGTGTGTGTGTGTGTCATATATATATAATAGGGCTATATATATATATATTTATATATATATATATATATATATATGTATATATATATATATATATATATATATATATATATATATATATGTGTGTGTGTATATATATATATATATATATATATATATATATATATATATATATATATATATATATATATATATATATATATATATATATATATATTCAAAATGTCTGTGTTTATGGATATATTGTTTTAATAGTAAGAAATCTTTTAATATAATTTTCAACTGATTTCCAGAGATGTGAAGATTATTTAAGGCTATCATGTTTCTTCTTGATTACAGTTAAACTGTCCCCTGTTTCTTAAATCTTTGTGACTGTTTACTTGACTGCATATTTCTCTGCTTGCGAGTGCCTTGTTCCTTGTTGAGTTAAACAGGTTTCCTCGTGCGTGTTTGGTGAGAGAGCTCTGAACGTGCCCCCCTCCCCTTCTCAGGTGTAAGAATTCTATAATTCTGTGTTTCCTCTAGCCTATTGTCTAGATAAGAGTATGCACATTGGTGCGTGCTTTTGTGTTTGTTGAATACGCTTGCGTGTGTGTAACATTGTTAAAGGGATCATCACTGATTTAGAAACGTCTGTATAATGGTGAGGATGAGCTGCAGATCTCTGAAACCAAATCAGCCAGTCTTACTTATTGGAATCCTTTAAACTTTGCGGTATTTGAGACTGTAACTCTGATTAGAAGTAGGAATAATAATATCAAACATTTCAGTGTTTGATTTTTTCAATTTAATACGTCTGTCAAGCGTTCTGGTAAAATTCAAATGCATCGAAATTCAACTCTTGGTCAAACAGTGTTTGCGTATATATTTATTTGCAACGCGTATGGCTGGAGAATATTTTACTGTACTACCAGTGCTGGATTATGTAATTCCTGTAATTAATCTGACTAAGATTAGAGAACTTTTGCAATACTATTATTCTCAAGCCCAGCACATCCCCGTCGGATGGGAAACGTAATAAAGAATTCATTAGTTATTCTCTCTTTTAAGAAATAAAAATAAATATAAAGATATTTAAAAACCAAATGAAAAGATTGATAAATTATTGTTTTTATATTTGCCGACTAGAGAATTTCTAATGATTAAGAAAATAATGAAAAACGGATGGATTACATAGCTCGCGTCAGGCAAATCAGGATAACTTAAATTTTATTATTCTTTAGAAATAATAAACCTGAAAACCACTGCATCAAATTATTAGAAAATAAATCCGAGAACCGTTTCATTGAAATTTTTACCAATAAACCGGAGACACTGCATCGACGTATTGAAAAATAAACCCGTAAACAGTTGAATCGAATTTGTTTTTAATAAACCCAAAAAAGCACTGCATCTAATTTTTTTACAACTAAACCCGAGAACCACTGCATCGAAATTTTAATAAATAAATGTGAAATTCACTGCGTTGATTTTTTTGTATAAAACCGAAAACCACTGAGTCGAGTTTTTTTAAATAAACCCGAAAACCACTGAATCGATTTTTTTAAATAAACCCGAAAACCACTGCATCGATTTTCTTTATATAAAACCGAAAACCACTGAGTCGAGTTTTTTTAAATATACAAATCCGAAAACCACTGAGTCGAGTTTTTTTAAATATACAAATCCGAAAACCACTGCATCAAAATTTTTAAATAAACCCAAAACCACCGCATCTACTTTTTGAAAAATTAACTGGAAAACCACTGAATCAAATTTGTTTTAATGAACCCTAAAACCACTGAATCGAAGTTATGAAAAATTAACATGAAAACCACTGCATCGAATCTTTGAAAAATAAACTCGAAAACCAATGCTTCAAGTGTTTTATAATTGCATCGAATTTCAAAAATAAACACGAATGCATCAATTTTTTTTTAAATAAACCCGAAAACAGTTGCATCAAATATTTGACAAGTACACCTGAGAAACACCGCAATAAATTTTTTAAAATAAACCCGAAAAAATGCATCAAACTTTTTAAAAATGAATACGAAAATCCTTCTATCGAATCTGAAAAATAAACCCGAAAAAATTGCATCGAATTTATCATAAATAAACCTGAAAACAATTACGTTGAATTTTTGAAAAATAAATCCAAGAACAACTGCATTTTCTAATATAACATAGTGCTACTGCACTCGGACCCCGTAGCTCTAAACAACCATTAATACCAGGCAGCGGACCACAAGAGAATGACCTAGTGCGTCCTTCCCAACTACAAATAATCCTATTTCCTCCGACATCCTTCTTCGTCATCCTTGGGTGGATCCTCAGGCCTCGGAGATTTGTGCTCGAGACATATCAATTTTCTTTCCCAACTCTCGGCAGAAATCTCTCTCTCTCTCTCTCTCTCTCTCTCTCTCTCTCTCTCTCTCTCTCTCTCTCTCTCTCACTTGCAGGCGATTGAAAAGCTCCGAGTGAGGTGGGTACATGTGAAATTGCTGGTTCCCTATTATTTTTGGCTTTCATTTCTTTTCTTTTTTTGTAGGAGTAAGGGTATATATCAGGATCAGGGGCATTATTATTCAGGTTGCAGTGTTTGTGTATTTGCGTATATGCAGCAGGAGAGAGAGAGAGAGAGAGAGAGAGAGAGAGAGAGAGAGAGAGAGAGAGAGAGAGAGAGAGAGAGAGCATCGAATTAGAGGTATTATTAGGCAGGCTACTGTGTTTGTGTATTTGCGTATATGCACACACACACACACACGCACACACAGAGAGAGAGAGAGAGAGAGAGAGAGAGAGAGAGAGAGAGAGAGAGAGCGCGCATCGAAGAAGTATGAATATAAAGGATATTGTAATTAGGTTAGCGCCGCTGAGTAGAGAGAGAGAGAGAGAGCATCGAAGAAGTGTGAATATAAAGGTTTTATAATTAGATTAGCTTCTCTGCGGAGAGAGAGAGAGAACGATAATGAACAAAATGCTTCGTAAGATTGCATATTAATCGGAAATGATGGTTATGATGATTATTTAACCACTGCTTAGCAGAACACGCATTTATAATGGCTTTTAATCATGAGAATGGAACTTACATCTAACAGGTACTTTTCGACAAATGACTTAGTTCCTTATCGCTAACTTTACTTAATTAACATATCTGTTCTTTTAGGGAACCAAGAGGAGATGAGAATCTTTTATATTTTCTATTCAGTTGAAAGCGACAGTTTTCCACTAACTTTTCAATTCGAGTTTTTCAATTTTTCCATTGGGGGCAAAAAACCAAGAGATTGTTAGTTGTTTTTTGTTTGATTTAGGAAAATAAAAGAATAAAAATCCTGTGTTACAAGCTGGATCCAAGTGTTAAGGAAAAGTCTTTTTCTGGGTGAAACAATGTGAAAAGGCTGATTAACTCCAAATTTCAATAACATATCTTAAGAATATCATAAATTTTTCAAGCTTGACTGAAAATTAGTATGGTGAATAGCAGATAACAACCCACAGGTTAGATGAATCTTAAATTAAGGTACAAAGCAATTATTTTCAGTATGATGCAAATAATGAAAGCATCATTCAACGATGATAATCCAGTCTCAATACGTAATGTGTATTCATATGTCTATTTCTCCTGTGTGTAATAATAATGGTCTGTTGGTATTAAATACAGGACTAACCTTTTTCAATATTGGGATTCAGAAATAGCTTCGAGGTTGTAGGAAACGTCCCCAGGGCCGAGGCTTCCCGTTTTGACCCTCTCTTATATTACCTTCGTGGTTGGCGGTATGGGAACTTTTAGTGTCATTCACATCCAAACGCATTTTCACTTGAAAATGGCTGAGGAATTATTATTATTATTATTATTATTATTATTATTATTATTATTATTATTATTTAGAATAATCGGCTCACTGTTTGGAATACGTATTATTATGATGCCAGGACCGTCCATAACCAGAGAATAGCAAGAAAAGACAATCACGAACATCGAAGTAATTGACCAAATTACCGACCACCGCCGCCTACGCCTCTTGGCAGCATTGCACATTGGGAAGGAGAAACCAACACTCAACATACGCAAGAAACCTTTCTCCTCCCCACGGCAGCCAGGAGACATGCATCGAGCGATATTATTCGGCATCCAAGGATCGAAATTCTTCTCTTCATCCTCAGCACTACAACGCCGCTCGCACGCAAGACGAAAACAGAACTTGGATGAGAAGGCTCCGCCATTACATGCCCCGGGCAGCCAATTCAAGACCTCCCCTATAAATAGCACCTCGTTTTATTATCCAGAGGATGACCAATTATTATTATCGAATAGAACCTGAACCCAGACGAACGATTTTGATTGGATATTTTAATAAAATATTCCGCACACTGTCCTTTTCCAACATGAATATCGGCCATTACTGACTAACATCGCTGAGCCTGAAAAGCGAATCATAAGGAGGATAGAAAAGACACTATATATTAATTATCCTTTTTATTATTATTATTATTATTATTATTATTATTATTATTATTATTATTATTATTATCCGAACTAGATCCCTTGTTGGAAATACAGAATACTACAAACACAAGGATCTCTTTATGAGAAGCAGCTTTACGGAAAGAGAAATAGGGAAGTCAAGATAAACATTACACAAGAGAAAACAAAGAAAATCGAAGGAGATAAACGAGTTAAACCATGAAATGAGACTTATTTGAACATTCTCAAAACAAAAACAGTAAAAGAAATGAGACGATCTCTCACGATCCGCCTCCGTGAAACTGCTTTGAGAGATGAGGAGTCTCATTAATTCATTAGGAACATGGCATTATAGATCCTTCATCACCCTCCGTTGCTAATCGAGGCAGTTAGGTTAATGGGCGTCTGGGAGGGGGAATTGCTCGTTTCCAAAGGCATCTGGTTTTTGGAGGAGGAGAAGGAAGAATCACGCGGACGTGCAGGGTTGCCATTTCTGCATTTTGCCATTTTGAAAACGCGCTAAATCCCTTCTTAGGAGCGCTAGAAAAGGCGCTAGGATATTTTGAAATGCCCAAAAAATTATAAACTTAAATTTATAGTTTTCAGTTAAGATTCAGATAAAAATTTTCTTAAACTCTGGTTTTTATTTAATCATATTTTTATATCGAGTGGATAAGAAGTTGTTCATCGATAGACAGCTTAGTTTGGGAAAAAGAGAGAAGGAGTGGTCTCCTATAATATAACAATGATAATGCGGAAATTGTTTCAATACAGTAGGGCAAAAGACTCTGAAAGGCAATCAGTTTAACATATTTTATGTTATCAGCTGGAAAAGCACTATATTTGTCTAAAGGCCGTCAAATAGCGCAGCCTCGCCAGATAGGAAAAAAACGCGCTAGACTGTCCAGAAACGCGCTAGATCCAGCGCGAAACGCTCTGAAATGGCAACTCTGCGTGCAAGGATCTCCCATCAATTATGAGGGAAGGAGGGAACTGCCTTCCTTCCTTGTGGCTTTCCGAGGCCTTCCCAGACAAATACCGGGAGCACCTCGTGTTCATCATTCATTGTTCTTATTTTACAGGAAAACTATATTTCTCTCTCTCTCTCTCTCTCTCTCTCTCTCTCTCTCTCTCTCTCTCTCTCTCAAAACAGACAACTATACAGTCAACCAGCATATCAATAGATGAATCGGAAAATGAGCAATAAAGATATTTAGAAGACAGTGTTAATTTGTAAAAGTTATATTGTTTACCTGAAGGCCGCCTTACTCAGGAATTATTATTGAATAGAGAAGATTTAACCAGAGAGAACCCATTCCTCTTCTTCAAAATCCAGTCAAGTGAGCCCAAAACAATAATTCTTCGTGATTAGCGCATTGCCCAAAATTGTCCGGCAGCCCTTCTCAACTATGACGATAAGTTGCTTTTTCACACACACACACACACACACACACACACACACACACACACACACACACACACACACACACACATATATATATATATATATATATATATATATATATATATATATACATACACACATATATATATTTGTGTGTGTGTGCATGTGTGTGTGGATGTGTGTATGTATGCTCATATTGCTTTTTGTAATTTGCTTTATTTATTTGCTTAATTTTCCGTACGAAAGTCATAATACTTCTTGCAGCATTCAGTGAATATTTTCCACACCTTATTTCGATGTAAGTCATTTGTAGAAAACGCAAGAAGGGTGATATATTAACCTAAAATTTACTAATGAATAATTTCAAAGTTTATTCCACCTTATTAAATAGCTAGGTGACCAGTTTCTCATCAAACGTCAGAACTTATGCAGATCATCAAAGAAAAGAATGAAATACATATATAAACAATGTACTGTGCTGGTTGATTTCATCATAACGCTGCAACACTTCTTAATTTCACCCCTATTCTCATCTTCCCCTTGTTCATGGGGTTGGCCACTCAATATTCCCTTTCTGTTAGCTCTCTGAAATTGTATACCCAGAGAATCAAATTTGAATGTTTTCAGTTGTAATGCACGTTCCTTACATTTCCTACATTGTTGCCTGAATGCCACTGAATATGGATTAAGGGAAACAAGTCAAAGATAAGTTTTTTTAGTTAAATACTAGTTATCACCTACGGTGCCCTTTTGATATCTAAATTATTGGTTTGCGCATGCATCTCATCTCATCAAAACGGTGAATAATTTTTCCTTAGATCAATTTTTGAGGCTACTTCGCCTTGCTTGGAAAATATTGTAGACTAAATATTAATTTATGTGGGAAAACTATTAGTTGATGGTAACGACTCCAGTTTTATATGTCTTTCCTTCTAGTATTTGATGTTCATTTTTCGCTTATATTGCCAAGACGATTAAATGTCTCTAATTTATTTTCCCAGCATCATTCCCAAATTAGATTAATTACGGGAATGTCGATCAGGCAGACTTGAAATTCACCCGGCGATATTCAGCCGATATTTGGCAGGAAGTTTTTTCATCAATACTTTTTGCATACTTTATAAGTTTGTCTCTGTGAGTCCTTAAAGATATTTTGATTGCGAGGACAACAGCGGGGCTTTATGAAACCGAGATTGACTCGAAGGGAAATCAATTATCGTACATAATTAACCGTCAAATGCCAGCTTTTCTTGGGAAAAATCTAGTTACAACGTGTAATTAATTTGAAAAGTTTATAGTGCTGGTCCACTTTAATATATTACCTGAGTATGGAATAATAATCATGTGAGACATTATCATACTACATTTTATCCATTCACATTTTTATGTGACGAAAACAGTCTACGGGAAATATATCCCACAGTTAACAATCACAATATTCACAAGAAAAATCCAGAGAACCGTAATGCAAATAATATAAGGACGATGCGATTACAAAGTTACTCAAATACTGCTGTCATTTTTGACCAGACAGGTACACTGTTAAACAACTAAAACCCTGGCCTTAGGTTACAACAGATATGATCATTAGCGTAATAATGGTAATTTGATATGTACAGCTCTTCCAATGATACTGGTTTATTTACCGATTTTTCAGTTAATGTACACATGCGTACACACATGAGATAGTCTTTCACAGGTACACGATATATATTCAGAATCGGTGCATATTTCAAAGACTGCATCATTCGAAATTTCGCAACAAACAAAAAGCCAGTTGGATCATTTTCAGTTCTTCTGTAAGCATAATACACGTATACACACGCGCCTGTATGTGTATGCGTGTGTATGTGTGTGTGCGGATGCACATTCACTCTCGAGTGTTAAGGTGAGCTGCTGTTTTCCCTGGAATATCCCTTGTTAGGGCACACGGCTAAATGCTAGAATATAGATAAACATACATATACACGTATATTAATACATGAGAATATATATAAAATGTACTCGTATGTATGTATGTTTTTGTGTATTTGTGTATGTATATTGTGCATACATATTAAGCAATGTTTACTAGTCACGTTTTCCCAGTAACGTTATTAGCCATAACTATAGATAAACATACATATACACATATTAATACATGAGAATATATATAAAATGTATTTGTATGTATGTATATGTGTATTTGTGTATGTATATTGTGCATACATATTAAGCAATATTTACTAGTCACGTTTTCCCAGTAACGTTATTAGCCATAGAATATAGATAAGCATACTTATACACATATTAGTACATGAGAATATGTATTCGCATGTATGTATATGTGTATTTGTGTATGTATATTGTGCATACATATTAAGCTATGTTTACTAGTCACGTTTTCCCAGTAACGTTATTAGTCATAGAATTTAAATAAACATGCATATGCACTTATATTAATACATGAGAATATATATAAAATGTATTCGTATGTATGTATATGTGTATTTGTGCATGTATATTGTGCATACATATTAAGTAATATTTACTAGTCACGTTTTCCCAGTAACGTTATTAGCCATAGAATATAGATAAACATACATATACACGTATATTAATACATGAGAATACATATATAATGCATTCGTATGTATGTATAGGCTATGTGTATTTGTGTATGTATATTGTGCATACATATTAAGCAATATTTACTAGTCACGTTTTCCCAGTAACGTTATTAGCCATAGATTATAGATAAACATACTTATACACGTATATTAATACATGAGAATATATATAAAATGTATTCGTATGTATGTATGTATATGTGTATTTATGTATATATATTGTGCATACATATTAAGCTATGTTTACTAGTCACGTTTTCCCAGTAACGTTATTAGCCAATAAACCAGCAACTGATCGCTCCTAGCCGTTGAAACGTTCGGTCCCTCCACATGGGAGCATTAAGTGTAGTGTTTTTCTGGATAATTAAGCCTCATTCGCGCACAGTTCTGAAGCGTCTCCAAATATACTGTTGTACTGAATTACACGCGGTAGGATTATCTCTTGGCAAGATCTGGAGACGTACTCTTGGAAAGGTGTCACGTAATCAAGGCTGATTTCATTCCTAAACTGACGTCAAAAGAAATACGTTATCCTACAGCAAGTAAGGTAAAGATATCATTATCAAACCGAGTTCTTGGGTTTTTTTCCCTAGTTATGGGAACCTTCTAAACATATTAGACTTATATCAATATTTGCACTAAAAGGTTAATTGCCTCAGTGTTTTCTATCCTTGGTAATTTTCTTCCCGTTTTACTTATCAGAGCCTTTTACTCTAGAATTTGGAAGCCTTGTTAACATTTTCGATGTACACAAATATCCTTATTAAAGAAGTGGTATGTATTTGATTTAGAATATATGAAACAAAATTTGACCTTTAACTAAATGAGCTAATTAAGTAATTTGCTGTAATCAGTCACTAAAACACATTATTACTTCAGATGTTGGCTAAAACTCTAGATAATTTTAACGAACTCCCAACTCATCATACAAGCAAAAAAAATAGGTCCGTTAAGAACGAAAATCTGGAAAAAGAATAAGACTGTATCGAAGTATTATATTTGTATTTGGCCGAGAAAATCGAGCTTTAATTATTCATATGAAAAGCTTAAGCTTACAAAGGGTGTGGCAAAGTGCTTACCTCTGCCCTAAAGCGTTAAGATGGTTAGAGAAATCTTCTTTGTTGTTCACAATTCACTGACTTTCAAATCTTTCCCTTTTACACAGCAAATGCGACCATCGAGTTCTGAACGTGCTCACACACAGACACACACTATATATAATAAATATACATATATATATATATATATATATATATATATATATATATATATATATATATATATATATATATATATATATATATATATTATATATATAATATATATATATATATATATATATATATATATACCAAATATATATATATATATATATATATATCAATAATATTATCTGGAGAGGAAGAAATTTTGAGAGAGAAAGGGAGGATCTACGGGCGTCACTTTTACCAAATGTATGTATGTGTTTGTAACGGCCTCAATAACCTCTTAACTTCTCGACTTTTTCACACATTTTTGAGATGCAGGCTGAATCCCAGCGCGGGCGTCAGAGCTTCTTCATTTTGGTCTTATGCCTTCGTAATGACAAGCTTATCCAAATAAGTGTGAAAGAGAACATTGCAGCTATTGCTGACATATTTAAGAGAGCATTGCAGCTATTGCTGACATATTTAACATAAACAACTAGATTATGCCATACTAAATTAATTAGCTAGTTTATGGTATAAGAAATTAATACAGTTTTTACTACTGGGGAAGGTCCACTTCTGTTCCCTAAGGAAGTGAAATAGGCCTTCATCTGTTCTTGACAAAGTTGAAAAAGCCTTCCTTTGCTCCACTCAACACGAGTGAAAGTGGCCTCCTTTTTTTCTTGAACTAGAATATTCATTTTACCAGCTGAATCTTTCTTTTAATTAACACAAAAACAATAGATAGCTAGGAGCTGAGGAACAGGGAAATTGTGCTTGGAATGCACCTTGACTGGCTGTGTAATTAACTAGCAATTATATGTTGCTGGGCGTATTCTCAGTAATTTCAGTTATCTCAGTCATCAGGCAATAATATTATCAACATGCATATAGCCAACAACTTCCTCGCTCTCGTTATACTAAGATCAACTTAGGTGGTGTCCGTAACATTATGTTTTCAGTAGCTGAAGCTGAAGAGTACGTCTCTAATATTCAGCTCACTCTGAGGAAACCTCTAACCAAATATCCTGCATATTTCTTGCACTAAGAGAAATGGGTAGGATACTGAAAAAAATGCTAATATTTGGTTTAAGATATCAAAGTCAAATGCATAAATTAAGGTCAAAAAAAGCCAAGCAGCTATGTTGACCTGATTAAAATCACTAAAGTCAAAGTTCATGACTAATACCTATCATTACTTCACATCAAAATTAATTCTACCCTGCCCGATTTTTTAATAAAAACTATCAAATGAATCATCACACGCTTCGACATTTCATGAATTTCGAAGACAGTTAATTGAACCACTAAATGATAGTCTACATTTTTTAATAATGTAAATAGTCTAAGCGCGGTAATGCACCATTGAACATTCTGAACGTGCAATTTATTTTGAAGAATCAGACAATCAAACATGTATTCATTATTGTTTGAGTGATTTTAATCTGGTCAGCATAGAAGCTTGGTGTTTTTGTCTTAATTCTCGAAAAAAGAATAACTTAGTAATGTTTTGCGTTCTGTTTTATACGCATATGTAAAGGGCTGTGTCAGTATCTTCCAACCTTTCAAAATCATAATGATATACATTTTTTCATAACTGAAAAAGATCCAAGTGATATTTTTGTAGGTTATTAACTGTAATCTCTTGCATTTTTATCTCTTCATGACTATGAAGTTGACTTTGAAATCTTATTAGGTAAATAAGAGTAAACTGCGTATCATAATTTTATCAGTACCTACTATATAAGACGCAATGTTTATACATATTATTTTACTGTGTGTAACCACAAGTCTTCGGGTATTAAGCTCCACTGTGATGTCTAACGTCATCCAGGCCGGAGCCAGCCTCTTTCACTACTGGCCCTTTATATATATATATATATATATATATATATATATATATATATATATGTGTGTGTGTGTGTGTGTGTGTGTGTGTGTGTTTGTGTGTGTGTGTGTGTGTGTGTGTGTGTAAAACGAAGGTACACTATGACCCTATGGTGGGAATCTGTTACCTTGACCCTCTCTCGTATTACCGTTATTTATGGAAATCTGTAGCCCGTATCTTAACAATGGTAATGTTAAAACCGCCTTTAAAAAATGGGGAAACGAATAATCGCGAGCCAATGTTTTGCTTTCAGTAATAAAACCGGTGCTTGAGCCTAATATTCCAAACAGATACGAATGAAAGCAACATTAACCTTTAATAACCTGGACGAAGAGGAGATCTTATGACGCCTAAACAAAACACCTGATCACTTGATTTTGGTAATAGCCACATCAAGTGACACTTTATTTCCTACTAATTTCGGCCAGTAAGTTCTTCACTGTTAATGGTCCACGCGCGCTAAATTATAAAAGCAGAAACGATGCCATTACTTGAAGTGAATAACTCTGTGAGTGTGAGGAACGTCTCTCTCTCTCTCTCTCTCTCTCTCTCTCTCTCTCTCTCTCTCTCTCTCACACACACACACGCGCGCGCGCACAAGAGATTATGCTTCATTATATGGACAAAAGAAAGCAATTAAGCTGATGTGATTTCTAGTTACATTATTAAGGAAAAAATTCTCAAAGCACTTCAAGAAAATTAGGAAATTAGGTGTAATAAATTGCCATTAGAAACGTATAAAAAATCCGAGAAATCAGATTCAAAGGAACACGGGAGGATATACTCAGTTGTACTGAATTGTATACTGAAAAAATATTAAACAAAATTCAAAACGAATATTAAAAAAGGGATGAAATTTGCCCTCCCCATAACATTCATTTTATTTCTCTCTCTCTCTCTCTCTCTCTCTCTCTCAAAAACTCTACCAGGAAAATTAAGGAAAGCACACAGGACATTAATCCATCAGGACCAGCATCGATAATGCAGCGTAAGTGTCTGAGGAACATAAAGCAGAGCGTAGATGTGTATCAAAGGCAAATATCTGATGAGGAGATGCAAAAGGAAGTTTAGCAACTCTGACATTAATTCACACTGAAAACCTTTGGCATTTTACTGAAAATTCAAGTGCCTCGAAAATATTGGCTCAGATGTAAATATGGTTCATGGAAGGGATTTATATATATACATGGACCATATGTGAGTGTGTACAGAGCTGAGTTTCAAATGCTCAAAAGGGTCTTTTGAAATAGAGAAGAAAACCACTTTGGCATTTTACTGAAATTCAAGTGCCTCGAAAATATTGCTTCAATGTAAAATGTTCAAGAGGTTTATAGTTACATGATGTGATGTCACGCACACACAAATGCTCAAATTCACACACACACACACACACGGCCACACACATTCACTTGCTTATATAAATATCAATAGGTTCATATATATATATATATATATATATACACATACACACATATATATATATATATGTGTGTGTGTGTATTATATATGTATGTGTATAATATATAATATATGTGCATATATATATGTATATATATACCTATTCATTTATATATTTCTATGTAGTATTTGCATGTATTCAAACATGCCAAACAGACATATATATATGTACATGTTGATACACAGTCAGATAGACGAACGCTGAACATATGTGTATTCCCGGTCGGCGTAGGTGTGAGTATGTACATACACACTCATGTATAAACACATGTAAAAGAGAGAGCCTCATATGTGAGCTTTCCCCATCCAAAACCCGTCTCCACGTCTTTTTATCAAACATTTTCCAGTCACGGGCGACATATGGACACTGACTGCTTTGATACGAACATTCAGTAATTCTTTCATCGAGAATTTCATTTCCCTGGTTTTAGAAGTGAAAACGCGCCTTATTTTTCATAAAGGAGCAGAGAAACTCATTCGTTTTGTATTTTTTTGAGGATGAAAAGTATATATATATATATATATATATATATATATATATATATATATATATATATATATATATATATATATATATATATATATATATATATATATATTATCACATACACAATTGTTTTGTGCATTAGTAGAATTACTAAAAGGACCTCATTCAAACTGGATGGATACCATCCAGTTTGAATGAGGTCTTTTAATAATATATATATATATATATATATATATATATATATATATATATATATATATATATATATATATATATATATGTATGTGTATGCATGTATATATGTATATATATATATATATATAATATATATATATATCTCTGTGTTTTGTTTATGTTCCATTATTTTGTTTGTTAATGCATGGTTTTCAGTACTCTACTTATCTTTGTTTATTGAATTATTTTTTCATTTGTATTTCTGTGTTTTCTTCAAATTGCATTAATTACTTTTACTTATATCTTTGCTTTTATGTGCATACTATATGTATATACAACATAATTCTTGAAAATTATAAATTAATTATTCATTTACCCATCTATTTACTTACATGTAAGTAATGTAGATCATGCTACATGGAAAATGTAGTATTTCCTTGGAATATCAGACATAGGTGTTAAACCTCTGGGCTGAAAGCAAGCCTCAGACAAACACTATTTCACCAAAGAACTAACAACGTATAGTTCCCAAAAGGCCAGAGATAATTAGATTCAACCAGGAAGCGACGCAACAAAGGGTCGAGGCAGTCCTCTGGGGATAAAACAAAAAGCAAGACTTAAAACATTGATAACTACTTTATGTAAACTTGAATTGTTTAGTGTTGTCTAAGAAATAAATTAGATCGGAAAACTGGAATTAAGTGTGGCAAAAGGCATGAAACGCTGTTTTTGCGATTAAAAACTAAATTCAGATGAGTTGAAATACTTTGTATCGCCTCGGAGATATATTGTAGTGGATAATTGTATTTAGGTTTGCAAATACGGCGTCTTAAACAGTTATTGAAGTAACTTAATTTGTGGATATGTCCTACACAAGTGTTTTATCATTGATTTAGCAATTGAAGGATGAGCATTAAAGTGACAATTGGTCTTTGCATTTCTGCAGAGCCACGCCCTGTTTTTGGGGCAACTATGGTATGCTCGGTAGCCTGTTCGCCTAACAGGCGAGAGGTCCCAGGTCTGAAACCTTTACAGCCCGTGATTATGGACGGTAACTGGTTCGAAATTGTATGCGAGCACTGTAATTTAAATACTCGAATGCGACAAATTGTTATAATAAACTCGATAAAATCAGTCGGTTGTCTGTCAAATTCTATGAGAAAAATTAAACTTGACTTTGGCAACATTTGTCGTGGAATGTTAATGAAATTAGAAGGTACAGTATCTTTCTAATTTGTCTTGGTTCCCGGCAAAACATCTCTCTCTCTCTCTCTCTCTCTCTCTCTCTCTCTCTCTCTCTCTCTCTCTCTCTCTCTCTCTCTCTCTCTCTTTACACATGCAAGTACGTAGAGCATTGTGTGTGCTTGTGTGGGTGTTATATGGGTGTATCTTGATATCCATGTAGTGTATCCATATATTTATTACTTCAAGATTGCAAAATCTATATGGTTTGCTCTCAGGGCTATATCCAGTAAAAAAAACAGAATATAATACAATAATAGATTATAACCTTGTAAAAGACCAAAATAGAAAAGACAAAATATTTAATTTACATTTACTTATAGAATCATTCGACCCAGTAGATATGTCCATCTGCTCATGGAAGGTGGTTAGAAAGTCGATCAGACTGATATGCAAAACTCCGGTCAGGAGAGATATTTTTCCAGACGACTTCCCGATACGAACGAACGCCTTTCCCGTTATGAGGCCTGACTTGACAGCTGACAGACACCTATTTCATTAAGGGTGCGTCGCTTCACGAAGGATTGAAAGACGGTTTGACAGGCTAAGACATTCATACGGTGGAAATATGGGCATTCAGTATGAATATATATACATAAATACATGCATATATAATATATATATATATATATATATATATATATATATATATATATATATATATATATATATATATATGTGTGTGTGTGTGTGTGTGTGTGTGTGTGTGTGTGTGTTTGTGTCTGTCTGTCCGTCTCTCTGTGTCTTTTTTCAACGTCAAGGGATTGGCTAGTTGGGCAAGTGAAGCTTTTCAAGGTTAACATATCTCTCTCAAAAAGCAAAATCATCAGAATGTGCTATAAAATAGTTAAAGATTTGCTTTTAAAGAAAAGTGGAGGCATCAAAGAGAATAGTTGCCAAAGGGCTTAGGAAAAACCCGCACATGAAATCTTCAGCTCTCCAGTACTGACATCAGACTTGGTTATTGGAAGCATGCTTACTTGCTCAGTACAATAAGTAAGTTCCTCAAACCTGGTTAATAAAATATCATATAAACCAAAATTTAATATCCTAATATTTCAATGTGAATCACGATCAGAGCGCTGAAATTGGGCAACTGATAGAAATAACTAAACCATTACAGTGATCTATGGTTTGATATGTTCTGTAAATCAGATGCTGTATCAATTGTTGCACAGCAAGAGCAAGTAATTCTACAGTTTCATTGTCTTTGACCTTCGACGGGGAGGCATTTAGATTTTCACTAAACAGTTGTGCATCAAGAAACATAGAGCTAACAACTAGTGAGGAAAGACTAATGTCAAAACAAATTAGTAAAACTGCTATACCCACTTATCAAACATAATGATCAAAACCAAATTACTTTGTAATAAGTACTAAATAGGTCAAAGAGCTTTATACCCAATACTAAGTATGGAAAAATAGAGTATAAATAAGAAAATGGTCTCTAAGGACAATACTATAATATATATATATATATATATATATATATATATATATATATATATATATATATAGAGAGAGAGAGAGAGAGAGAGAGAGAGAGAGAGATGTGTTTCTATATATATATATATATATATATATATATATATATATATATATATATATATATAATATATATATATATATAGAGAGAGAGAGATGTGTTTATATATATATATATATATATATATATATATATATATATATATATATATATATATATATATATATATATATATATATATATATATATCTACATATATATATCCAATGTGAAGCATTTAAAAACAATCAAATCAGTACAAACATCAACAGTGGATGTAAATAAATCCAAAATCTAAAACGAAAATCTTTGTATTTGAAATGATTCCTAGTTCCTAGGCCTTCGTGAACATATGTTCAGACTTCCTAACATTAAACGGAGGTGTAATAATCCCCGTGAATGATTCCTGCCGTAGTGTGGGCTCAGCTGATCTGATATGCATCGCTGTGCAATACAGTCCTTCCGTTATGCAACGCTTCATGCAAGAGGTGGTCTCAGCTAACGGTAGGGTCGTTCAATTATGCCCCACTACAAGCAGTCACGCCGAAACAGAAAATCAACATTTTCCGCTTGTGATGTAAAAATAATTTTTTCGTTTTTGTCTTTGAAGTTTTCTCTTTCAAGATTTCGTCCATTTGGCTTGCAATGCATTCACAATTAGCCAGAATTTATCTTTCCTCTTTTGTTAAATATCTCATGTTACTGAATTAACATTTACCCTTTGCCCTGATGACATTTTTTTCAAAATATTTCCTTTAATTTTTTATTTGCTTATACGAATGTTATAAACCGAACTCAGAATGTACCTGTAGGGAAAGTCCATATTATTCTAAAGAAAGCTACCTGTTGGTTTATATTAAGCAGACCTAATGGCACCAGGTGCGGTAATGTTTGAAAGGCTATTAGAGAAATCGTGTGGACCTTAGGACTCTTCCAACCAACAGAGACGTTTTCATGCTGATGAGTTTGTTGCGGTGGTCTGAGTCAGTTGATTACAGCCCCGTGTTATATCGTGTTGCTACGTTGTGCGTCACACAGTTTCGAGGCCGAAAAGTGCACGGCGATTATCCATTTTAATCTTAACAGAGGGGAAAAACAGCGAAATAACGCAACACTGTGCCCTGATGATATGTGACGCCATAGAATATACAATGTCAATCGATCATTTAATGAAATTGTGCGGTTATCAGAGAGAAAATCGAGTATTTTCTCAGAAATCTTGATAATAGCTACGTTTGTTCGTTAATTATTTTATTTATGATTTTCATGAATTGAATGGTGAAGTGAAGTCTGTGCTCCAATATTTGGTAAATATGCTTTGTACCATGAAAAACATTTCTAATAAAGAACAGTTCCTTAAAAAATACGACATTATTTGCACGGTTTGTGTACTTACGTATAGAAGTCTCAGCGCTTATTGGCGTACAGTACATACTATTGCACCGTGAAAGCAAAAAGTTTTAGTAAAAGAGAAGGCCTAGGCGTGTCGCCGGACATTAGGAACGTTACGTACTATCCCCAGCTTTGCCAAGGCATCATTATTCTTTATACTTAGCTATGGCCGACAGTTGAGAGAGGGTTATCGCGGGCTGGACGTCGACATATGCGAACGAGTTCATTGCCCGTGGACTACCATCCTTACACACGTGGAAAAATAAATAAAGGTAAACATTCCCTTTTGTTTGTGGTGAAAGGGTAAAAGAACGTAATTAGCTTGTTTGTTGAACCACCCAGCACAGGATCAAAGCTCACAACGGCCATAGAGCTGCGAGCGAGCGATGGTTTATTCAAAGGTTGCATTTTAATATTCCGACCAAAAACCTGTGATCATAAAACTAATAAATCGGAAATATTTCTGGCATTTGCCGTCAACCAAATTGAAAGCTGTACATCGCAGAACGACAGCTATTTTTTCTTTTTTTAACGCTGTGCTACTACTTGGACTGAATTCTAAAATAGGTTACCAATTAAGGGAAAAATTGTGAATGAATGTGAAGTATATGTTGGTATTTTGGAGAAGGAAGTCAGTATATGGCTAATCTACTGAAAATGCTTTGAAATGTACTAGAAAACACTAGTGGAATTTCGTCAAGTAAAAATATTATCGAACAATAATGGATATTAATTTTTAAAAGAGCTTTAAATTCTCAAGTCCATCTTGACTCTGGAATAAAACACACTTATTGGCACACCCAGACCCACACTCATAGTTATGAGTATGGTTATTTAGGATGGTTTAACCTTCCTGCTGAAAAATAAGTATTTTATATATTTATACATGTAAAATACATATTTTTCAGTGCGTTTTATTCCAGAGTCAAGATGGACTTGAGAATTTAAAACCCTTTTAAAAATTAATATCCATTACTGTTTGATAATATTTTTACTTGACGAAATTCTACTAGTGTTTTCTAGTACATTTCAAAGCATTTTCAATAGATTAACCATACAATGACTCCGTTTTCAAAACACCAACATATACTTCACATTCATTCACAATTTTTCCTGAATTGGTAACCTATTTTAGAATTCAGTCCAAGTAATATACTATGTTAAAAGAATGCATATATATATATATATATATATATATATATATATATATATATATATATATATATATATATATATATATATATATATATTATGCATATATATATCATATATATGCATACATATTTACTCATATATATTTATATAAATACACACACACGCACACACACACACCTACAACGACAAAAAATGATAAAAAGAACTACTAACACCCAGTACTCTGATGTCATTGCAAGGATAAGCATTTGATGACTCCATCACTCTACGAAATCCTGTACATAAACCCTATTAGGCTTGTTGTGTACACCATTAAATTTCCTTATAATCTAACTATTATTTACTTTTTTTGAACGAAAACAATCTGAATAAACATTATAAGCTTTCATTTAAGAAAAATGGCTTGGTTAACAGTCAAAACAAAAACTTCTCATTATCAGGCATGAGATATATTTGAGCAAGCACAATATGCCTGTAGTTCGTGTCTAATAATTGTATGGTGAGTCTTTTTCCAAAATTCAATTAATGAAATACCTAACCAATGGCATATGTATTTTTAAACTTCTTACATTCCGCATAATACTTCAGTATCGTATTATTTTGCGATATTGTATGAAATTTGAAAACTTCAGTTAAATGCTAAAGTGTTGCAGTTTTTTATATAAAGGCGAATTTACAAACTCGACTATTCCATCATATTCCAGGTGCGTGTGATCATAAAACCTATCAATCACGAATGCAGATTTTTCCGCGTTGCATCAAATGGAAAAATGTCAGTGGCTGCACATTCTGTTGTTACCCTAATCTAAAATGTATATAGATTCTAATTTTTTCAACGTTGTTCCATAACACTGCTCGTTATATGTAAACCGTGTCACACAGCACAGCAAAGTTGATGTGAGAGAGAGAGACTGGAAATTCTTTTATGTTGTGTTCGGTAGCAAATTTACCTTACGGAATCATTCGATTATTCTTTTCTGTGCAGCAAATAATGAAATCCTACATCTTCACACAGGAACACCTGAGAACTGAGCATGAACCCGGCATATCGAAATACTCAATCACAGATACTTACCTGATCACCATATTGGGTTTTAATTTCCATGATTAATGAACCAAATGATGAAGTTTTTAATACGTCCGGTCAACAGACCTCGATTTCAAGCAGATTAGAAAAGCAAAATAAAAAAAAAAAGTTATTTAGGAAAGATGTCAAAATATGACAAAGCAAAAATAAAAAAAAAACATTGTAACTATATGTAAATCTGAATATTTCACATTTTTTGAGAAACTTATTATTTTTATATTATATATAAAGTCGTTGATATATAAGACAGACACCATTCAGTTTTTCTGAGTTAATTAGGAAATTATAGTCTCACCTTGCTGACGTTGATTTGAAATATTAAGAATATGTCATTTCTTAACTCTGCAAAATACCTACTTTACACAGGACTCTCGTTTTAGTTTCTCCAAAAGGGAGATACGTCTCGTAAAACTTCATAATTAATTATCAGAATATGAAGTAAAATATTAAAAATAAATTTTTGATAAAATGGCACACGTTCGCTTGACGTAATTCTGTTTATTTTGTGACACCTTCTCACTGAGACACGAACAGTAAATTGCTCTACGTGAATGGGAGGCGAAGGCATTTTATCTTGTAACTTTTAACAAAATATTTTATGAATTCTCACTGGTGATGACGTGTGGGTTGCCGTTTCTAAACACTCAAAAAAAAGTATTCAGGCTTATGAGGGAAAATGGGCTTGTGTGAATTGCAGCTATGGAACCGAGTCCCAGTGACAAAACAGTTCGTTATATACCTGATTTAGTAACAAAGAATCCGTTACATATCTACAATTTTAAGTTCATTTATTTGAATTGGGACCGGGGATATCACTTTCATTCGTTATAAGCCTGAATTCGTTACAAGCCCGTACGTTATAAACGAACTTTACTCTATAAGGAACTTTTGTGTAAATGACTCCAGATTTACGAGTCGTTCTGGCTGGGAAGCGATTGCAGAAAGGCGAAGTAATTTGCAAATGGAAATTTCAATGGGAATGAAGCTGGAAAGCCCTTCTCAGGAGAATGCAGTCAAGTGCTGGATTGTTTGTTGCAATTAGTTGTTGATTTATATGACAGAAGAGAGGCAGAACTGATTGTTGAGACTTTTGAAAGGGTTATTGTTAATTGCAGAATGATAGGGAAATTTTACACCAAGAATATGGACCTTGTTTTTACAATAAAACTCTTTACGTTATGTTTAGTTTCCTTTTGTAAGACAAGAGAAACCTCCATGCAAATAAAGAGAGAGAGAGAGAGAGAGAGAGAGAGAGAGAGCACACACTGAGCACACACTGAGCAATGCAGAAACATTCCCTTATTTCGCCAAGGAAAGAGAAATCAAGAATTCCTCCAACAGGAGATTGTAGTAATGAAGCTGCCTTCCATACTGACTCTTCTTCCCTCTCGCTAATGGCTGCCGGCTGCCGATTGCTTCGATTTGGGATGGTTAACTCTTTTTGTTTTCCTTGTTTTTTTCCTCTCTCTTTTTTTTTTTTTTTGATGCGGCTATGAAAGGAGGAAAGTAGTGGAAATCTTGAAATGGCTTTTTTGGATATTTTTTCTTTTATTTTCTTTTCGAACCAAATTTTTGTTCCTCGTTAAAATGACTCCCAATTTCCCGTTAAGAGAAGAAGAAACGAAAGTAAAGATGACAAGTGTGTGAATGACGCAGCTTTAAAGAAAAGCTCCCCAAGTGTACATCCATACACATTATTTTCCTCCGTCATTGTTACCAGAACAAACCCATCTGATAAAGGGAAATCTCTTTGCTCCCTCTGTCCAGAAATCCTTATTTTATGTCCTCCGCCGTTCCTGATCCTTTTAGTGGAATGAAAGCGATTTCTTTGTCCTTTCCCGATTCCTCCTTCCTTTATGAGCGAATAAATTAAGACTTGTTATCTAAGCAAAACTCCATTTTGGTTTTTTGACAGAAAAGAGATCGCTTCTTTGTAACGGCTCTTCTCATTCGGAAAGGTAAATGGATTAAGCATGTTTCTCGCACTTAGAGGACTTATGATTAATTGCTTTTGTACAGAGAATTACAGGTGTCTGCGACGTTTGCTTTAGGAATCATTTGTACTAGTTCCCGTTCACACCCTTGCTTTGTTATCTAAAAACAGCGTATCTTCATTTTATTTTATCAGTTTTGCTTTGTTTCGAAGCTAAATATAACTCTCCTTACGTCACCTTTTTCTAGAGCCAAACATGTCAATCGCCTCTCAGTTTCACCCACAGCAAATATCTCCTTAAGTCCTCTGTTATTCATTATTATATTCTTCTTCACAATTATCCCATCTACTTCTCAACTGCCCTTCGAACAAGCTCATATTCCCCTCATCAAACCGTTTCGTTATCATTTCTTCTCATCAGTTTATTCTAAATCCTCTTTACTTGTCGAGCTCTATGTCAGTGCAAACTATGAGTCACCATAAATGAAAATAAAAGTAAAACAGTTGTAAAATAAAAAAAAAAAATAAAAAACTTATAGAACTAAAAGCATTTGTCTCCAACTCCCGCGGGGCAATTTACCGCGCGTCTCTGCGTGCTGAGTTGTCACATGAAAAACGGATGTCCGTCGGGCGGACGTCCGCCGTTTTATTAAACTATTATGATTTGATGTATTACATCATATTCTTTTAATGAATTGTGACTTTTTTCGCCTAACGTTCTTTTTTTGGAGGGTTGGGGGGGGGAGAGAGAGAAGGCTTTTATAAAGTGGGGTGTTTTGTGAAATGAGGAGAGCTATTTATTTCCATAGCATCTTGAATTAGCATAACGGGGTAAAATGAGTAATTTCCCAATTAACTTCAACTGAGGAAGGGACTAGAAACAAAACATTTCAAGGGCTATGAAATATAAAATAGGTGTTATTTATTCCTGTTCCTCGTCATATAATCTTCAATTCTTTACCAAGTAATTTTCTTTTATTTCTTTTTAATCTAGTTCCAATATTAATTTCTTTGTAAACCGAGATTTTATATAACTAAGCACGTGCACATTCAAACCTTCGCAGTTTTTTTAATTAATTAACTGCGTATATCTTCGATTCTCCTTTAGGCTGTTGCGAACGGCTTTATAAACAGGCAAGCTTCATACGACGTGTATAAGAACACATCACCAAATTCGTAAATACCGGATAAATATACGCTCCATGAACGACAATATAAAATATCTTAAAATATCCTCCTGTTTCTCTGTCTTTCTCTCTCTGTTTGTCTCTTGCTCTTTCTCTCCATCTCTCCCGCAGCTTTGCTGTGCTGTGTGACACGGTTTACATATAACGAGCGGTATTATGGAAAAACATTTGAAAAAGTAGAACCTGTATACATTTTAGATTAAAGTAACAACAGAATGCGCAGCCACTGACATTTTTCCATTTGATGCAACGGCGAACAGTACGCATTCGTGATTGATAGGTTTTATGATCAAACGCACTTGAAATATGAGGGAATATTCGAGTTCGTAAATTCGTCGGTATATGGAAAATGTAACACTGGTGCGTTCAGCGAGAGTTTTCAAATTCTGCGAGACAAATTTTGTTGATAAATACGCAACTGCTGTCATTTGCACATATTTTCATACTCCGCATCGGTTCTGCGCCCTTTGTCAAATGGTTTTATTTTGATCTGTGGTGCGAATGACAGCTGCTCTTTTGATTGTCTGAATTTTCTTAATATTATTTGGAGTTATAAGAGACAAACACTTGTCCTAATTCCACAAAATATTCAGATTTTAAATAGATGAACATTGGGTAAAACTTCACAGTTCATTCAAAGAATATTTGATTACATCTGATTTTATGAATTTTAGGCGTTTAAGACAGTAATTATAATAATTATACCTTAGTTTAACCAGACCACTGAGCTGATTAACAGCTCTCCTAGGGCTGGCACGAAGGATTAGACTTATTTTACGTGGCTAAGAACCAATTGGTCACCTAGCGACGGGACCTACAGCTTATTGTGGAATCCGAACCACATTATACCGAGAAATGAATTTCTATCACCAGAAATAAATTCCTCTGATTCTTCATTGGCCTGTCGGAGACTCGAACTCGGGCCTAGCAGAGTGCTAGCCGAGAACTCTACCGACTCATCCAACGAGGAACTGTTCAAGACAGTAAAAAGAGGGAGTTGGAGTGGTTGGACAGCAAGTAAAAGAAATTCAGAAAATAAAAGAGGTGAACTACAAGGTTTGAAAAGTGAAACTGGGAGAAAACCGCTCAGTTCCACTAAGAATTAGTAATTAGAGAGGTTGGACAGCAACAAAGCAGGAAGCAAGTGGGAATGAAGTTAAAGTAAAAGGCTAAAAAGTGGGTGCAGCCTTGGATCAAAGGGACGCTGCGAACACCTTTAAGTAACACCCAGGGTAATACCTACAGTACACCACGTGAGTTGCACTGACAGCACTAACCCCTCCCCACCAACGGGGATTCGAAGAATATGGAGTTATACAACGTCATCAGATCATAATGGTCTGATTACTCAATTAAGATCCGTTTGTCAACTCAACACAAAAAGAGACTGGAGCGATAAAGTGTCCCACGGGAGTTTGAGATGAATGCGTTTTGTTTTCTAAGTCTTATCGATGTTAGTTTTTATTTTCATTTTTGAAGAGTCGTGGTTATACAGTGACATTGGAATTGCGACAGGCAAGAAGGATTTGGAACAAGCTCATGAAAGAAGAGGTTCTTCCTGGAAATAAACCAGGAATAATGTTGAGGGCTAAAGATTTTGCTTGACGTAAGACAAGTCTTTCGAATTCAATATTGAACCTATGGATTTAGAAAAGGATGATGAACATAAGGGTTGCTTGATTTCCACATTAGCTTTAAAAAAGATCAAGGAAATGTTATTTCTATCGTTGTTCTTGTTCAAGTAAATGAAAAAGCAAACCAAGCGTGTGAACGAGAGTAGATATACAAGTACCAACATGGACCTCATATACGCAAATGCTTTCGCGCACATGAGCACATATACAGAATTTCATTGTACAAAAGCAATTAATCATAAGTCTTCCAAGTGCAAGAAACCTGCTTAATCCATTTACCTGCCACTGGCTAAGTGAGACGAGACATAAATGATTCTCTGTCCAATTGCGAAGAGCCGTTACAAAGAAGCGACGCTTTTCTGTCAAAAAACCAAAATGGAGTTTTGCTTAGATAACAAGTCTTAATTTATTCGCTCATAAAGGAGGGAAGAATCGGGGAAGGACAAAGAAATCGCTTTCATTTCACTAAAAGGATCAGGAATGGCGGAGGACATAAAATAAGGATTTCTGGACAGAGGGAACAAAGAGATTTCCCTTTATCAGATGGGTTTGTTCTGGTAACGACGACGGAAGAAAATAATGTATATGGATGCACACTTGGGGAGCTTTTCTTTACAGCTGCGTCATTCACACACTTGTCATCTTTACTTTCGTTTCTTCTTCTCTCTTAACGGGAAATTGGGAATCATTTTAACGAGGAACAAAAATTTAGTTCGAAAAGAAAATAAAAGGAAAAATATCCGAAAAAATCCATTTCAAGATTTCCACTACTTTCCTCCTTTCATAGCCGCATCAAAAGAGAGAGAGAGAGAGAGAGAGAGAGAGAGAGAGATAGAAAGAGAGAGGGAGAAAAGACAAGGAAAATCAAAAAAAGTTAACCATCCCAAATCGAAGCAATCGGCAGCGGCAGCCATTAGCGAGAAGGAAGAAGAATCTGTATGGAAGGCAGCTTCGTTACTACAATTTCCTTCTGCTGGAGGAATTCTTGATTTCTCTTTCCTTGGCGAAATAAGGGAATGTTTCTGCATCGCTCAGTGTGTGCTCAGCTTCGTGTGGACACCAAGACGATCTCTCTCTCTCTCTCTCTCTCTCTCTCTCTCTCTCTCTCTCTCTCTCTCTCTCTCTCTCTCTTTACTTGCATGGAGGTTTCTCTTGTCTTGCAAAAGAAAACTAAACATAACGTAAAGGAGTTTTACTGTAAAAAAAAGGTCCATATTCTTGGTTTAAAATTTCCATATCATTTTTTCTGCAATTAACAATAACCCTTTCAAAAGTCTCAACAATCAGTTCTGCCTCTCTTCTGTCATATAAATCGACAACTAATTGCAACAAACAATCCAGCGCTTGACTGCATTCTTCTGCGAAAGGCTTCCAGCTTCATTTCCATTGAAATTTCCATTTGCAAATTACTTCGTCTTTCTGCAATCGCTTCCCAGCCAGAACGACTCGGAAATCTGGAGTCATTTACTCAAAAGTGCCTTATACAGTAAAGTTCGTTTATAACGTACAGGCTTATAACGAATGAAAGTGAAATCCCCGGTCCCAATTCAAGTAAATGAACTTAAAATTGTAGGTATGTAACGAATTCTTTATTACAAAATCGACACTGTTTCTTTCTTGGCAATATTGCCTCCTACTCTTTAACGTTAACCGTTCCATTTGCCTCATTAGCCCATTTTCCTTTAACGATTAACAGTTCCATTCCATGAAAATAATGCATTTTTTCACAAAGGTTACAGGATAAAATTTCGCCTCCCATTGAGCATGTGCAATTTGCTGTTCGTTTTTTTGTGAAGGTTTACAAAATATACGTTACAATGTTTCAAGAATTTATTTTTAATTTTGCTTCATTCTGATAATTTTGACATCTTCCCTTTTAAATAAAAGAGAGGCCCGCGTTTATATTTTGCTTTTCTTATTTACTATTTCAAATCAAGGTCTGTTGACAATAATTTTCGATTTAATTCAAAACTGAATCATAATTTGTATTCGACTTTTATTAATATAAAATTAAAACTTTCTCAAAAAAGTATGGTGATCAGATTTAAGTATCTACAATGTTTTTTTATTTTTGTTTTGTCATAATCTTTGCCTAAATAAAGTTTTTTATTTTGGTTCTAATTTGCTTGAAATCGAGGTCTGCTCATTTCAAAACTTCATAAGGTTTGCCAGTATGGTGATCAGGTAAGTATGTAGGAAATGCCGGGTTCATTACTTGCTTGCTGCACAGACTAAAATAAGTAAATGATTCCGTAAGTGCATTTGCTACCGAGCACAATAGTAAAAGACTTTCCATAGTCTCTCTCTCTCTCTCTCTCTCTCTCTCTCTCTCTCTCTCTCTCTCTCTCTCTCTCTCTCTCTCTCTCTCTCTCTCATGATGCTCCAACGCGTATAAGATGCTGGTAATAAAGACAGGCGGATTTTCCGTCTTTCATCAGGTAGCTGTTCTCGTTGTTGACATCAGTTTCTTTCTTGTCTTGTTGATCAGTGGCATCGTTACAAGGGCCTTCTTACAAACCTCTGTCTGGCGGTATTTTGTTGGTTTCCAATATTTCCTTCGGATATAACAGCCAGTGGTTCAGTCTATGTCAAAGGGGTATTATGTCATCAAGGAACGTCTGAGCGTTTAACAATGGCTTCTACGGGGAAACTGGCACTGTCTTTTCTATCATAACTCAGGAGAATTTTAAATTACTTTACTCCACTGTAGCACAAGTAGACTTTTATTTACCTTCTATGAGGAAGTAGTATTTATGTCCCAGTTTTTTGTCTGTTTATTAACAGTTCTTGCTGAAGCACAGAAATCCAAATGTCTTATTTGTAAGTTGTTTTCTCTCTGAAGAAGGGCAGGTACGTTCTTCATTACCTGGGTGAATATCAAAGTTATGTTTGCCAGACACTTCATGTAATCTGTAGCTTCTGGTGCTACTACCTATAATCTCTAGTACCCCATGTCACCTCTGCATATAATCCCATCACTTTCTGGTATCACTACATGTGATCTCAAGTGCAGAATTGGGTCACTGCATGTAAACTCCAGTGCACCATTGGGCCACTGCATGTAATCTCAAGAGCATATGATCCCATTGCATGTAATCTCCAGAGCATCTTGGTGCCACTGCATGTAATCTCCAGGGTATCTGGTGCCACTGCATGATGCCATTGCCACAACATGTAATCTTCAGAGCATCTTGGTGCCACTGCATGTAATCTCCAGTATACCATTGGGTCAGTGCCTGTAATCTCCAGTACTTGATAGCATCACTGTATGTAATCTCCAGTTCTTTATGGAATCACTGCATGTAATCTCCAGTACCTTATAGGGTCACTGCGCATAACCTTCAGTGTTCATGGTGCCATACTTTCTCTTCTTCCGGTGACCTGTTGGTGAGGCCTTTCTTTCAGAAATTTTGTAAATGAAAGCACTAGGTGTAAGTTTCTATAAGAGCCTCCGTATAGACCACCATACAACGGTTGTTGTCTCTTTAGAATGTCCTTTCAGACGCTGTTGTAAAACGGGAATTTGCTATGCCACTAGGAACGATTTGCCATAAGATCTTTAAAGTATGATTTGAAGAGAACTTGGCAATGTCTTGCTACCATTGCATTTTGTCACTCATATAGCCAAAAAACATGAAAAATTTTCTCTAAAGTTTGGCGATTTGAGGCAATGTTCTCCTGATTCTTTGCCTCAGTGATTAGCTGCCGATAATAGGCTGTTTCACTATAAAGGCCATCAACTGAATCCTTTCTGTTCTCAGCTGTCGCGCTTTTTCTTACATCATCAGCGGCCATTTTCACTATATATTTTTGAAAACGAAAATGCCCCTTTCAAAAATCTCAAAATCCAATTCTGTTTCTTTTCCGCTATGTAAATTTAACAACTAATTACAACGTGCTGTGCAACACTTGTCTGCATCCTTTTCAAAAAGCGTTTTCTCTTTACGTTGCTACTGTCAGGGCCATTTCTAAATTACATGTCGTAATGCACTCGCTCCCAGCCCAGCCAGAGCAACCTGTAATTTTTTTAGTTTGAAGCTACATTTTTTCCCAAATATGACACTGGTATTCAGTTTTTTCTAATAGGCCATTTCCTTGATTCTTCACGTAATTCTTTTGCATTCTTATAAGTATTTATCGCTTCGATTACGGCTGTCCTTCAAAGAGAGTTAATTCCCCTTATTAGCTTGTTTTTATTGCTTATTCATTATTGTTTTTTTCGAAGCGGGATAACCTCCACATTCATTAGCTTTCTCCAATTGCTCGTGATCTGTCGAATCTGAAATCACTGCATACATCACTGTCAGTATATAATAAAAAAAAATTACAAAAGAAAGCGCCTTCGTCTCCAACTCCTGCAAGGGAATTTGCCGTTAGTCTCTGGGTGTGACGTTGACACATGATGAACAGAAATCCGTCAAGAGAAACGTTTTCCGTCTTACTAAACAATAATTTTTTTTACGTTCTTCTTCATATTCTTTTAAGGAACCATGACATTTTCCGAGAAGCATCTTCCTCTGAGGAGGGAATAAGGGTTTACATAAAGGAGGTATTTCGGTGAATACAAAACTTATATTTTCTTATATCTTAAAATAATGTCAACATGATAAGAGAATAATATCCCTACTTTAATTCAGAAAAACAAACTGGTACTTGTCAATCGAGAATATCGACTTCATGCTCAGTACACAAGGCAAGAGGATCTCATTTTCTCAAAACCCGAATTGATGGGAATCATTTAGACGGTTATATATAGTTAGGTGCCTTTTCTTTCATCTGTGAAAGTGTCTGTTTTTTTCACCCCCAAAAAATCTAATTTTTTCCTAATTCGTTTTCACTAACTCTGAAACTTGATATTGAGGTCTGTTTACCTAAGGCAGTCAACACTTTGCACGATAAGTTTATTAATCCCGGAATTCATACCCCTCCGGTGTTTAGAAAGTGTTCCTGCTTGGAATCTTAGTTGAACAGTCACATTGGCTTAAGCTTTGAGTATATTCTACAAGAGAATGTTGATAAAACGTAAATTACATCCATTGGTCAACGAATTAAGAAATTATAACTGGCGATATTGGTGAACTAATTTCCACGATTATCGTAGAGCAAGAACTTCCCCTCTCTCTCTCTCTCTCTCTCTCTCTCTCTCTATCAACTCTGTGTCTCTCTAACCTCAGTATTATGGAAAAATGTTTAAAAACCTAGAACCCATATACATTTTAGTTTAAAGTAACACATGCATTAATCGAAAATGCTAAACGATCAGATGAAATGGAAACATTAGGAAATATTCGAGTTTGTAAATTCACCGATATATATAAAAAAAAATGTAACACTGGAGCACGCAGCTGATGTTTTCAAATTCTATTAAGCGAACTGCGTTTAAAAAGAAAATTTCACATCATAGTTCATCTGCAATTTTATAACATCTTTTACTCTAACCATTTCGCTGAAGGATGCATGCAAATAAATTTAGTCGGTGAATACAAGAGTGCCATTTTGCTTCTGACTGGGATTACGATGTTTAAAAACAAAGGTGAATAATCAATAAAAATATGAATTTGATTTGGTTTTTTACATGTCCCTATTTCGTAAAAGTTTACAATAACTACTTAAGTAAAATAACGCAGTGTGTGATCCCAAGTTTCCATCATAATCCCTGCCATGTTTTCAAGACCTAGTGGAAGTTAAAGCTATTCTTTTTAAAAAAATATATTACAGTTGCTCGTTACTGTACAAAACAGACATTTTACCTCGACAAATATGGGCATCAGAAACATTTTGGATAAACCTTTTTTTACTCTCTCTCTCTCTCTCTCTCTCTCTCTCTCTCTCTCTCTCTCTCTCTCTCTCTCTCTCGACAGCACACACAACCACTTCATTAATCAGTCATCTGAGTAATGACTGGGGAGGGGTCTTTCCTCAAGAACGTAATTTACATTCATTTAAAAGTAATATACTGAAGTAAAATTAAACGTTCAAGCCCTTTTTAGTTTTAGCTTCAGACCGTCATTTCGGAGTTATCTAAAGTTGAATTTAGTGATAAACTATTTCAGTGATGTGGTTTTCACTTTTATTGTAACCAAGTGGATATATTCTAATCCTTGCCCTAGGAGAGCTGTTTTCAGTGGGTACTTACTTAACAGGTGTGATCCCGTAATCCCTGCCATGTGTTCAAGACCAAGTTAAAGAATTTTAAAAAATATATATATGCGAACGTATAAATAAAACTAGTGTGATTACCCATCTCAGCATTGAGGTGGTGACCTCAAGAACGTAATTTAAAATCAAATGAATAAATTCTACTGTAGAGAAGTCCTCTTCTCGCCCAGATATTTTTTACTTTATTTTATTTCTATCTAACAGTGAAGTGATAAACTACTCAGTGAACTTTCACTTTTATTGGAAGTGGATATATTCCCAATGCGAAGCTTTAGGTAATTGCAGGTGTGCGTATTAAGCACTGGATATGCGAACGTATAAATAAACTATGATTATAGCTCATAAAATCAAATGAATAAATACTGTGTATGTATATATACATATATATATATATATATATATATATATATATATATATATATATATATATATATATATATATATATATATATATATATATATATATTATAATCACTTAAACACGGGACTCGTTTGTCACATATTACCACAGGTGAAAAAATAAGAGACGGGGTGTATGTCCTGACCGGTTTCGACTTTATCATCAAGCCATTGACAAAGAACTGATACATCGTGTTACAAATCATAATATATGTACTATAGAGTTCATTATCATATTTCCCATTTTGGAGAGCATGGCCCCAGAGAGGTACCGCTTTCCGGTTTCTTGACAAGTCCTTAGAAACGAGGTTACTAACCCCATGCCCTTTTTCTTAACCCCACCAAAAAAAGTTAAGTATACCTTAGTTTAACCAGACCACTGAGTTGATTAACAGCTCTCCTAGGGGCTGGCCCGAAGGATTAGACTTATTTTACTTGGCTAAGAACCATTTGGTTACCTAGCAAGGGGACCTACAGCTTATTGTGGAATCCGAACCACATTATACCGAGAAATGAATATCTATCACCAGAAATAAATTCCTCTAATTCTTCATTGGCATGTCGGAGACTCGAACTCAGGCCTAGCAGAGTGCTAGCCGAGCACTCTACCGACCCTTCCAACGAAGAACTTTTACCCCCACCAAACACTGGTATTTAGCAGTGGGCACAGGCCTGTGCTGATCATGGCCCCTTAACAGCTCACCTGGTGCTGAAGCCAGGTCCTGTGAAATGAAGCATGAGATACCTGGGTCACCGACTCCGGCCCCGCGAAAGGCTATTATCCTAAATGCCGATAATGGTAATTGAAAGTGACGGAAATTCCCATAAATCGATGATGGAATCAAAACAGAGGAAGGCGCCTCTTTCGCTCTAATTCCCAGAGGCCTGTCCGTGGTCGTCTCTTTTTGAAGGAGGCTGGAGAAAGATGGTCTGAGTTCTATTGGTTTTGGGCGTGTCTTATAATTAATTGTTTCTTAAGCCTAGCCTTTTTTTTTTATGTTGTTGCTCTTGTTCTGTTCTGGTGTCTAATTTACCGCGAATTTGTTTTATCCTCGTTCTTGTCGGATTTCGCTTTTTTCCTTGGCAGTTGTTTTTCTGACTTCCTTCCCCTAGAAGATGTGGTTGAGCACAGTGGCCTTTAAATTTCAGCATAAATTTGCTTATAATAATAATAATAATATCCTTTAAACGAGCTCAGGGCCATATACATTCTAGATACATAAGATAACATGATACAAATTTATAAAGATAATAATCGGCAGTATCCACACAGTTGCTGAATACGTAGAAAAATTAGAATTCATAATAGTAGTATAGACAGTAATTATGTGGAGAATAACGGTAAGAAAATATTAAAAATGATAATAATTAAAAATACAGATTGCAGGCGATTAAACCCAGCTAGGGACCTTATGTGGTTACAGAAGTCAGGTCCAGAAGGCTAAATACGAAAGTTGAAAATAATAAAACTCTACAATGATATTAATCACAGTAACAATAAAAAAGGAAAATACCAATAATAACAAGAAACGTAGAAATATAATAATAATAATAATAATAATAATAATAATAATAATAATAATAATAATAATAATAATAATAATGACAGATTCTGGAGATGACATTTCATAATTGAACGGAGACAATTAAGTAAAACCTTGTGTTTCTAAGGTTAAATTTCTCGGTAAGGTTAAATTTCTCGTTAGTTTTCTTTTTATTACAAGGCAGATGTTCTTATCATATACAATTCCATCTTGGTGTCAGTGAGTTCGATATCTTTGGATTATCTGTAGCCTGAGCAGTACAGAAGCTGTTATCAGTACTTAATCCCTTAGGTGTAAGTTATTGTTAAGTAACAGTGAATTCGATGTATGTGGCTTTACATGTGTGAATATAAAAAAGGCACGCTTGTATAAGTGACAAAAACTGTATGCGTCTGTTTGTGTCTATTTGTGTCTATTTATGCGAATTAGTATACACGTTATTTCTAGATACTTTTATATTTCTCATGCAAAAAATTTCCCTTCATTGATTGCCCATTTGAAAACCCTGTCCAAACTGGCATATATATATATCAGTTTAGAAAAACACGAACCCTCGTCGTTCCGCGATGTATAGCTTTCAATTCGCCTGATGGCAAATGCCAGAAATATTTCCGATTTATTAGTTTTATGATCACAGGTTTTTGGTCGGAATATTAAAATGCAACCTTTGAATAAACCATCGCTCGCTCGCAGCTCTATGGCCGTTGTGAGTTTTGATCCTCTGCTGGGCAGTCAAACAATTACATTCTCTTGTGGTTCACCAAAAAGCTGATCTATTTAAAAAATGCATATATGATTACATACATATGCTCATATGTACTCACAAAATATCTA
>NC_089755.1:31898742-31916242 GCF_040412425.1 Macrobrachium rosenbergii
TTGAAGGTATGCAAGACAAGAATCAGTCGCTGACTCAGCAGACATAGGACAAAAGGCAGGTGTCACTTCCCAACTAACTAGACGGTCACAGGTGCAACCCTTCCGCTCACCTACCTGTTATGCCCCAATTATTTTCTCGTGATTTGTTTTATAATTATTATCATTGCAGTGCCCACTTCATTTTCAGTATAGTTCTTGCTTCGATGCCGCCCAGCAATTTAGCTTGCCAAGGTGATACTTGGCTAATGAAGTTGCAGATGCTTAATGTTTTGGTACAGTTTGTTTGTGTGTCTGTCTGTTAGCAGGGTTACGCAAAAGACCCGTGTGGATTTTCCCGAAAATTTGGCCAAAGGTGTATGACTGGATTTAGGGAGACATCCTGCTTGGGATAAGAAACCTTTTGGAGGGGTGGCCCTCATGCAACCCCGACAGAGGTTTGTGTCCCAGTGCGCAGGTTTAGTATGCTACCTTAAGGAATAATTGTTCATACCTCCCTCTTGACAATATCCGCGAGTTTACGGGTTCAACGTATCCTGACTAACATTGTATGAAAGTAATAATAATAATAATAATAATAATAGTAATAATAATAATAATAATAATAATAATAATAATAATAATAATAATATTATTGCTCAAAGCCCTACTATAATTAGAATAAATGGAATGCTACTTACTCCCTGCTTTCTAGGAAGTCTCAGAACTGACCAGATTTAATATGGAATTCTTTCCTCTGCTACTGATGTTTTGTCCAACCATCTTACGTCAGTCGTTTTATAGTCCCTAGGGATTGGATAGCGTCTGGTACAAGGCCATTTTTACCGTATCTGCTAACGATATTATACCCATTTCTGTGAACTTGGTTCTTCTCTGTTAGTTAGCAAGTCCAAAGGTGTTGTTGTCGTTTTTGACTGATGCTCCTCTGTCGAGTGCCTCGGGTACTCATGTTTAAAATTAAATTACTATTCATTCATTCTTTCATTCATGATTTTTGAAGCATTGATGAATGGGAACCTTTAATTTGTTCACTTTGGCTCCCAGACTCAGTTTCTCACTATTTATGTACCTGCTGTCTCGCCCTCATCTTTTATTCTGATAGACAGGAACATAAACCAAAATCTTAAATCTACACCAGGAAAAAAATTAGTGTCAGGTTTCTGGTTGTAATTCATTTTTCCTAATTGCAGATCTTAAATGTTTTTCTGTGTGCTTCACATCGTTATCTGGGACTTCGCTTTGATTTTGAAAAACATAAGCATTTGTTTCTCCTCTCTCTCTCTCTCTCTCTCTCTCTCTCTCTCTCTCTCTCTCTCTCTCTCTCTCTCTCTCTCTCTCTCTCTCTCTCACCTATATTTTCGACTATCTAACTATCTATCTATCGAGCTACCTATCCCAACAATCAGGGAGTGCTATGACGTGTATGTCAGCTGCATAAATAATGAGGTATGATAAACAAATCATGCGTCAAATTTAGTGCATCGACGGTTTTTAAATAAATGTCATATCCTGATATTTTAGTATTGCTGAATGTATGCATACGCCCGTTGAATTCAGGATAACATCCATATTTGAAGACAAAACACATCTAAAATAAATAAAGCAAATGTGAGCCATGCCTAGGCATGTATGTGTCGGCGCACACACCTTTGTCGGATTCCGCAGTTCAGTTCGTCAAAATCAATATAGTTTTTACTGATACAGTTTTGTTTTGTCGTTCTTGGTTTTTCAGTGATGATCTCAGGCTTGTCTAGTTTGCTTGTTTGTTTGTTTATCTGTATGCCAGACCTGGCAAAATCTAACGAAAGGATTTTGGCGATACTTTCCGAAAGTTTAATTTTTCTTGAGTGTCGCGAAGCGGTTCGTGAAAACAGGCTAATGTTTATACAGACACACGCGCTTTCTTGTTCGGTAAGTGATTGATTTTGAATATAACAGCGTAACAAAAAACAAAGGGCAACTTCTTCTTTTTTCCTATAATTTAGGCCTAAAGAGCCCCAGCACACCACTCTTGACAGGCATGCAAAAGGAAAACTTTAAAAGGAAAACTTTCTGGTAATTAACATAAATGGAAGTCAGAAAAAAATAGTTGTAATTTGTTATATACGTGACAGAATAATTATGTTATATTTAAATATATTGTTAGATAGATTAACATATTCCTCTCCAATTGTACTTAATAATAAGAATGAATCATATAAATAAGAAAAGGCTTTTTCTTTTTATTTTTCTTGGCATCTAATGATAAATCATTGAATTTCTGTTTCGATGTGACTGCTTGCAGTGGAGCATAATTGAACGCCCCTACCGCTAGCTGAGACCACCTCTTGCATGAAGCGTTGCATAACGGAAGGACTGTGTTGCACAGCGATGCATATCAGATCAGCTGAGCCCACACTACGGCAGGAATCATTCACGGGGATTATTACACCTCCGTTTAATGTTAGGAAGACAGAATATACCTTCGGGAATCGCTTCGAACTGTAAACAATTCGAAATCAATTAAGAGAAAGACCGAAATATGTAGGGAAGTTTACACTTCTTCGTTGTTTATCGGTGATATCTAAGTCATTCCTTTACAGTTAATGATGCTTTATATTTTCACTTGATTTTGTCAGGACATGATCTGCTATACTTTCTGCTACCTTGTTTGTCATCATTACAGCATTAAGTTACTTCGTGGTATTTCTTCTACCGGATACTAGCGCATAATTATATATATATATATATATATATATATATATATATATATATATATATATATATATATATATATATATATATTATATATATTATATATATATATAAGTATATGTGAATGTATATATACATGTAATGTATGTAAATATATACTTATATATGTGTATACATATGCTGAATGTATATATATATGTATATATATATATATATATATATATATATATATATATATATATATATATATATATATATATATATATATCTTATATATATGTATGTATGTATTTACATGCATATATATATTTTTTATATATATATATATATGTAAATATATATATTAGAATGTATATGAATGTATATGTATATATTTGTGCAAACATGTCAAAAATACATGTTTTACACCCTCTCCTAATGAAACAGGTGCCAGTCAGATGTCGAATATTCCCCCTGAATGTGATATTAGGGTTAATTCGAAAATTACCTTCAAGAACAACTGCATCTGATCAACATTCTGAGTTCTGCCTCGATTTCCCAAACCGAGCGACGCACAATCGAACAAATAATCCCCAGGAATTTAGAGAATTCGTTAAACTCCTGTCTTCCATTTCCTTAGAGAATTTACCAATGGCAGAATGTTATGTATGGAGGTTGTGTAATTAGAACTTCAGAAGTTCATGCGAAGATGCAGTGCTATACTTCCCTGATGCAATTCTTGTGTTTTAATAATTTACTTACATTTCTATCTTTTTGTTTACTAATTTGTTAATTTATTTTTTTCATTTTTAATAAGTAATCTCTTCTTTCTGCATTCTTATTTACCTTCTGTTACTTTCTAATGAACACCACATTCTTTGGAAGCTTCAATTTCAGGTCAGTGGCCCCTGCGGGATTGTTCCATATCAATAGGGTTTATCTTCTGAATAATAATAATAATAATAATAATAATAATAATAATAATAATAATAATAATAATAATAATAATAATAATAATAATAAAAATAATAACTATTAAGCATCTATGCATTATTTCTTGTACTGACTTCATTCCTTTCGAATTTTCCCTTGCCACAGAGGACTAACTTTACACTTTGTTGCCTCGTCTACTTGTAGAATCTGATTATCTTTGTCCTGTAGGAAACTATAAATTGACAGCCTTCCGGTGCTTTGTGATTTTGTATGGAGTCAGGAGTACAGCACAGAAGTTTTTATTATAAACAAATAAAACATATGTATATGTATACATATTTTTACGTATTTCCCTGGGTTTATAATATTTCTACAGGCCGGCAACGGAAACTTTATTTAATTGGCCTTGGAGTTCTGACTTGCGTAAAGGGAAATTGTAAAAAAAAATAAGAAAAAGGGGTGAATTTAGGAGCTGAAGGCTCTACTTCATAAGGAAATGTTACGTAAACACTTGGGATAAATTAAATTAAAGACTTATATTTACAAAAGAAAGCATTTGAAGAGAAAATGGATAAGTAAATTGATAAAGGGCTTGCAACGCCTGAAGATCCTTATACTAGAGTCTTGAATAAGGGCAAGGTACAGTCCAAGATGAGTCCACTGCGAATAGGTCCCTCTGCAAGAGAGATTTACACATTATATGCCCGTAAAGGAACAATATAACACCGAATATGACCCGATTTTGCACTGAGGGTACCAAAGACTCGAGGAATGAATGACCACTTTACACTTGAACGCAGGACGTGGGAAATGGCCCTGGATAAACTGGCACAAGGACAGAAGTGAAATACTGGTACTCCTAACATTCTAAAGGGCAAACTGTCGTGACTGAAAAGCCTTTACTCACACTTTACCTTAGGGGAAGCAGGTCTCAGGCGAAGAATGACAAGGGGCAATCACCGACTATGCACGCTGTCCCTCGAGGATGACTGGAATCAGGCAGGGGGAGAACAAAGGTCTCAGCAAATGTACCGCTCGCCCACGTGTATCGTTGTCCCTCGATGACTGCTACTGCATGCCTCCTCCTCACACTGCTAACTGCTTACTGCCTACTGCTGTCTCTTCCTTTCAAGGGCTCCGGCCGCGTCATGCCCATGTGCAAACAATGTGTCATTCGCCAGGTGGTCAGCGATTCGGTTGCCTCTTCCCCGGTCCTGCGAAGGTAAGACAATTCAGCAGCTTAATCTGCCTTTAGAAAGGTTGTTTTAAGCAGCTTAGTTAGGTTAAGCTGCTTAAGGGAGTGGCATTAAGTGTCCTCTCCTTGCCCTTTTTTATCCGTGTCATCTCAATATCTGTTCCAGGTAAAAAGAAGGACAGGTCGAAATGGTGATAACCTTGCTCTGATTTCTAGGTCAAATGCGATCGGCCATGCGGTGGCGACTTATTCTCAATAAACAAAGGGTAAACTAGGTTGGGTGGGAGGCGTGCTGTGCAGTGACTTCTTGTAAATTATAATAATATATATATGTGTATATATATATATATATTTATATATATACATATATATATATATGTATATATATAAATACATGTATATACAAATATTTGAATATATACATATATATACACTGCTGGTCCTTTGGTTTAGTGCTTAGTTTCGTGGAATGCCACTCAGATGTCGCGGGATTGCGTCTCCCCCAGGACGATGAAATATCACTGGCTCTGTATCATGATCAGTTACTGTTGCAGTGAGGGTCTGCTGAGGAAAGTTGAAATAAACATTTTTTGGAAACTTAAATTTCAAGTCAATGGCCCCTGTGTGCGTGTTCTGTGTGAATAGGTTTCATCCACTGAAATAATAATAATATATGCATATATGCATGTGTATATATATATGTTATATATATAGGTAGTGTGTGTATTTATATATATACATACATGTACATGTATATATACATATATATATATAATATACATATATATATATATATATATATATATATATATATATATATATATATATATATATATATATATATATAATTGTTATTTATAACTTGAGGCCCTAGCAACATTATTTGGTGAAAATATTTGTTGAACATTCAGATCTAAACTTACAGTATTTTCGGGGGTAAAAATAGGAAAGAAAGTGTTAAAAATATGCGCGGAATACAAATGAACTTTATTTCTTTTTTTCGGAATTCTACTTTCTGTCGAATTTTGCGACACGATCCAAACAATGGCGGAGTATGACTGGACTCGCATTCGAAAGCGGAAGAATATTGTTTCCTTCGCAAATCCGCTGGTGTTTGAAGCAGCAACAATGGAACGCGACATGATCTCTGCCAGTGTAGAATACAATGAGGAACGATGGTTTTTTTTTTTTTTTGCCGCATGTCCGACACATTTCTTCAGAAACTAATGACTCATCGTTTGAAATATCACTATAAGATGCTTTCAGTATTCAGTCTGGCACATATATATATATATATATATATATATATATATATATATATATATATATATATATATATATATATATATATATATATATATATATATATATATATATATATATATATATATATATAATATATGTATATATACATTTAAATAAATATATGAATTATATATATATATATATAAATGTAATGTATATATATATATATATATATATATATATATATATATATATATATATATATATATATATATATATGTATATATACATTTAAATAAATATATGAATTATATATATATATATAAATGTAATGTACATATACATATGTCTGTATGTATATATATATATATATATATATATATATATATATATATATATATATATATATATATATATATATATATATATATATATATATATATATATATATACATATATATATATATATGTATATATACATTACATTTATATATGTGTATATATATACATACATATATATATATATATATATATATACATATATATATAGATACTGTATATATTTATATAAATGTATGTATGCCAAAGTATTGCAACATAAGCAAAGCAGAATATATTCTTTCCTATTGTAACTGTTTAGGAAAAGACTCTTAAACAGACAAGCAATCCTATCACAGGCAATAGGTTGAAACATTACCGAACCAAATCCCCTAACGCTTTTAAATTCAAGGATTACACAGGATTTTAATTGTTATATCGCTTCAAAAATTCCTGTAAATACCGACTTATAATCTAACAAAAATTTCTTTTGAGAAGTATATATTCGTGAGTTACCAGTGACAACCATTTACACTAATGAACAGACTTATCTTGTGAAGAGTATATTTTATTATTAAATAACAAAATCCATTAACACTTAAATTAATACAAATGATTAGCTGTAGCCTAATAAACAAGTGTACCCCTGGAACAATAATTTTATGTTTTATTATACGAATCCATCAGCGTTTTAGACTGCATGAATTCTCTGGATTTGAATCGTTAAAATCTTCTTGAATTTATACCAACGATGATTTATTAGATTTAGGTGGACCAAATTGCTGAACGATTTCATGGCTGTAAAATTGGATGCGTTATTATTAATGATACACATTGTTAAACGAGCATTGAAATATTTCGAGTAACGGCGACCTTTTATGACACTGTTCAAGTAAGAATGAGAAATATGGATAAAACGATTCCGAAACTCAATTTGCAACTTCCGTTTGATTAGCACACATCCTCATTCAACAGAGGCTCATTTTAATGATGAACCGAACTGATGGCAAAATTCCTTGCTCATTTGAGTCATTTTTCTTCATTTACTGTAGCCCCAGTACGTCCAAATTCCCGCGCATGCGCGCTTTACCCGAAATGGCATGCTTAAGTTATTAATCTCTGCTGGTATGGTACTGTTAAGTGTTCGAGGAAGTCCTAAACCATATCAAGACGATCTCTGAAATGAATAATTTATTGTTCATATCTATATCTGAAACGACGCATTCTTTCGCGTACGTATTAGTTTGGGTTATTTATGTCAACAAACAGCAACGTGGGTTCAAGTAGTTCTTATTTAAGTAAATCCTTAATTTCACCAACCGAGGTACGCTAATCTGCCCCCGACGGCTACATTCTTGCTTCTGATGTTTCTGTTGAGAGAGAGAGGCGTAGAGACGATTCTGTAATTAAACAAAACTGAAGAGTTTTTCTGACTTCAAAATCTTTAAGGTGCAATGATGAATTTCGTTTCTATTATCTATTAATATTAATTCTGGTTTTTATTTTATTTCTTTTTATATCTTTGAAACCATGGTTAAATTTAGAGCCTGATTCAGAGGTAACGTTGACAGCAATGGATTTAATTACCAAAATTAGTTTCTGAAAACAAAGCCTGGCTTGGTACGGATACTAATAATAGAAGGAGACGGGAGAAAGACAGTCTCATTTCCATTGGTTTCTGGTCGTGTCTTATAACTGATTGTATCTTAAGCCTAGCTTTCTTTTTATTTTATGTTGTTGCTCTTATTCGGTTTTAATGTTTAATTTACGCGAATTTGTTTTATCCTCGTTCTTATCGGATTTCGCTTTTCTCCTTGCCAGTTGTTTTTCTGACTTCCTTCCCCCTAGGAAGATATGGTTGAGCACAGTGGCCTTTAAATTACAGCATAAATTCGCTTATATCATAATAATAATAAAATAACAATAATAATAATAATAATAATAATAATAATAATAATAATAATAATAATATCCTTTATTTCGTTTCAGGGTATATACATGGAATATACTAATGTAATACACAATCTAGATACATAAGATACATATAGATAACATTATATATATATATATATATATATATATATATATATATATATATATATATATATATATATATAAAGATAATAATCTGCAGTATCCACACAGTTGCTGAAGAAGCAGAAAAAATAGAATTCATAATAGTGGTAATGACAGTAATTATTTGGAGAATAATAGTAAAAAAATATTAAAAATTTAATTTCCAGCTACGAACCTTATGTGGTTACAGAAGTCAGGTCCAGAAGGCTAAATACGAAAGTTGAAAATAGCAAAACTCAACAATGATATTAATCACAGTAACAGTTAAAAAGGAAAATATCAATAATAACAACAAACGTAGAAATATAATAATAATAATAATAATAATAATAATAATAATAATAATAATAATAATAGTAATAATAATAATAATGACAGATTCTGGAGATGACATTTCATAATTGAACGGAGACAGTTAAGTAAAACCTTTTTTTCTAAGGTTAAATATGTCGTTAATTTTCTTCTTATTACAAGGCAGATATGCTTATCATATACAATTTTATCTTGGTGTCAGTGAGTTCGATATCTTTGGGTTATTTGTGGCCTGACCGGTGCAGCAGCAGTCATCAGTACTAATTCCCTTAGATGCAAGTTATTGCTAATTAACAGAGATTTCGATATAAAACGATATATGTGGCTTGATATGTGTTAATATAAAAACACGCATGTATATGTAACAAAAATTGTATGTGTCTGTTTGTGTCTATTTGTGTCTATATGTCCGAGTTAGTATACGCGTGATTATTAAAGACTTTTATATTTCTCATCCAAAAAAATTCCTTTCATTGGTTGCCCATTTGAAAACCCTGTCCAAACTGGCATATATATATTTCAGTTTAGAAAACACGAACCTTCGTCGTTCCGCTATGTATAGCTTTCAATTCGCCAGAAGTATTTCCGATTTATTAGTTTTATGATCACAGGTTTTTGGTCGGAATATTAAAATGCAACCTTTGAATAAACCATCGCCCGCTCGCAGCTCTATGGCCGTTGTGAGCTTTAATTCTGTGCTGGGCAGTAAAACAATTGCATTCTCTTGTGGTTCACCAAAAAGTTGATCTATTTTTAAAAAAAAATGCATACATATGTTCTTATGTACTCACAAAATATATATTTATCTGTCAATCTATCTATCTATCTATCTATCTATCTTCGATTATCTATCTGTATCTATCTATCTAATCTATCTATCTATTTATCTATCTATCTATCTATCTATATATATATATATATATATATATATATATATATATATATATATATATATATATATATATATATATATTATCTATATATATATATATATATATATATATATATATATATATATATATATATATATATATATATATATATATATATATATATATATAATATAAAGAGATATAAAGAGATAGATAGAGAACTTATTAAGAAAGCAGCATTGCATATTTTTGTAAGCCATTAACATCTAGCAAACATTCGTTAAAACTGTCTATGTTGTTATCTTGCCAAGATGATACTTAGCTAATGAAGCTTGAGCTGCTTAATGTTTTGGTACAGTCTGGTTTTGGGTCAGTCTGTTAGCAGGATTACGCAAAAAGACCCGTGTGGATTTTCCCGAAAATTTGGCCAAAGGTGAGCCTTGTGACTAGCAATGTATGACTGGATTTAGGGAGACAACTTGCTTGGGATAAGAGAGCTTTTGGGGTGGTGGCCCTCATGCAACCCCGACAGAGGTTTGTGTCCCATTGCGTAGATTTAGTATGTTGCCTTGAGGAATTATTGCTCATACCTTCCTTTTGAAAATATTCACGGGTGTATAGGTTCAACCCATCCTGACTAATATTTTATGATGATAATAATAATAATAATAGTAATAATAATATATTATTGCTCAAAGCCCTTCTATAGTAGGAATAAATGGAATGTTGCTTACTCCCTGCTTTCTAGGAAGTGTTAGAACTCACCAGATTTAATTTGGACCTTCTTTGCCCTGCTACTGATGTTTTGTCCAACCATCTTACGTCAGTCGTCTTGTAATTTCTGGGGATTGGATAGCGTCTGGTACAAGGCCTTTTTTACCGTATCTGGTAACGATATTATACCCGTTTCTGTGAACTCGGTTCTTCCTCTGTTAGACAGCAAATCCAGCGGTGTTGTTGTCGATTGCACAACATTTGCTCTCATCCCAGTTTTTGACTGATGCTCTTCTGTCGAGTGCCTCGGGTACTCATGTTTAAAATTAAATTACTATTTATTCATTCTGTCATTAATGATTTTTGAAGCATTGATGAATGGGAAACCTTTAATTTAGTCACTTTTGTGTCCCAGACTCAGTTTCTCCCTATTTATGTATACCTACTGTCTCGCCCTCATCTTTTATTCTGATGGAGAGGAACATAAACCAGAAGGTCTCTTGTGTCTCCCTGGCTTGTGCAAAAGAGATCTCACGATGCCGATTCTTAAACTCCATCTAAACAAACAAAAAAATTAGTGTCAGGTTTCTGGTTGTAATTCATTTTTCCTAATTGCAGATCTTAAATGCTTTTCTATGTGCTTCACATCGTTATCTGGGACTTCGCTTTTATTTTGAAATACATAAGCATTTGTTTCTCCTCTCTCTCTCTCTCTCATTCTCTCTCTCTCTCTCTTTCTCTCTCTCTCTCTCTCTCTCTCTCTCTCTCGTCTTTTTGACCATCTATCTATCTATCTATCGAGCTACCTATCCCAACAATCAGGGAGTGCTATGACGTGTATGGCAGCTGCATAAATAATGAGGTATGATAAACAAATCATGTGTCAAATTTACTGCATCGACGGTTTTTAAATAAATGTCATATCCTGATGTTTTAGTATTGCTGAATGTATGCATACGCCCGTTGAATTCAGGATAACATCCATATTTGAAGACAAATCACATCTAAAATAAATAAAGCAAATGTGAGCCATGGCTAGGCATGTATGTGTCGGCGCACACACCTTTGTCGGATTCTGCAGTTCAGTTTGTCAAAATCAATATAGTTTTTACTGATACAGTTTTGTTTTGTCGTTCTTGGTTTTTCAGTGATGATCTCAGGCTTGTCTAGTCTCCTTGTTTGTTTGTTTATCTGTATGCCAGACCTGGCAAAATCTAACGAAAGGATTTTGGCGATACTTTCCGAAAGTTTAATTTTTCTTGAGTGTCGCGAAGCGGTTCGTGAAAACAGGCTAATGTTTATACAGACACACGCGCTTTCTTGTTCGGTAAGTGATTGATTTTGAATATAACAGCGTAACAAAAAACAAGGGGCAACTTCTTCTTTTTTCCTATAATTTAGGCCTAAAGAGCCCCAGCACACCACTCTTGACAGACACGCAAAAGGAAAACTTTAAAAGGAAAACTTTCTGGTAATTAACATAAATGGAAGTCAGAAAAAATAATAGTTGTAATTTGTTATATACGTGACAGAATAATTATGTTATATTTAAATATATTGTTAGATAGATTAACATATTCCTCTCCAATTGTACTTAATCATAAGAATGAATCATATAAATAAGAAAAGTCTTTTTCTTTTTATTTTTCTTGGCATCTAATGATAAAATAATTGAATTTCTGTTTCTGCGTGACTGCTTGCAGTGGGGAATAATTGAACGCCCCTACCGCTAGCTGAGACCACCTCTTGCATGAAGCGTTGCATAAGGGAAGAACTGTATTGCACAGCGATGCATATCAGATCAGCTGAGCCCACACAACGGCAGGAATCATTCACGGGGATTATTACACCTCCGTTCAATGTTAGGAAGACAGAATGTACCTTCAGGAATCGCTTCGAACTGTAAACAATTCGAAATTGATTAAGAGAAAGACCGAAATGTTTAGGGAACTTTACACTTCTTCGTTGTTTATCGGTGATATCTAAGTCATTCCTTTACAGTTAATGATGCTTTATATTTTCACTTGATTTTTGTCAGGACATGATCAGATATACTTTTGGCTACCTAGTTTCTCATCATTTCAGCATAAAGTTACTTCGTTTTTCTTCTACCAGATACTAGCGTATAATTCATATATATATATATATATATATATATATATATATATATATATATATATATATATATATATATATATATATATATATATATATATATATATATGTATATATATATATATTTATATATACATTATAGATACATAATGTATATTTATGTATATACATATACATATAATTACATATATATACATTATATATATGTATATGTATATGTATATACATATATTAGAATATATATGAATGTATATATATATATTTGTGCAAACATATAAACAAGACATGTTTTGCATCCTCTCCTAATGAAACAGGTGCCAGTCAGATGTCAAATATTCCCCTGAATGTGATACTAAGGTTAATTCGAAAATTACTTTCACGAACATCTGCATCTGATCAACATTCTGAGTTCTACCTCGATTTCCCAAACCGAGCGACCCAGAATCGAACAAATAATCCCCAGGAATTTAGAAAATTCGTTAAACTCCATGTCTTCCATTTCCTTAGAGAATTTATCAGTGACAGAATGTTATATATGGAGGTCGTGTAATTGGAACTTCAGAAGTTCAAGTGAACATGCAGTGCTTTGCTACCCTGATGCAACTCTTGTGTTTTATTCATTTACTTACATTTCTATCTTTTTATTTATTAATTTGTTAATTTATCTTTTCTTTTTTAGTAAGTGATCTCTTCTTTCTGCATCCCTATTTACCTTCTGTTACTTCTTTCTAATGAATACCATACTCTTTGGAAGCTTGAATTTCAAGTCAGTGGCCCCTGCTGGATTATTCCATATGAATAGGTTTTATCTTCTGAATAATAATAATAATAATAATAATAATAATAATAATAATAATAATAATAATAATAATAATAATAATAATAATGTACTAATTTCATTGCTTTGGAATTATCCCGTGCCACAGAGGACTAACTTTACACTTTGTTGTCTCGTCTGATTGTAGAATCGGATTAAATTTTGTCCTTGTAGGAAACTATACATTGTTAGCCTTCCGGTGCTTGCCCGTGGTGTGTTTCTTTTTTTGATTTTGTATTGAATCAGGAGTACAGCACAGAAGTTTTTATTATAAACAAATAAAACAAATAGATATGCGTATATATACATATATATATATGTACATATATACATATATTTATATACGTATATACATATGTATACCAGCTGGTCCGCTGGTTTAGTGCTTAGTTTCATGGAATGCCACATGTATGTATATATATATATATATATATATATATATATATATATATATATATATATATATATATATATATATATAATGTATATGTATATATATTTATATATATATATATATATATATATATATATATATATATACTTACATACATGTATGTAAGTATATGTATATATATATATATATATATATATATATATATATATATATATATATATATATATATACTGTACATATTAGTTATTTATAATTTGATGTATATATATTTATATTAGCAAAAATTTTTGCCGAAAATATTTGCTGAACATTCAGATCTAATTACTTAGAGTATTTTCAGGGGGTAAAAATAGGAAAGAAAGTGTTAAAAATATGCGCGGAATGCAAATGAACTTTATTTCTTTCTTTTTCGGAATTCTATTTTCTGTCGAATTTTGCGACACGAACCAAACAATGGCGGAGTATGACTGGACTCGCATTCGAAAGCGGAAGAATATTGTTTCCTTCGCAAATCCGCTGGTGTTTGAAGCAGCAACAATGGAACGCGACATGACCTCCGCCAGTGTAGGACACAATGAGGAATGATGAGTTTTTTTTTCGCATGTCCGACACATTTCTTCAGAAACTAATAACTCGTCGTTTGGAATATCACCGTAAGATGCTTTCAGTACTCATTCTGGCATATATATATATATATATATATATATATATATATATATATATATATATATATATATATATATATATATATATATATATATATATATATATATATATATATATATATATATATATATATGTGTGTGTGTGTGTGTGTGTGTGTGTGTGTGTGTGTATACATGTATATATATACACACCCATACGTATGTAATATATATATATATATCGTATATGTGTGTAATATATATTTTTCCTTATGTGTGTACTGCAACATAAGGAAAGCAGAATATGTTCTTTCCTATTTTAACTGTTCAGGAAAACTCTTAAACAGACAAGGAATCCCATCACAGGCAATATGTTAAAACATTAACGAACCAAACCCCCTAACGTTTTTAAGTTCAAGGGTTTCACGTGATTTTAATTGCTATATCTCTTCAAAAATTCCTGTAAATGCCGACTTATAATCTAACAAAAAATTTCTTTTGAGAAGTGTATATTCGTAAGCTATCAGTGAAAACCAGTTACACTAATGAACAACCTTTCCCTTGTGAAGAATATATTTATAAATGAATAACAAAATCCATTAACACTTAAATTGATACAAATGACTAGCTGTATTCTATGAAACAAGTGTTTCGCTGCGATAATGAGAATCCATCAGCGTTTTAGTCTGCGGGAATTCTCTGGAATTGAATCAGTAAAATCTTCTTGAATTTCTACAAAACCTGATTTATTAGATTTAGATGGACCAAATTTCTGAACGATCTAATGGCTGTAAAATTGGAGGCGTTTGTAATTAAATATGCCAAATAAGCATTGAAATATTTCGAGCAATGGTGATCTTTTATGAGACTGTTCAACTGAGAATGAGATATATGGATAAAACGATTCTGAAACTCATTTTGCAACTTCCGTTTGATTAGCACACATCCTCATTCGACAGAGGTTCATTTTAATGATGAACCGAACTGATGGCAGAATTCCTGGCTCATTTTAGTCATTTTTCCTCATTAACTGTAGCCCAAGTGCGTCCAAATTCCTGCGCATGCGCTCTTTACTCGAAATGTCATGCTTAAGTTATTATCTCTTCTGGTACAGTCAGGATTCGAGGACGTCGTAAACCATATGAAGATGATCTCTGAAATGAATAATTTATTGTTCATATTTATATCTGAAACGACGCATTCTTTCTCATACTTATTATTTCGAGTTATTTATGGCAACAAATTATAACGTGAGTTCATGTCGTTCTTATTTAAGTAAATCCTTAATTTCACCAACCGAGGTACACTAATCTGCTCCGACGCCTACGTTCTTGCTTCTGATTCGTCTGTTGAGAGAGAGAGAGAGAGAGAGAGAGAGAGAGAGAGAGAGAGAGAGAGAGAGAGAGAGAGAGAGAGAGAGAGGCGTAAAGGCGATTCTATAGTTAAACAATACAGGATAATTTTTCTGTCCTCAAAATCTTTAGGGTACGACGATGAATTTCGTTTCTATTATGTAGTAATATTAATTCAGGTTTTTATTTTATTTCTTTTTATATCTCTGAAGCCATGGTTAAATTTAGAGCCTGATTCAGAGGTAACGTTGACAGCAGTGGAATTAATTACCAAAATTAGTTTCTGAAAACAAAGCCTGGCTTGGTGCGTATACTAATAATATCGCATTATTTTGAACAATAGTTCAGTGGGAGTATGAATGATTGGCCTATTTAATGATGACCTTTTGATGTCAAATACTTAAAAGGAAGATTAATTTGCATAACCACTAGGGGAGGTGTAATACGGTTATAGCAATTATCTATAGCCCCTGGTGGGAAATATTGTTCTATTGTTAATGATAGAGGAAGTTTGTTTAGTGTTCAAATTGTTCCTTACAATAAACACTTTTTTTTTATAAATCTGTCAGATAAAGTACTCAGAAAGAGAAGGGTTGCTGTAAACAGTTATTCCTGTGTTTTTAAACTCATATTTCTGTAAATCGCCAGAAATTCTCCACTTCAGGATTCTTCAGCATATTCATGGAAAGCTTGTGCAATTTATTTTCCTTAGCCAAATGAAAGTCCTTCAAAAGAAGGCATCGTGATTACCTCATATAAACATGGGAAAAAGCACGTTAAAACGAAGAAGAAGAATTATTGTCGGTTTTTGCCGCAAGTAATTGTCCTTATTCCCTATATGTTTGTACGTTTATTACTGGATTTTTCATATTTTTTACTGGATTTATTGTTAGTGATTAGCTTGCCTTTTATCATTTTTTCTGTTGGTTTTGCAGTGGTTTTATTGGGGATGTAGTGTCGTAGATGATCGACAGAATTTAATATGTGCGTGCGTTCCATCGACACGATCACATACTCATCTGTTTTATTTATATGTTAAAAAGAATTATGTCTGGTAACGAACTGCGGAATAACTCCTAAATGAAATTTAAACTTTGCGTAATGCTGATAGAATACTATTGATCTAGTGATATTTTGATAAGACTCTATCTATACCACGACATCGTACAAATTAAACGAGAAAAATAAGTACGAAACGAAATGAAAAAGAGGAAATATGATGAAAAATAACAGACATTGAAAAAGACATTTTTTTACAGAGCACACTAAATTACAGTCTGGTTGGAATTCTAGAAAAGGCCAGGGTCATAGATGAATCATTTCGCCGCGGTGTTCGACCATGTTTTGTAAGGAAAAATGGTTAGCCTTTTTTTATATTTTTCGTGGTCGGTTTTTTTATGAAAACAACCAGTACGTGTTGTTGTAATTGCTGTAAAAACGCCGGGAACAAACTTGACAACGTTTCTGTTGTAAGACTTTGCGTGTATGGTCGCATGTGTGTATGCCTGACCTTATACTATATATATATATATATATATATATATATATATATATATATATATATATATATATATATATATATATATATATATATATATATATATATATATATATATACATTATATATATATATATATATATATATATATATATATATATATATATATATATATATATATATATATATATATATATATATACATTATATATATATATATATATATATATATATATATATACATACATTATATATATATATATATTCATGTGTGTACGAATTTTTGTCACATACTCAGGTAACTTTTTATATTCACAAACATTAAGCCGCAAATATCGTTTAATA
>NC_089755.1:31936242-31943742 GCF_040412425.1 Macrobrachium rosenbergii
AGAAACTGCATTTTTACCAGTAAAAAAATTTTTTTTGCCTTGGTTCAAGGAAATGAAGTACGACAGGTAGAATCCTAAACCTTTTCGAACCTCTCGGGACCCGTCAGTTGAAGAGGAAGTGTGATGGCCCTGAGTTTTTGGTTCGGTCGTAAAGATGCCGGGAAGGAAAATGAGAGTTTTTCCAGGTGATCAAGACAGTTTAACTTTGAAGACCATGCACCTCAGTTGTATACTCCTCTGAACTCACACACACACACACACACACACACACACACACACACACACACACACACACACACACACACACATTCCTGTTTAGAGATATGTCGAAATTAATTGTGGCACAAACTTTCAGCACATACAGCAAATCTGCAAGTAAGCCATTGTGAGATCTTGAAATTTTTTTACATATGTTTGTTGCTCATAGGTAATTCAAGCCTTATTTTTATTACGATTCTGGAATACCACAGGAGTACATTTCCCGAAATGTGACATTTGAGTTGAAATTCGTATTTATTGTATCAAGAGCATTGAAATTCTGTTGTTCGATTGAAGAAAGTACCAGAATGCTGATGTAAGGTAACAACATTTTTCGCTCATCTATCGACTTTCTCGTCTTTTTCGACTCTTGAATAAATGGAACTCGCGAACTAAAAATCCCCAGATAATTCCGCGTGCATATCAACATTTCTTGCAGTCTCGTCACTTCTCGACAATTTCTAATCTTTTTCTTTCGCCACTATTTCATCCATCACTTCTCTCAGCCCTCCGAAATGAAAGATCTTGCTCAAAACTCATGGAAAACATAAATGGGCGTTTCCGCCAAATTATATCCTTCCAAATTACTCTCCGGCAGAGAGCAATTACCCAGGCTGAGGTTAGGACCTAGCAATTACCTAACTCCTCCCTCTATCCCGCCCACATACCTCTCTCCCTCACCCTCCTCCATGCAACAATACTCCCTCCTGCCTCCAATTCCTCAACAACGCTTCTTTCGTAATTTTTATAAATCTCTTCCAGAAGCGGCCGAGGAAGGATGAGGTTTCAAAGATGGGCAGTTATTGGAATATTTTCAGGCACTGGATTCACCTTTATATATGAGGAGAAGAAGGTAAATCTTTTAAAGCAGAATATCCTTAAAAGTATGAGAATTGATAATAGGATTTTTTTTAGAATTACGCCTTACATAATTCTTTTGTGGTTTGTGATGCCTTTGTATAATTCATACATCTAGGCACAAATTTTATTTTGCTAAATATACAACTCCCGAACCGAGAATCTTGTTCAAGCAGACTCCTTGAGCGATAATGAATACAATCATCGTCCTCATTATCGTCGTAATCAATCTTCTTTACGCCGGATTTTTCCTTGACAGGGTTAGACGTATTATTAGACGCATAATGAGTAAACAGTTCTTGGAACATCCTCGGATAGCTTCAGGGAAAAATAATTTTAACAAAATGTTTTCTCTCGCTCAGAAATCGGCTCCGCTCAGACGTCGTTCATTATAGTCACATGGACGTGGTCATTATATCACATGAAATTGTTCATCATATCTTATGTACTTGTTATTATGTCACATATGAACATCTCGTGCAAAAACAATGCTAAATTTGTATTTTTGCTGTATTTTTCTATCTACTATAGGTTTCACATCCTTCCTAATGTGTCTGCATTTAGAGTTTGTCCTTTTCTGGATTAAAGGTGAAAACAGGAAACAAAGACGAGTCATACCGTGTAGAAAAACAAATCCCAGATATTGACAGAGTCCCGTCATCCAATCACACGGTTAAAGACAGTTGGCTCGTTTAAGGTCGCGTATACAAAAGGTACCAGGCGGGGAACAACATAAAAGTGAGGTTTCGCAGCAGCGCAGATTTTTTAAGGGGAGTTTGGACAGTCATCGGATAGAATGAAAGGGTGAAATCGGCACAAAATTAGACCGAATGAGACTGATAAAGAGATAGAGGGTAAGGCTTAGACGCAATGAATAAAAAATAGCAGTGGTAAGTGTAGGTAGCTTCAGGCCTTTTTTAAAGCTGTGGGTGTCATCAGGCATTTTTATTTACTTTGTTATTGTTTCTCATGCATGATATCTTCCATATGTAAGTATCTGTTAAAATTCTCTTATCACTATTTGTTAACTACGAAATTATGATAGTATTATAATCAGCATTGGATAACACTTGCGTCCATAAAAAGAAAGATTTCAATTGCAGTTTTACGTGAAGGTTAATGTAACGTTGGTAGAGCATACTATATTGCAGCCTGTCAAACTTGAAAGGAACCGTGTCATTGATTTAATATTTATTAAACAGTTCTACCGAGATCTGTTTCGATTTCAGTCTGAGAGCTACAGAATTACCACCAAACCCTTTAATGTCAGAAATATTAAAATATCTAAGCTTTTCACTTGATTAACCTTTTTTCGTTATGCAGTTTCTCTCTCTCTCTCTCTCTCTCTCTCTCTCTCTCTCTCTCTCTCTCTCTCTCTCTCTCTCTCTCTCTCTCTCGATAACCATATCACTGTTTTGCCCGAAGGTTTACATCTGTAAAATCTTTATCCATGTTACGGTTAACCCTCCAGTTCAGAAGAAATATTATTTACTCTGCTGATACCTGTTCCCATTCGGCCCCTGGTAAATAGGGCCTGTAATTATGATGGCATAAAGCTTTACAAACACAGGTTTCTTTGACATATGAAGTCATGTTACATAACGTAATTTGGAACGTTGAATATCATGCTCAGTTACTATGAAAATGAGTCTTGGTTTCATTCGACCGGCGAGGTTATTTAATCCATTTTCTGTTTGGACGGGTTTTTGTGAAAAGCGAAGCGACAGTAAGTAAATCTCCATATCTAAGACAGAAAATTACTGTTAGCAATAAGCGGTTTTTTGTTAATTATTGCTGATTTGCCAGTTCCAAATTCAGGCTTCTCTAGTGTTGGGGACACTTACGCCTAAGAGCTTCCCTCTCACATCCAGATCATCAGTTATTACCGATATTCTTGTTCTTCTATTAAACTTAGAACTAGCTTTATACTCCTTCCTTTGACGTAAATATTTCTTAATTATATTTTCTTTTAGATAAATTTTCATTACTTCTGCTACTTTCAGTCTTCCATCATTGTTTATTACCTATGCCAAGGAGGTCACGTACTTATCTTGTTTCTCTGTTTTGAATAACTGATCTCTTCTTTGTGTATTTCATTTCACCTCCTGTTACTTCTTTCTAGTGAACGTCATATTCTATGGGAGCTCGAATTCCAAGTCAGTGACCGCTGTACATATATTCTGAATAATAGTAATAATAATTATTATTTGCTTGGGCTTCGTAACGGGCAGCAAGGGATCAGATTTTGGGAGAGGTATGAATGTAACTCTTGAGAAGAGACCCCTTCTTGGGTGAAGTTTCAACACCAGATTCAGCTGCTTACGTCAACGCCACGCCCCTGTTAACTCGATCCTTCGTTCTTCTCACAGATTATCGCATCAGAGCAGCTGAAATATTCAGTGGCTAATGAAGACATTACCTTTTTCACTTCTTTACCATTTTAGTAATTGTAATTTTTGTTTGTCCAAGCCCTTCTGATGTTGTTTTCGCGAAATCGTTTAGTATTTCTCGGACACTAGGTCAGTAAAAGAATATATCTTGACGTGCAGTTCATCTCTCTCTCTCTCTCTCTCTCTCTCTCTCTCTCTCTCTCTCTCTCTCTCTCGCTTCTTGGAGCTTCCACTCAATGAGGGTAATGAGTATGTACACTTGGATTTATGTACGTAGTATTATTTAAGATCGGGATGTGTAATAAACATCCAGATGTTATTGCTGATTTTCCTTCATTCATTTATTACTTAAGGATAACTTCCCCTGTTTACTATAAAAAATGAACTCATAAATAGTATCTTTATAACATTCCCTATCAAATATTACTATGTAATATTACTTTACAATGTTACCCATTGAAAGATACGTACTCAATGTTATTAATCAACCGTGCATAGAAATATTTCTGCCAGTCTATTCGCCTCAGTTTCTTCCGGCGCCATCTTGATTATTTTCAAGCCAACCCTTGAGCGATGGCGTCCCTCTTGTAAAAAAATGTCTAGATTACGTAAGATACAAGAAACAACACACACACACACACACACTTTTCTGTTAAGTATCCGTGGTGCATTGAAAAGGTTACCTCCATCCGTGTTAAGACAAAAACAGTATTGGAAGGGTCTTAAATTACATCGAACGACTAGGACCTATCAAATTTAGTCATTGAGAGATCATTTCTTCTACAAAATCATAGAAGCGGAAATATGAGCCTCCAGAACAGAGCTAAGAGATAGATTTTTTATTAATTAAGTTATTCTCCACAACAAAAACCATTCAGCTTCTTTTTCAGCATTCCGCTGCTAAACGATATTCAAGTAGAGTTTTCTTTATAGTGTCTAACTTCAAAGACTTGATTACTTTCTCCCGGCGTCTCACAAACTTATAGAGGGGAAGAGAGATATATATCCTTTGAGAGTTAATTACCAAATCATTCCAGATCGAAAATAAGGTGAAAGGAAATTAAATGAGAAAACCTCAGTTTTAGAGAAGGTGAACTGTCAGTTCCATCTCCTTCAAGGCTGTGGTTTTTATTTTTTTTGTTTGTTAGCATGATTAGGAAAATATTTGGCGTAGATTTTGACGAAAATTTGACCAGTTGTGCCCCTTGCGACTGGCAGAAAGTGAGTAGGGTTCTGGAGAATTCTGGAAAAAGGACCTTTTGAAATTTTATCGATGTAGGGGAGGGCGTGTTTGGATTACTCAGTCTTTGGCGGAGCTTTACTTTCACTGAAAATTTTAGTTCCACTGGCTGGATTCAGTTTGGATTCCCAGACTGCTAACTTGGTTAAGTTAAGTATATCTTAGTTTAACCAGACCACTGAGCTGGTTAACAGCACTCCTAGGGTTGGCCCGAAGGATTAGATTTATTTTACATGGTTAAGAACCAACTGGTTCCCTAGCAACGGGACCTACAGCTTATTGTGGAATCCGAACCACACTTTGACGAGAAATGAATTTCTATCACCAGAAATAAATTCCTCTAATTCTTCATTGGCCGCTCGAAGAGTCGAGCGCTAGGCCAACAGCTTGCTAGCCGAAAGCTCTACCCACCCCTCCAATGAAGAACTTTGCTAACTTGGTAAAAAGTAGGCTTCATCATAGCTGTCTTAGTTATACTAAGTTGTAGATTGTTCCAAGAGGAATTTGTTTCTGGTGATAGAAATTAATTTCTCGCTATAATGTGGTTCGGATTCCACAATAAGCTGTAGGTCCTGTTGCTAGGTAACCAATTGGTTCTTAGCCACGTAAAAGTAAATCTAATCCTTCGGGCCAGCCCTAGGAGAGCTGTTAATCAGCTCAGTGGTCTGGTTAAACTAAGATATACTTAACTTAACTTGTAGATTGTTCCAATTTGATTTCTTGAAGGCCATCTGGGAAAAATGCAGATTACACTAATACATGTTTCCTCGTAGAATTTTGAAAAAATGTTTTGGCTATCCGATAACCAAGCCATCTTCGTTACGAACTCTCTCTCTCTCTCTCTCTCTCTCTCTCTCTCTCTCTCTCTCTCTCTCTCACACACACACACACACACACACACAACTGACTTCCTCAAACCGAAAAACATATTCATTTTTTTTTCCAACGAAAACAATATGGCTGATTGAATCCTCGCGCTTCACAGTCGAAGGGACATATATAATAGCATTGATTTCCAGACATTTTTCTTTATTGTTTCGACGTTGGCTGAGCCCGAATGCATTTGCTTTCCTGCAAAAATTAAAATATCAGGCTCAGCCCGTCACATTGCGCGGCCTCGAAGCACTCGCACTGAACAATTCGATGAAGAGAAACATTAAATTGGACAAAATGCTCTTGTATAGTCGAACTGAATCCAAACGGATTTTATCTAAGCTTTTTATTGGATTCTCGTTCAACAATTCTTTAAAAGATGACAATATATATAAATTTTTTTACTGAACAGAGGAAATTGCAAAGAACAAAAATTCTTTCCTGATAGAACAATGGAATGTTCAGACCCTCAGGAATTGTCAAACTCGTTTGAGTAAGCTTTCACATTAAAAGCAACAAAAGTTTAACTTTCAATTGTGGCTGTTTAGCATCCGATGTGCATTTTGGTGAGGCAACAGAAAGGAATCGAAATTGGAGAGGTAAAACGGCCTCGTATACCAAATGGCGGTAATGAAATACCTGTGCTGATGACGAATTTTTAAGTATAAACTTATTCTCTCACGCGTCGCATTGGCAGGGCGCTCATCTCAGAGCGACCAGTGCTCGATTCTTGACCAAATATTCCAGCGCCTTGTGGTGCAAGCAACGCTTCTTCATGGAATACTGAAGCAAGGTTAGTCAAATTTGCAGAGAGACTCTAAAGACTCATAAGAAAATGCTCTGTAATTGTATACTGTGCTGAAAAACTTTGCCCCATCTTCCTCTCTGGAGAGTTTGCAGTGTTCTCCATGCTCACAAGACCTCATACAACTCTCCACAAGCTTACATGAGACCACACAATAATCCACATGTTCTTAGAAAACCAAGTAGCGATTGTTGTGTTCCTAGGGCCTCTCTGAAGACACAGCACTACCGTGTTATCAGAACAGGCATCATTCTGCACTTTGCATGAAAGCCTGAAAAAGCTCGACACCCTTCATGCTATCATGGAAGCCTTACAAATCTCAAAGCTACCTCTGAAGGACACATAACACTTTTCATGCTCTCAGGAAAGCATCAAAGCTCATCGTACTCTCTGAAGAATACTCATCACTCGCTAAAATAGAGGCTCAAACCTTCTCGATTAGGAAACATCTCACATTTCTTATGACGAAGTGAACACATTTCAGATTCTTTAGATCAGTGGCCTTTGACTGATTACACCCTTCTACCTTGGGTCTCTCCCTCCACTTGTTTCTCCTGATTCCAAGAAATTTCCTCCGTCTAAAATCGGGTGGAATTAGGTTATCCTCCACTGCCTTGTGACTCGTTCATTTCTCGACCTGCCACCAAAGAAATAAAAACGTCCTTATGTACATGAACAATTTGGGACTACATAATCACTATACAGTAAATTCCAGTATGTATCTACACATTTTCTTTGTGTAAAACGATAGCGTACTGGGTAATAAACTCCATGGTTTACTTGCCGTCTTTCAGTCCGGGACTATGCCTCTCTTTCCACTGGGCCTTATATAAATACGCAGGATTAAGGTATTTTGGTCAGAATTTCTGCACGGTGCGTAATGTCTCAGGGGCCGGGACTGTCTCTTACATTACATCCATTTTTGAATTGAGAGGTATGTCTCATGTGCAAGTTAGAACAGAAAACTGATATCCAGGCATAATATACCATCTGTAATGATGAAAATTTGAATTCTGAAAAACTTACTGATTGTAAGATATGTGACGTCACAAGAATTTTGAAAGACACCTTGTTTA
>NC_089755.1:31946242-31948742 GCF_040412425.1 Macrobrachium rosenbergii
TATATATATATATATATATATATATATATATATATATATGTATAAGTCATTCCACATTCCATTCAGAATCTTAATCCTTATCCGACAACTAAGAACTTAACTTTTTCAACAAACCATCCCATCATCTAACTCCATATCATGGCACAACTATCCTTCTTCGTGGTCAGGTGGGTTAACCTGACCTCGTTCTGATAACCGAATGCAGGTTCGAATCGTGCCATGGACATCAGAATTTCTTCATTTGGATCTTAAGGGTTTGTAGTGACAACCGTATATACGAAATATGAAGAAATCGTAAAGTCAAGAGGGAACTGTGGTTATTACATATTTTACAGTCTAACAAACCTTTTCTTTTTTTCCTAAAATCTTTAACATCTCCCAGAACGTTACGTTCATTAATCTAAAATAAAACGACAGAAAAATAAATGATACAGGTATGAACTTGGCTCAGGTCTAGAAACAGTTGATCGTCAGGTTATCCCATCTAAGTTGATCAATTATTAAAAATATTTATTTGCCCGGTTACCTACCAATCCATATTTCAGAAGGAGCAGGATTATCAATTATCGTTGTTAAGGGCGTGCTCTTGCTATCCATAAGTTATCATATTCCGCACATAGACATGGCATTGCCATCAGCATTTTATCTGTAATTCCTAGTCACTTTTGAATAATCGAATGGTAGCTCTCCTTTGCTATATCCTAGTAGCAACAAGCCTTCAAAATAAGAGAGAAAATAAATCTAAGTTTGCATCAAGTGTTGTTAATTCGTATTTCTAGAAAATCACCTTCCAAACTATTATCCAGGTTTGTAAAAGACGTAATTTCACATGCGTTAGGTGTTGAATTCTTGTCATGTTTTTTTCTTGATAAAAAAAATTCTTAGTTTATTTTTTGTCAAATCATAATTTATTTCTTGACAGCGAGCATTTTGCTGTGAAATCATTTTTCTCTTGCTTCTCAACTGTTCTAAATCAAGTAAATCAACCCATCAAAATAGTGATAAAGAACGGATTTGTAGATATCTCTGTCTTTTTTTTTTTTTTTTCCAGGTACGTCGAAATTCCAGTCATACTAGAAAATAATTATCACATGTGAGGTATAAAAGTTTGTATCTTTATGATTTTTACTGACTGAAATTTTCTTTTACTGGATATTCAGTTAGTGCCTTATACTGAATTTCATTCAGACTTTGTATGAATTATAATGTTTTCTCTGCCTTCCCAACATTACCCGAGAATTTTCAAGAAAACTCTTCCTTATTTTCCACCATTTCCTACTATTTTGAAATATCAATAACAGCATTTTTGCAAAGGATCACATGACAGGCCCGCCCAGTTCTGCTTAGAAGTGGGTGTGCTGTACACTGCATATGTGTTTCCCACTAAAGAAGTTCCATTATATTTAGGTGGGACTTAACCTATACTTTTGTGGAGTGTTGTTTATATAATCATTATCTGAGAAACGTTTATACCTAGTACTCTTTACATAGATATAATACAGTCTTTCCTTCTAGTTAGTGATAATCCAGTTCTCAATAGGGGCAAAACAAAGGCTTTCCGTCTAATCAGTTCCTCAGATTACATTAAAAACCAAGATATTCTGTCAAATCAGCCTCAGTTTCGTTTCCTGGCATAGTCAGTACAAGGCTATCCATCTAATCAGCGACAGCTGGCTTCTTTTTGGTAACTCAGAAAGAAGGATTTCTATCTAATCAGCGATAGTTTAGCTCTTAATATAATTCAGAGCAAAGGCTTTCCGTTTAATCAGCTGTTATTCCATCAAGTTGTTCCTTGAAGATTGTGGAAGTCTGTATAAGTAGTTTCCTCGTTCTTTAATTTATTTAACTTCTATTTTGAAGTAGGCTTGTCATCCCTTCAGAAGTGAAGGCTAATCCTCTTTTCTTATTGAGAGAGAGCCTGCCTTTGTCACGTTCGGTTTTTCATAAATAAAACAGAAACCAATGAATTTTTATGTCCAAAGATCATGTTTTTCTTTACCAACTTTACAGGCTTATCAAGTCTTATCAATCAAATTTTTTGTTCTCAAAAACAGATAACACTAAATCCACCATACGGCAATGATATTGAAAAAAAAATTATCTCAGCCATCTGATTTTATTTATATATTTTAAAACTCAGTTGCATTATCATGTTTTCAAAGCTCCCTATGGCAGGAGTGAAATTTATAAAGCCTCGGACATGAGGAGTTTTCATTTGAACGAGGAATATAATAGTCACCCCAATAACAACATCTTATCTCTTCCTAATACTTCTTTCTATTGTCCCAGACTGATCGATTTACAATATCCTTTTAGAAGCTCGTTGCCTTTCGATTCTTGAAGAAAAAAGGACGAAAAAACTCAGAGGAAAACCAAAATTTTGAAGAAAGAAATCGGAAATACAAGCTGAGCATTTCTGGTAGGAAACGACAAAAACAAATTAAGGAAAACAGTCTTTCCCAGTCTCCCAGGCGAAAGCAATGGGGCAGCTGGCAGCCAT
>NC_089755.1:31953742-32041242 GCF_040412425.1 Macrobrachium rosenbergii
GTGTGACCTATTTTCTTAAATCTCACCGCGGAGTTGTTCTGGACATTGACCGAATTGACCTTTCATTTTTGGCTCTCGAGCCTAATTAACCCCTGAAGTTCATCCAACAAGGTAGGGTTGGACCGGATGGGAAAGTGGGGTTATGGGTGGGGTACACCCCCCGGACAGGTGATCTGCTCCCCCTCAACCAACAAGCTAGGGGACCCAATGGGAATGTGGGGTTCTGGGTGGGGTTTACCCCCCAGGAGAGTGTTAGATGGCTATGTAATGGCTCCCCTGCTTGTTTCTGCCCTACAATTCAGGGGACCCCTAGGGAAAGCGTGGTTATGGATGGGGTACACGGCCGGGGATGAGAAACCAGCCAAAATCTACATTTTTGGCACCCCAGACATGAGAAACTACAAAATAAACAGAGAACAAACAAGAGCATTAAGTGAGCCGACACAAAGACAAACCCCACCATTACTGCTGCCCTCCCAAACACTTATAGGGGAGCCATCTGTTCATACCTCAGCCCCTTACTGAGGAAACTCCGAGATTGGAGAGCTAACCCCTGCAAACCCCTAACTAACCAATCACGTTGCGATGTTAGCACCTTGCTGAGGAAAACCCTCAAATCTTTACTGTTTAAAATTGCTAACGTGCCTACCTACGAGGGGGACTGTCCCACGTTTCTGGGGTGTACATACGCGTCCTGGACAGGACACCAGACGATTACGTCCCTTTTGGACGGTCCATATCACGTCCGACGACTGCAATAAACTGTTAGCGTGTTTTCCTCACGCATTGCACGGACAAACCATGCATGCAGACCTCCCAAACTGTAAGTTAACTCAATAGATAAGGTGACATTCACAAATTTTTGAGTTTACACTTATGACTTTTACACACCCGGGCTGCGCTTGCTGTCACTTGATGCAACACAGTTATCCCCCCGAACAAGTACTGAATGTGTCACAGTCAAGTTTCAATGCTCCCTGCCTACTACTGGTCACAAAGAAATGCATCCCCACCCCACTAACCCAGTACTAAACTTGGCAAAAGTCTATTTGTGCCCCAAAAAACTAATTTCCCGTAACTTATTTTTCGCACCCCAACTCCGTTTCTTTACTCCCCCAAAAGCCACATATGCATATACCCCCCCAGCCCAGTACTCAACCCGGCGAAAGTGTATTTGTGCCCCCAAAATAACAATTTCCCCAAACTGATTTTTCACCATAAAATTTTGGGTTTGCTTTTACAAGTTTCTCTCCTTTTGTTGCACTCACTGAGCCAGTACTGTCACTTGTGCCTATACAACCCACAAATTTAGTTTCCCCTGCCCTTGGTTCACTCACTGTCACCTTTGCAACACTTTCAAGCCAGTACTGAACATGGCCAAGGAACAGTGCCCCTTTACCAGTCACGGGAAATCCCCGGCCCAGTACTGAACCCGGCGAAAGTGTGTACCCCAGAAAAATAGTTTCCCCAAACACAAACTCCGTCCAAATTCTTCAAAGAACTTCATTCCCATTTGAACCCAGTGTAAGTGTATAGTTCCCCAACAAAACCATCTTTTCGTATCTTTATCTTCATCCAAAATGCAATTTTACCCCAAAATAAGGATTTTCCCCGCACACACTTTAAAACAACCCCAACTGAACAGGCCATTATTCTGTACCCACTTAAAAATTATTCTCCCCAACCTATTTTTTCACAACCCAAGTTACTTTCATTGCTTTACTGTCACAGCGTACGTCAAGCCTTTTCAGCTGAACCATTCCTGTTATCGCCACCTAAGTTTCTCTCTTCTCCCCCAAGTTCCTCACCCATTCCCTCCCCCAACACCTATTCTACTAAAACTCCTCACAATTCACCCCCCTGTAACCCACCACACCCCTTATCTGCTACCCACGCCTGCCCAGTATAACATATGCTTTTTGCGTGTTTAACTTCAGTACAATGGCTGAATCTGTTCCGTCAACTTCACGCCTGTCTGAGCCGTTAACCCGGCACTAACTTGCGGTAACTGCTATGTCAGTACCATAATTTTTCCGCACACTACTTGGGGAAGTACGAGCGGTTGATAAAGCTGTGCCAGGACCACGGACTCCTCAAAACTCAGTGCTTTTGTCCCCACTTTCAGGTGCGACAGGACCTATGGAGCAGCCAAGAAGGGCCGGAAGAGGTGCAGCTTTTACCAGTCGCTGTTTAGGAAAACTTGGGTTTCTGGTTCCCGCCTCGACATTGAGACTGTCCTTTTCTTTTGCTTCATATACGTGTCTGACTGGTTTTCTTATGCTGCTGCTAGGTCAGAACTTAACTTGAGCGACGCCTCGGTTAATGACTGGTCTAGTTTTGTGCGTGAGGTAATCGTCAACTGGTGTGTGAAGCAAAACAGGAGGATTGGTGGGCCAGGCACTACTGTCGAGATCGATAGGCAAAGCTAGCAAAGGAAGTAACGCTGGTCGGTTGGTTGAGGGCCAGTAAAAGTCTGACTGAGCAATAGTTCCGTGATCACTGGAAGTTAAAACTTGAGAAATTGCTCAAAAACGCTTTTTTTTTGTTGCTGTATCAATAAAACTGTGGGAAACCCTTTTAACCATCCAACAATCTTGAGGACCACATGGGAACCTGGGGTTTCGGGGTGGAGAGACAGGTTGGGAAAATCAGTAAATTAGTAAGATATCAGTTGAAAACGAAAATGAAAACATATGGAACGTTGCTTCGCAGCTTATCCGCATTTTTAAAGATTCTTGGCAAGCTCATGTGATTTCTGGCAAGCGGTAATATCTGTGATTCAGTGTAGTATATTGTAGGTCGTTGGGCCGCCCCCACAACCCCTTTCATTGTATTTCCGGTCACCAAAGGAATTTATAACATAACGTGCGTGGTGAGTAATGTAAATGTATAAAGTCAGAAAAATGAATTTTTGTTGCTTACCTTAGTACAAGGAGGATATAATTCAGCGACCGCTTTTACAGAAAAATGAAGGCGTCTAGTAGGGTTCGGATGATGCAACTTAGAATTATGCCACGCAAATACTCTACAAAATGGGCCTGTCGTCACCATACTTTGGGACCAAATTCTTAGTGTCCCGCCAGTGCCTCTCGATCCAATTTGTATGTGCTCTCTGTTTTGGGATCAACAAAATTAAGGCTGTGGTTCACTTCAAATGCTGGGTACCCTTCTGAACTTAGACAGTCGTATGCCTTCCAGCAGTCAGAGATTACGGTTGTTCCTTGCTCAATGCAGTCATGAATAATGGCCAGCAATGTCTGCGAAGTGCGGTCACTTACAGGAACCATAAAAAAATTCACGAGTTTCATGACAATTCCCCCCAAAAACCCACTGTCCCTCCTCCACTCGACCTACATTATATTTTCTTTTCCAAATTTGGACTCGTCAATTTCTACAATTTTCCTTCACCACCAATTTTCTTACTTCTCTTAAAACCCGATCAACACACCTCGCGACAAAAGGAAGACCAATTATTTATGGCGTGATCAGATAAATCGAGTTCATGTCTTGCACATTTGTAGGAAAACCAATCTTGGCAGAACAGCACCACAAATTTTAAAATTGTCTCAATATCTAAATGTGACTTATCAAACCACGTGCCCATGAAGAGGACACAAAAATTACACCGACATCTCCGCTATGTCCGAACCACAGACTTGTCACACCAAACCCCTTTTTCTTCAAATCAACTCTGCACACACCATTACACTCAGGACACAGTTTTTCATTTTAAATTAAACCATGAATTTGTGAATATTTCACAAGCTTGGCTATATTTGCTGTATAAATAAAGCGCAAAACTGTCCATAACTGACAAAACACTCGCTACAGGCTAACACTTCCGACGAGGAATCCCGGTTGAGTTACACGAGAAGGGCCAGCTTCATCCATCATCTATGTTACCTAAATGGACTTTGCAATGCAGACTGAGCACCGGAAAAAAGATGGCTAACCTTTCTGGAAAATTATATTCTTCCGCGACAAGAAACAAAAGAAAATCAAAAGCGTTTAGTACAGACCCTCTGATTGGCTATAGTGACGAATGACTCGCGTGGTTACTTTGTCAAAAAGACAGGTGATTGGTTTTCACAGTCTTTCAGAACTACATTCTTAGGAGGACTTTTTGTATGTTGTGTGTTCAGTTTACAAACAGCAGCACACCGACAAATATCATTTTTGGACTTTGTTTTTGATCAATCATTTGAAATTTGAATCTCTTATTTTATTACTTAGAATTGTCTCCCCAACCTGAAATAAGAAGTGAACGATTCTTCAGTATATTTACAAACAACGTAGGAATCTATTTTCCCTTAAACTAGTGCGGAACTGTTTATCAGATTTACCGCCAGTGGGTCTTTGGTGCTATATGTCGGGAATCCCGCGACTTCTTCGTTGTGCCCGTTGAAGACAGGAGTGCTGCCACTTTAGTGGCCATCATGAAAGAATTTATTTTGCCTGGCACTACTGTTATCTCTGACTGTTGGAAGGCCTACGATACCCTCGGCACCGAAGGCTACACCCACTTGACGGTCAACCACTCCCCTCAACTTCGTAGACCCCAAAACCAGTGCCCACATCAACACCATTGAGCATAGGTGGCGGAAACTCAGAGCCAGCAACCCCAGGTACGGTAGGAGGAAATACAACTTTGTAGGCTACCTTGCTGTAGCTTACTTTAAAATTCACTTCGCCGACCCCAACACCAGGTTCCATCCCAGTCCCTAAAGTATGGCCTTCTAATTCTTTTCCCCTGAAGGTATTTTTGTGTGCAAACCATTATTTGTGTACAGGTTGCTGCTTTCAGTTGGCGTTGAGTACCTTCCTGCCCTTGGTTTTGCCTGGGGGACTTTTTTCTCCACTTTTAGGTGTCCTGGTACCGGTGGTGAGATTTGTTTGTTCACGGTCATATATTTTGCCCCCTGGTCAGTTGCTTGGCAGTGTTCCTTCCCAGCCCCCACCCCCTCCCTTATGCTTTTCCCCGGACCCGTCCCCAACGTGTTTCCCAGTTGCGTAACTTTCCCCCCACCCTCCCGTTGCACCGTTCCTCAGTTACCCCGCTGTTTGGGTATGTGAGGTAATTTCTCCCTCCCCCCGTTGCTCCCCGCGCTTTCAGCCACTCCCCGTTTCTGCGTATGGCTCCCCCTTGTCTTTCCCCTCCACCTTGCGCATCCGTAACGTAAACATTTCCACCCTGCATCTTTGTTCTTCCCCACCCGCAACCCCGTGTTCCCACACTTCCCCCTTACTGTTGAGTTGAGGTAGGGGGCAAATGACACTTGACAGCCAACAAGCAAGTCCATCTCTGTTATCAGGAGGCCTAAAAGTGTAGGAAAAACAAGTTCCCAAGGTAAAAACGGGCGCGGAGCTACTATATAGAATTACCCTAAAATGTAATTGACCCTTGAAAACTGCACGTCTGTACCAGTGGGTCACACACAGCTCAAGGTCAAATTACAGTTTAGCAGCAGCTGACCGGCAGAATATTACCTTAAACTCTTGTAAAGCAAGTAAATTAACATAGAAAAACATCGATTGCCATAGTCTAGCTCCAGTGCACACTATTCGAAGCTTTCGTAAACAGGAAACCAAACATTACCATTTCAGCTTTCAACTTGTTCAGCAAGTAAAATAACATAGGAAAACGTCAATTGCCAGTCTCTCGCAGTTCTCGCTAAGCACAGAAAACCGGCAACTGCTGAATCTGATTGGTGAACCAAAAGCTAGCGCATGCGTGTTAAGGCTTAGAATCAGTAGTACTAGTAATGAATGAAAAGTTCCTTTGGAACGGCTCCCACTATCCATTTATTCACCCTTCTTTTTACGCTTGTTTTTCATGTTCCAAATGACATATAAAACAGGAAATACAACAATAAGGTACCGAAACCTTTTCCCAAGTTATTTTCCCCACCAAAAAACCCAAATTCCCAACGGATCTCCCTAACTGTTAGCTATTCTCAAAAGGGTTTTACCACACCAGTTCTAAGATAATTTACAGCTTAATTACAGCCGAGTGACAAAATATTACTTTAAATACTTGTTCAGCAGGTAGAGTTCTATAGCAAAAAGTCAACTGCCATAGCCTAGCTCACTACGAACAGCCAGCTTAGAGCTACCTAGATTTTTATTTAAAGTTTTGGTAAAATTTAACTTTAAACCATTATTGTATTTTGTGTATGAATATATGATTTCAATATATTTTTGTTTTGAACGTTTCTTAAACCATTATCGTATTTTGTGCATAAATATAATGCTTTATGTGTTTTGAACGTTTCTGACGTTTGTTTCATTAGGAAATGACTATATCTAAGCAACTTATGGTACAAGGTTATCACATGATGTTAGTTCGAAAATATTCCATAAACTTTAATTGTTATGTGTAAGAACTATGAGTGGGATTAACTGCTTTGTGTTTCACTTTTCTGTTTTCCCCTACCCAAAATCACTGTTTTCACTCTGGGGTTATTTTTCGGAAGACCCCAGCCACCTTCAACATTATAATTTACATTCTTCTTGGGTAAAACACATCAAAACAAAAAATTTCGGTAATTCTAAACCGGCTGTCCGCAGTGAGCTACGCTATGGCAGTTGACGTTTTCCTATGTTACTTTACTTGCTTTACAAGAATTTAAAGTAATATTTTGTTGGCCGGCTGTAACTAAACTATAATTGACCTTTGAAGGCTACACAACAGTACCACCGGGTTCCCTGCACTGACCTGTACAGTTCAAAGGTAAATTACAGTTTAGCTACATCCGACTGGCAAAATATTACCTTAAACTCTTGTAAAGCGAATAAAATAAATAAAATAACATAGAAAAACGTCAGGTGCCATAGTTTAGCTCGACTGGACACTATTTGAAGCTTTGGTTGGGGCAAAAAAACGTAAACGGTAAACAAAGTTTACAGTGTAGCTACAGCCGACCGGCCAAATGTTACCATTTCTGCTTTCAGTTTGGGGGTGGCGGAACGGCGCTTTGCGCCATATCCGCATTTTGAAATATTCTTGGCAAGCTCGTATATTCTGGGAGGCAGCGATGTTGTGCTGCTTGCACTAGCAACGGGTTACAGAAGATATAAAAAGAATATTACTTCAAATTCTTGTAAAGCAAGTAAAATAAAATGGGGAAACGTCAATTGCCACAGTCTAATTCCCCGCGGAACACCGCCTTAGAATACTACTCTCTCAATTGAAGAACTTGGAGGCATCGACCTCCCCTGTAAGACCGCGCATGTGTGATAGGGCCTTGAATCAGCAGTAGTAGTAATACATGAAAAGTGCCTTCGAAATGGCTCCTGTTGTCCATTCCCCATTTTTTTTAATGCTTGTTTTGTTCATGAGACTTACCTGCCAGATATATATATAGCTGTATTCTCCGAAGTCCGACAGAATTTCAAAACTCGCGGCACACGCAGTGGCCGGCCAGGTGGTTAGTACCCATTCCCGCCGCTGGGAGGCGGGTATCAGGAACCATTCCCATTTTCTATTCAGATTTTCTCTGTCGCCGGACTGTCAACACCTGTTGTCAGTTCCTCCGCCATTTGGATTTCGAAATTTGTTGTCACTTAAGTATTTTGGTTGTTTTTTGGTATTCGACTGGATCTGTGACTTGGCATACGCTCTTTGTGGACCGTTTTTATTTTGCTTTTGACTTTTCTAATAATTAAGATGTCTTACCTCTAGCTATTGAGTCTGTAGCTTGGTGAATGTAAGGTGAGGCTATCGAAGACTTTGATAGTTCCTCACTCTTATGTATGATATGTAAGGGTGTTCAATGCTCTATGATAATCGGTAATGAATGTGTGGGATTGTCTGAGGGTGAGTGGAAGAAATATGAAGCCTATATGCTTAAATTGAGCGTGATAGGCTGAGGAAATCTTCCTCCTAGAGTGCATCCTTAGATGGACGGTCAGGGTTTTCTCCTACTAGTAACCCTGTAGTAAATTTTAGTACTAACCCTGTAGTTTGTTGCTGCAGAAGGTAATTCCCTGGCTCGTGTGGAGTCAATGCGTGCTCTTGAAACTTAAGTGAATGCAATTCAAACGCATAGTGTTAGTGCTAGTGCCCCTAGTGTTGTGGAGGGGGCGCCAGATCGGCCCTATAATGCCTCTAGGCCTGGACCTCTGTCGAACTCCCAGGACCAGGGAGGGGGCATGTCGAAAGCCGCATGAGGGTTACGGGGCTTCCCACCGATCTGGCGTCCCTTCGCAGGTCCTGATGACGCTACCCAGGCTGCCAGGGATCGTGCTCAGGCACGATCCTGAAGGATTGCTTCTCGTCCTCCGACACGCCCTCCCGCCTCGGGGTTGGAGCTCTCGGTTGACTCTCGCCCTCTTAAGAGAAGCTTAGAGGAGAGGACGCCCACGTCCTCTTCCTCTAGACGTTTGTACTCTTCCCCGAAAGTTGCGTGGATATTCCTCTGCAGAAGAGAATAAAGTGTTTTTCGAATGATGACGCTTACTCGACCCCTGTCGCGCTAAGGCGAGGGCTAGAGCTTCTTCCCTGTGGAAGGAAGTATACGTCTCGCCTTTCCTTCTCTCAGGTTCAGCCCCTTCTCCCGAGAGAGTTGCTTCTCCAACGCGTAAGATTTTGTTGGGTTTGCAACAACAGCTGGATGCTCTCATGAACCTTTCAAGATTCGAATCTGCCTGTTAAGAGGTACAGACTTTCACCTTCGTCTCCCTTCGTCTTCCTCGTCTGCTAGATGTTTTGGGGCTTCTCGTCTGTCGTCTAGAGAGAGTGTTTAGTGGCTTCCTATTCGTCTTCCCCGAGTTGAGGTGTTGGCCTTTCCTCTTGTCTCGCGCCAGGAGCGCGTCTTGCTCTTGGCGCTTCACGCTTCACGCTGCCTCCACCTGACGCTCGGCGCGCCAGCTTAGCCATGACGCCAGCGCTCGGCCACGCCAGACTCTCTTCTAGTACTTGCCACGGAGCCTATCGTGCGTCACGCCATGACGCCCGTGCCGCTCGCGTATAGCTTCAAGTCTTGTGTTGACGCCGCTCCAGTTGTTCATCATGTCGCACAACTACCCGCCAACATCTGATGTCCTTCTTAATTTAGCCAGTACTTGCTTCGGCAGTACATATACTAAAAATTGAACGATACAGAGAAGATTAGCATGGCCCCTGCGCAAGGATGACACGCTAATCGTGAAGTGTTCCACATTTTTTTTTTTTTTTTTTTTTTTTTTTTTTTTTTTTTATGTTTACTATACGCATTTCTAGTTGACGACTTCTTCGTTCGCTGGGAGTTCCGGCTACGACGGGCGAATCGGAACTACTTTCACCACTCACTCAAGACCCGCCAGCTGCGGAAGAACATCCTCTTTCGTCACAGCCTTTGTATGAAGAGAAACTTCTTTCGTCTTTTTCTTCCTCTGATTATCAGACTCTGGCTTTTTCTTAAGGATCTGTTTCTGAGATTTTTCAACCTTCGCTCCTCTCTCTCCACCTTCGCAGTTGTCTTTGTCTTAAGGGGAGCGTTTGACGAAAAATCGGAAATCAAATTTTCTGGGATATTTTATATATGGCATCATACATATCCTGACTATCTTCTCAGAAAGTTTTATTTAAAAGTTCGCCACAGTTAGGAGTTATAAACAAAACAGTAACCCTATCATAGTCAAATTACATTTTTCGTATAATGTAATGATATTGTCAGTATATCGGTGGTAATTTCCTTTTAGCTATGAAATAATAATATCTAATGCGATCTATGGCAACCTGTGGACCTAGTACGCATCAGCGAAAGACAGGAATGCCGCAGGGCAGTCAGTCAGTAGCAGCTCAGAGCTTGACTAAGTAAAACGTCGCGCTGCCCAACCTGAGCCGTGTTTTGACACTCGCTTCATTTAGCTTCATTTAGCGAAGTTATATTACTTTGCAGGTCTATTTTTGGCTTTCATTATGTCATAAAAACATCAAACTGTGTAACAACAAGCAAATAAATACACAGAGAAGCAAAAATATCGTTTTTCTCAAAACTAAAGTTATCGACATTCAAACTGCATCTCCTTCATAACGATTGCACCGATCTCAATGATACAAAAAGTAAACGAAAGCTAAATATTTGCCTAACAAAGGGGCTTCCATGGAAGCAACACGAGACCCACACCACGAGAGAGAGTTTTTTCCGAAGGAATGTCACTTCAAGAGAGGTAGCAAGTGACTCCTTTGCAACCAGGCTTCATTTTGCACAAGCCTGGAAAGAGTGAGGGGCAGACGTTTGGTCCCTCCTACTGTTAGAGAGAGGTTACTTGATTCCCTTCCTGTCTCCTCCTCCTTTGTTTTTTGTTTCCCAACTGCCTTCCTGTCAAACAGAAAATTGCTTGACCTGCTCGAACAGATGTTCGAGCGGAGAGCAGTGGAACAGGTCTTGGACTCGGTGTTCCCGGGATTTTACTACAGATTGTTTCTAGTCCCAAAACTTTCAGTAGGCTGGAGACCCGTCTTGGACGTCAACAGGTCAACAACTTGGTCGGAAGGAAAAGTTCAAGATGGAGACCTCGCAGTCAATACTAGAGCCCTTCATCCCGGGGATTAGATGGTATCTTTGGATCTCCAAGATACTTATCTTCACGCCCAATTCATCCATGTTCGATGAAGTATCTCAGGTTGTCTTGGGGACTAGACGTACCAGTTCAGGGCTCTGCTTTGGACTCTGCACAACGACCATACCACGTTGAAAACACCGCTTCGTCCGATCAGCTAAGTTAAAAACGCTGGGTCTGGTCAGTACTTGGATGGGTGACCGCCTGGGAACACCAGATGCTGTTGGCGTCACATTTTGCTCCGAGGGTGTTTACGTCTCATGAAAAACGTTGCATGCAGTTGCACCTGTCGCACGCCAGGATCTCACTCTACTTGGACGACTGGTTGATTCGAGCGTCGCCGCCGGCCGGGTATCTGGAGGACCTTCAGTTGACTCTGCAACTCGTGAAGTCCCGGGACTTCTGGTCTGTGGAGAAGTCGCAGCTGATCCCCACACTGTCCATTGTGTCTGGGAATTCAGATGTATTCAGCGGCTTTTATAGCGTCTCCGTCGCAAGAACGGCAACTTCTATGTACGAAAAAGTCTCGGCCTTCTTGGAAAAGGAAACATGCTAGGTGAAGGAAGGAATGAGTCTGCTGGGGACCATTTCTCGCTGGAGAAGTTTGTTTTCTGGGAGTCTGCATCTCAGGCCTCTTCAGTTCTTTTTGTTGGAGAACTGGCAAAGCAAGGAAGACTTGAAAGAGGAATTTGAGAATTCTTCCTTATATAAAGAGATCTGTGGTGGTGGCTCGATCCAACGAAATTGCAGAAAGGATCTCCCTCAAGCTTCTGAACCCCAACCTAGTGTTGTTTTCCGACGGGTCGTCAACAGGTTGGGGGCAACACTAGAGGGAGAGGAAGTGTTTGGAACCCGGAGAGAGAACAGGTGTCCTGGCACATCGACTTCAAAGATTTGGCGGCTATCTTTAGCTCTCCAATTCTTCGAGGTCCAAGTTTGCAATCGTAGTTCTAGCAAACTCGGACAATACTACTTGTTCCCTGTTCAGCCTTGCAAGAGAGATTATTCTTTGAGCCTATGCTCGCAACATTTCGATTCTCACAAGTTTTGTTGCAGGGGTCGAAAATGTTCGAGCAGACCTGCTCTGTTGGCATGCTCAACTCCTGCCGAAGAATGGACCCTTCATCAGGAGGTTTGCCAAGATTTTTGGAAATTTTGGGGTCGCCATTTTGTGGATATTTTCACGACCTCAAGAACAGCGAGGCTCCTCTATAAAGCTCATCTGTACTCGACCCTGGGGCAGTTGCGATAGTTGCTCTTCCCTGGGATTGGACGGGAATAGATGTTTACGCCTTTTTCCCCGTTCTAAATTCTGGGAGAAGTCATACGCAAGTTCGCGGCCTCACAAGGGACGAGGATGACTCTCATCCCCACGTTTTGGCCTTCGAACCACTGGTTCTCGGAGTTTCTCTTCTGGTTGGTAGACGTTCGAGGACCCTTCCTGAGAGCAGACCTGCTCATACAAACCCACTTCACGAGATATCTTTGAATCTCCCGCTCTGAAGCTGACTGCTTTCAGACTATCGAAACTTGGTCAGAGCGAAGGGGTTTTTCTGGCCAGGTGGCACGGGCCATCGCTAGAGCCAAGTTCTTCATCTAAAGGATATATCTAGCGAAGTGAGCAACCTTCAAAGGTTGGTGTAGAAAGAAGGGCTTTTCCTCTTCCTCTATCACTGTGAGCCAGGTTGCGGATTTTCTCCTTTACTTAAGAGAAAAATCTCGATATAGCAGTTCCGACTATCAAGTGTTATCGGAGCATGCTTTCGATTGTATTCAGACACAGAGGATTAGATTTGTCTGACAATAAGGACCTCCAGCGATCTTACGAGCTCTTTCAAGACGTCCAAGGTTCCTCAGCTAATTCCCCTGCTTGGAACTTGGACGTAGTGCTCAAGTTTTTGATGTTTAGTCCTTTTGAGCCTCTCCACTCTGCATCTCTTAAGGATGTTACTCGAAAACGGCATTCCTCACGGCTCTGGCGGCGCGAAGAGAGTGAGCGAAGTTCGAGGCCGTCATGTGGGCGTCAAGGAACACAATGCTGTCTATTCTTTAAGCCCTAAGTTCTTGGCTAAGAATGATAGGTCTTCTAACCCTTGGCCTAGACACTTTGAAATTAAAGGTTTAGCAGACCTTATTGGACAGGAACCTGAGGGAGTTCTATGTCCAGTTAGAGCTCTCAAGTACTACCTTAAAAGAACACAGGACACTCGTGGTCCCTCGGATATTTTATGGTGTTCTGTGAGGCAACCAGTTAAACCTATGTCGAAGAATGCACTGGCATTCTTCATTAGGGACGTACACTCTAGTTGTGACGACTCCAACTTCAAGTTGTTGAGAGTTAACGCTCACGAGGTGAGGGCAGTTGCTACCTCCATGGCGTTCAAGAAAATATGATACTCAGTGACATTCTTTAGTGCCACATTTTGGCGAAGTCAATGCGGTGTTTGCCTCACACTCTTGGCAAGATGTTTAGGTAGCATACGAAAATTGCTTTCGCTGGGACCATACATTGCTGCTTCAGCAACCTTGGGGACAGGTGGTAACTCTGATCTTATCCCCTTTTTAATTGTGTTTTATGGTTGTTGGGTCGACTACTGGAGGCAGTCTTCCCAATCCTTTGCAAACTAACGCTTTAGGTGTTGGTTAGGTGGTTAGTAATGCTCTTTTGTACTCTTTGTATGGTCTATGATCTAGTCACATTGTGGTCACGCCCCCGTTGACAGATCATCTAGAAGTCGCCAGCTATATAGGTCACTACCTCGCTGGGGTCTCTAGTAAAGCAGAAGCAGACTAGAGTGACAGTAACCACTCAGTCAGCTACGCTATCAGATAAGGAACCAAAATAATTTTACCAATAATTGGTTTTTTCCTATTCTTGGCTGTCTCTACCCTCCAAAGGTGGTATTCAGCTATATATATATCTGGCAGGTAAGTCTCATGAACAAAATGATATTTTAATGATAAAATAAAGTTTGTTCATACTTACCTGGCAGATATATATATTCATATTGCCCTCCCTCCTCCCCTCAGGAGTCAGTGGCGTTAGAAAATCTGAATAGAAAATGGGAATGGTTCCTGATACCCGCCTCCCAGCGGGGGAATGGGTACTAACCACCTGGCCAGCCACTGCGTGTGCCGCGAGTTTTGAAATTCTGTCGGACTTGAGAATACAGCTATATATATATCTGCCAGGTAAGTATGAACAAACTTTATTTTATCATTAAAATATCATTTTTGTGTTCCAAATGACATATATAACAGGAAATACAACAATAAGGTGCCCAAACCCTTAACAGGAAATACAACAATAGGGTTCCCAAACCCTTTCCCAAGTTATTTACCCCACCCAAAACCCCGATTCCCAATGGGTCCCCTTTACCGTTAGATATTCTCGAAAGAGTTTTAATCCACCCAAAACCCTGAATCCCAACAGGTCCGCTTTACCATCGGCTACAGTTTTAAGATAATTTACAGCTTAATTACAGCCGAGCGACAAAATATTACTTTAAATTCTTGTTCAGCAGGTAAAGTTCTATAGAAAAACGTCAACCGCCATAGTCAATCTCACGCGGACAGCCGGCTTAGATCTACCAAAATTTCTTCTCAGTAGATAACCTGTGCAAATGCTTAATAACAGAGAAGAAAATTAACCAAATTACCATTTATAAGACAGGACAAAAGCAGCCCCACCCTCCACCCCCCATAGCTAATACGGCAAAATTGCAACCGGTAAACGCCCTTAGGTTATGTTGGGTTGGTATTTTCAGGTTCTTTTCGTGCCCTATCATTTCCTAGCCATTTTTGCACGAAAACCTCAAAATGGTTCTCATACAAACATGGCTGGCTGGAGTCTTAACAAAAAATTACCTCATAAGCTTCCAGGGTGCACATTAAAACTTAGGAACATAATATTCTCAAGTCTGAAATGCAATTATAGCTTAAAGTAAAATACCAAAATTTAAGTTTAGTTTATCTTCTCCCTCCCCTCAACCTATGTCCATTCCATTTCTGCCATGATGGCAACCATTTTGGAAATGAGTAGACGAGTCGTGTATTGAGATCATCTGTCATTAGTATGGAGGGCACGTGGTTAATATAAAAATAATGGTATACCATTAAATTGAATATTGTATCCTAGCCTAGGTCAATTGAAGATGAAATCTTAACCTAGCTGCCTTCCTATGATATCCTTAGGTTAGTAATCTAGCTTAGCTTACAGGCTAACCTCAGTCACCTTAGGTGGCTTAATGTTAGTCTTGTCCAATCATGACAGTCCTTGGTTACCTCATTTCCAGACACAGTATAGATGGCAATGTGCTACTTAGGACATCATTGAACTTTACTTGCCCACCAGTTTATGATAGTAAGCTTAGGGTTTGTCATAACTCTTCTTAGCACAGTATTATTTAAGCTCCCTAACTCATCTTAAGGATCTGTGGCCATAAGGCATACACTCTCCCACCCCATCTTCCCTTAGAATTTGCTTCCAATGAGTCATGGAATTGTCCCTTTTAGTCTTGTCTAATCTTACACCCTAAACTATTTTAAAGTCTAAAATTATTGAACAGAGAGTTGGTGTATTTATCATCTTAGGTCTCTGGTGGTATAGGGCACACTTGTAGAGTTTTTGAGACCTGCCACAAACTTTACTGACATTTTTAGTGATTGTCATAAATCCTTTGGGCTGTTATTTCTGGTATGTAACAGGCTACGCGTAAATGCAGGCTTGCATGATTGTATGTTGGTGCTGGCATAGGCTAACCCCAAAGTGAGGCCAAGTATGTTATAAATTAAATTTTAATTGGTTGCTTTAATTCTCGTTATGAGCACTGTAAGTTGTTTTAAAGTTGTTAATAGTTGTTAGCCTACCTGTTAGGGCTGTTAGACTAAACTTCAGTTGATACAAATTGCAATGGCACACACTGAGTCAGATTAGGATGTATCGGTATGAGAATTAATTTACCCGCACATTTTGCCTTTTGCTGGGCCACAATTCTAGAGTAAGTTACCATGTGTAGCAATCAGAACAGATTTAGAATTACCACCACAATCATCGATGTTGGTTAGTTGTAGTATAAGCTGCTTTGTATTAAAAGGTTTTTGAGACAGGAACAAGTCTGCTGTATGAAATGAATCAAGAAAAGTTTGACTACAGTAGTAATCTATAATACTTAATAGTAAGAAGCATGTTGAAACCCAAGTTTTCTTTGAAGTCCAGAATGGGAGTAGTGATTGGTGTACTTTATCCTAGCATATCTTGTCTGCCATTTAATTGAAAATGATAATTGACTGGATCCACCACGTCTTGGTCATTTCTACTGGGTGAGGATGTGTTTGGTCATATGGTGTCTGTAGATATAAGCATATTATCTTCAACTGTTGTTTTTTCGACACCATACTATACCCTTTAAAATAAAATCAACTTTTGTGTATGTATATTTAGTGTACTTAATAAACACTGCAGCTTCTTACACCAACACATGCAATAGGGATTTACATTGTGTCACCTGTAATTTTTTCACATTTAAAAAAATTATTTTGGTGAGTTTCCTAAGCAATAATACAATGTTTGGAAAGTTTTGTTGAAGTGGTTCTACATGCCTTTTTTTGTTTTTTTTTTTTTTGCAGCAAATATGTACATAGACAGGTGCAAGTGGAATGCTTTTGACATATTGTTTGTATATAAAGTAGTCTTGCATCTGACATCCAGGTTTGTAATATTTTGATATTTTTATTGACAATTATTGTCCATATCAAAATGTCTTGAATATTGTTCTTACATTCAATGTGCTTCCTTCCCTTGTGTGATAAGGTCTGGCCTAGATTTGAAGAAGGTCAGCCAAGGGGCTTGACCATTGAATTCAAGGATAACTGTACCTAGGTATTTTCCGAACTTTTAAACCCCAGACCTGTTTGTCTCAAGTTTATGAAATGACACGTCTTTTTTCCAGATAATTGTGCACTGTTGTGGTGGATAGAATTCAGTAGTTCTTGGGACCATGTCACACTTCAGCAGCCCACGTAAGTGTTCTACTGAATGTAATTCACCCCATAATAAATTAATTGTTTATTGGCTATGTAGTGCTACAATATTTACAGTACATTTCGATATTATGAAAAAAGCGTTTTTGTTGGTGAGGCTCTGTTGAGAAGGTTGGGCCAGTGTTTGAGGTTGGCCACCCTAGGTTTTGGATTGGTTGTATAAATAATTACTCTGCAGTAAACAACACCACCTTTAGCTCTTCAGTTTAAACTGCTTAGTTTTTCTTGAACAGAAAAGAAGCTTATTCATTTTTCTGCACAATGAAAACTTCACATTCTTTACTAATAGTTGTATGATGCAGGTTACGTATACATTAGTGTTTTTTCCTCATGCCCTGTGACTTAGATTGCAAGCATAATTTTAACCTGCTTCATTTTTATGCTGAAACTACTCATATCTTGAATATACATTGCATACAGTATATTGTATAGTAAATGAAAATACACTGTTTTATTAAATTTTAGTAAAGAGGTCATACATTTGTAAAGTACTCAAACATTATGGTACACTTTATTTGGCATTTAGTTGGTGTAATTGGAAATTATTTCTATAAATGATTGTATGTAGAGTACTTACTTTAGATGCACACAGTGTTTGAGCAGCAAACAATGTACTTGTCTAAGAGTCATTACTGTCCCTGAAATCCTTAGAATTCCAGAGTAACTACTGTACTAAGGGATTCAGAGCCATTGAAACACGGTTTTTTGGCAGCGCCTTTTTATCAACATAGGATAAAGGTGAAAGTTGGCAAGTGCATAGTTTATAATCCTACCTAATTTTTGCAAGTACTATGGAGTACCTAAGTTCAGTAGTTTTATATAAGTAACTTACCAAGTAATTACTTAGCCACGAGTTTCTGCTCGAACGGCAGCTTAAATTTTGAAATTTGCGGTAGCGATTCTTTTATGTTGTGCAGGTGACAAGACCCTGCTCACTTTCGGTGTAAGATAGAGGAACAACTAAGCCAATAGATTCGTTTGTTTATGCAAAAATGTCCATGTGTGGGGAGGAGGGCGGGCTCCATCTGTAATTACTGGGTAAGTATATATATAAAGTTTTATCATAAAAATGTCATTTTTATATAAGTAACTTGTTAAGTAATTACTTAGTTGATTCCACATTGAAAGGTGGTGGGGAATCTTAGACAGTAAAATAACATTCTACATATGAAAAGTTAATGAACTAAAATCTCGGGAAGGTGGCCCCAGAAGGAGAAACAGCTTCACATCAACTTATGAGAGTTGAAGGAAGTTCACCTGGGTCTCAGTCATTGTGCAACAGAAGTCTGCAACAATATGATCACAATGCATACAGACAACACCACAGTCTTGGCCTACATAAAACATCAACGGGGAATTCACTGGTTCTCCCTGTTCGGGGTGGCAAGAGACCTGCTGTGCTGGGCAGACCAGAACCAAACCTAATTAGTCACAAGATTTATCCAAGGTGAATGCAGTGTCCTGGCTGACAAACTGAGCTGCCAGAATCAAGTCCTTTCAATGGAATGCACGTTAAACCAGCAGGTTTGATCCGACCTATGGATTCTGTGGGTATAACCAACCCCAGACTTATTTCATACATATTGGAATCATCGTCTACCTCTGTTTTGCTCCCTTGTTCCAAACCCTCTTGCATGGGAAACAGATGTGATGATCCAAGATTGGCCAAATTTGGACCTTTACTTTTTCCCCCCCTTCAGGATGATAAGGAAAGTTCTCAAGAAGTTCCGCTCTCACAGTAGAGTAAAGATAACTCTGGTGGCCACCTTTTGGCCACAGAAGGAATGGTTCCTAGACCTTCTGGATCTCGATCTCCTCATAGACACTCCAATCTCCTCCCTGCTATTCCAAGTCATATCAGACAACTGCACTGCAGGATATTCCACCAAGGCCTATCCACTGTGCCCCTGACAGGCTTTCGACTGTCAGTAGACTTGTCCGAGCGAAAGGATTTTTGCGGTCAACAGCGGAGGCCATTGCCAAGTGGAGACGTGACTCATCCAAAAAGCTCTACCAGGCAAAGTGGAAGATTTTAAGGACCTGGTGCAGAAGAAACAAGGTTTCATCTTCTCAGACGTCTGTCTCTCAAATAGTGGATTTTCTTTTGTACTTGAGGTCTTCTCTAGGAAGGTCTTCTTCCAACATAAAAGGTTACAAAGCTATGCTCAGCTCTGTTTTCCGTCACACAGGCCTCGACATTCCTTCCAATCAGGATATTTCGGACTTAAGTTGTTCAATACCACCAGATCTAGAAGGGAGGAGAATTCCCCTTGGAATCGAGATGTGATACTTAAGTGGTTGTCAGGTGAGTGCTTCGAACCTGTGCATTCTTCCTCACTGAGGTATTTAACTAAGAAAACTATTTTTCTCGTAGTGCTAGCCACTGCGAAGATAGTAAGTGAGCTTCAAGCGATCGACAGGAGGATCGGCTTTTCAAACGAAGACGCAGTTTGTTCCTTCTTACGAAGTGTTTTAGCGAAGTACGAGAACCCTTCACACCCTTGGCTTTGTTCTTTCACCGTTAAGAGCCTTTCCGATATTTTAGGCACAGAAGAGGAGGAAAGAATGCTATGCCCAATGAGAGCCCTCAGGTACTACATGCACTGAGCTGAGAAAATTAGAGGGAAGTTTTCTAATTTGTGTGCTGAGTTAAAAATCCCTCTAGACCTCTATCTAAGAACGCCATTTCCTTCTTCTTGAGAGATCTTACTATAGAATCTCACTCCCAAGTGGAGGGAAATGACTTGAAAGTCATGAAAGTTAAAGCTCAGGATGTAAGGGCAGTTGCTACGTCAGTAGCTTTCAAGCACGATCTTTCTTCACCCTCCATTCTACATGCAACGTACTGGAGAATTTCAAAATTTAAGCTGCCGTTCGAGTAGAAACTCTTAGCTAAGTAATTACTGGGTAAGCACTGTATATATAAAACTATTTTATCATAAAAATATCATTTCTGGTATTTATCAGAGTAAAAGTGTGTTAACTATGCCAGAGCCATCAAAATCGCAGGTAAGGGTTTTGAAACCAGTAGTGACGTTAACCTATGATGCCATGAGGCTCCACCCATAGTGGAGAGCAGTTTACATATGGGGAAAATGTCTCTTCACTGTGGCTCTGCCCACTTGCCGATGACATATTCACTAATTGATCCTAGGCTTCAGCGATATCAATGATGGCGAGCAGGATTTGTCATCATCCCCTTGATTATCATTCTCAATAATTTTATTATTTTGTGGAAGTTTCATGCAGCTTCCATAGCAGTTGTTGGGACAAAATTATTAGCTTGGAATTCTTCCATTTTCTGGATATTCACATTGTTGCTACTTTACAAAAAATTCAATGTATGTCATTCATCCACATAATGAACCAGTCTATGGCTCATTTGTTAGATCTACATCTATTCAGGGTGGGAGTACAAAAATACAATGTTTTTTTTCATCGGGTCTCGACACTATCTTTCTATTTGCAGCAAGTCAGGAGCGGTCACTAGAAGTAGAATTCAAATGAAAAGTAGTACCTCATTTCCCTCAATTGTTAGAGGTGTAAAGGTCAACGCCATTGTTTTATTTCAGTTATTGTAACCCATTGCTATTTTTTTTATTTTTTTTTTTTTTTTTTTTTTTTTATATCATCATAAAGCACCCTAAACAGCGCTCTATACTCGTTGCAAATAAAAAGTAATGGTAGGAGTCAAGATTTTGAGGGCAAGCTGTTATTTACCTACTTAACCCTTAAACGCCTACTGGGGCGTATCATTCGACTAAAATTGTCTGTTGGGTGCCTAGCGGACATACTGTACGTCGACTACAAAAAATTTCAACCTTTTGTCAACTTTGACTCGACTGAAATGGTCGAAAAACGCAATTGTAAGCTAAAACACTTACATTCTAGTAATATTCAATCATTTACCTTCATTTTGGAACAAATTGGAAGTCTCTGGCACAATATTTCGATTTATGGTGAATTTTTGAAAAAAAAACTTTTTCCTTACGCCCGCTCGGTAACTCGGCCGAAAATTTCAGAAATTTTCATCATTTTGTCGTAAGTTTTGCACTGTTTTATATTAGCCGTTACATAAAGTTTTATATATGAAAATGTGTGCAATTTCATGTAAAATACAGCAACATACAATCCATGGTTGTAGCTTTTATCAGTTTGGAAATATTTTCATATAAACCACGATAACTACCAAAATTTCAACCTTCGGTCAACTTTGACTCAACCGAAATGGTCAAAAAACGCAATTTTAAGCTAAAACTCTTACATTCTAGTAATATTCAATCATTTACCTTCATTTTGCAACAAATTGAAAGTCTCTAGCACAATATTTCGATTTATGGTGAATTTTTGAAAAAACTTTTTCCTTATGTCTGCGCCAGAAATTCTTTCGTCACGTTGTCGTAATGTTTGCACCGTTTTATATTAGTCGTTACATAAACTTTTATATATGAAAATGTGCGCAATTTCATGTAGAATACAACAGAAAATAGCTCATGGATGTAGCTTTTATCAGTTTTGAAATATTTTCACATAAATCACGATAACTGCCAAAATTTCAACCTTTGGTCAACTTTAAACTTGACCGAAATGGTCGAAAAACGCAATTGTAAGCTAAAACTTACATTCTAGTAATATTCAATCATTTACCTTCATTTTGCAATAAATTGGAAGTCTCTAGTACAATATTTCGATTTATGGTGAATTTTTTAAACAACATTTTCCTTACGTCCACGTGGTAACTCGGCCGAACATCTCAGAAATTCTTTCGTCACGTTGTCGTAATGTTTCCACCGTTTTATATTAGTCGTTACATAAAGTTTTATATATGAAAATGTGCGCAATTTCATGTACAATACAACAGAAAATAACTCATGGTTGTAGCTTTTATCAGTTTTGAAATATTTTCATATAAATCACGATAAATAGAAAAAATTCTACTTTCGGTCAACTTTAACTCGACCGAAATGGTCGAAAACTGCAATTTTAAGCTAAAACACTTACAGTCTAGTAATATTCAATCAATTAGCTTCATTTTTCAACAAACGGGAAGTCTCTAGCACAATATTTCGATTTATGGTGAATTTTTGAAAAAAACATTTTTTTACGTCCAAAATTCATGCATCATTTTATGATATTTTCTCTGTGTTGCTTTGATCGTTTTACAATATATTATATACCAAAATCATCGCAATTTAGTGTACAATACAAAGAAAAAACAAATAACCCGTTAGCTTTAACCGTTTTGCTCACAGCGCGATTTGTATAAAATTATATATGAAAATTTTTTTTTGCGCTGTCATATATTTCAATATTTATATAAAATAATGATATTTTTTTTCATTTCTGATGGTTGCATACTAAACTTCAGGCAATGACAAAAAAGGAGCCAAAAATGAACTCTTAATCTTAAAAACTAAGCGTGCTGTGATTTTGTGAAAAAAAAACTTTTTTTCCGCTTCGGCGCTAACTCCCGAACGCCGCCGGCATATGGGAGACGTTTTTGTAAATAAAGGCTCGGCGTTTAAGGGTTAATATCAATCAAATGTAACATGATTTATATTGATATGCATGGAAAGGAAAATATTTCGAAATCAGTTTGATTGAGGAACATATTGTTATAATTGTGTTTTAATAAATGTTTGAGATGTACAAATAAAATGTCTAACATTATACACTATTTACTAAATGTCTTCATCGTCACTCTCGAGGAAGAGGTCATCATCCCGTCCTCATCGTCGCTATTACCCACTATAGAAATAATTACCTCTTCATGATGTAGTAAATCTTGCCATGGGTCTTCTCGCTTTTAGGCAAAGTGGCAAGTCGTAGCACAAATTGACCACGGGGTCAATTCCATAACCTGCTAACCATTATCAAATTTCTTGAAGCCCAGACTTTGTAAGCTTATCCGTTCACCGCCTACCTGATGGTTGGGTGGAGCCTCATAACGTCATATTATGTTTGCATCACAAATTGTTTTAAGATCCTTGTCTTATTTTCTTGGTTCTGGCATCGGCAACTTTATTTTACTCTATATAAATATTAAAACTATTGAAATTGGGTATTAAATAATACTTGCAAAAATTAGGTAGGGTTATAAAATATAAACTTGCCAACTTTCACCTTTATCTGATGCTTTGATAAAAAGATGTTGCTGAAAACCATGTTTCATCGGCTCTGAATCCCATAGTAGTACTGAATAATTACAGTACTGAATAGCTCTGGGTTTCACTATAAAGATAACCAATTACCTAAAGCTTGGTTCCATTAATAGGAAATGTAGTGGTATGGTCATGAAACTTTTCTACAAAAATGAGATGCACATTAAATTCTGGTTCCATTAAAGTGAAATGCTCACAAAAGCAGCAGTAGCTTCTTCTCCTTAGCTTAATCCCTAGTCAGTGTCACTTGTTGATTTAACTTCTTCCAGCCCTTTTATTCTTGAACAGCTCTTGGTTTTGGCAGGTGTTTTACAGACATATGGCCTTCTTGATTACCTTCCCTATCTATCTGGGTTTGGGACCAGCAGTTAGTTGGGCTAGCCTGGCCTCCTCCCCCATTCCTGAAGCTTGGCTCCATTGAAATGCCTCATAAACTGTGGTTCCAGTATAATGAGATGCCTCCTTAAGTTTAGTTCCATTAAAATGAGGTGCAACATGTGCACAGTGAATTTGATGGAATTATCAAATACAGTACAGTATATTGAAATAGTGCTGCAGTCTGTAGAACTTTCGGTTTGAAGTAGGTTAGGTGATCAGACACCTCCAGAAATGCTTTGGTTTGTATTTTGTAAGGCCAGACCACATATCCACAATTGGAATTACAGTACTGTGAAAGATAGGGTGACGGAATCTCCTTGTAACTCAGTAAGACAATTGTGATGACATTTTGCTTTGATAATTATTTTGAACTAACTGCTTTGTGTTGTGTATATAAAGTGCAATGCAGTATAACTTGCTGAAAAGCCAGATGCCTTATGATTTTTCCATTTCAACAGGTATTGTGTGTGCTCTACCCTCAAGTGTCCCCAAGAAGGCTGATCTATAGTGTACAAGTTTATCAACATGTTTCATAATGAGGACAATATATCTTACAGGAAATGCATTATTAGAGGTATGTATGGTGTGGATTGCAAAACAAATTCGGTGAAATATTGACAAGATAAAGTACAGGCATGGAACCATACTAGTATTCTCTAGGATGATAACATTTTGCAAAATAAACCAATTTTGTTCAGTAATACTTGGGATTCTCTCATGCCATACACTCCCAGCCTAAAGTATTTGTTTAGTAGATTGAAATATATCTTTTATTGATGAAAGGTAAATCAATGATTGATGAAGAGTAGTTCGACACTGCCTTGGGAGTTTGTACTGTAACCTAGGCATAGTCCTGTCTGTTCTTTGTCGGCTGTCATTAGCAAAGAAAGGAGAGCAATGTCTCGATATTAACAAAAATATCAGTTATGTTGCTTAGCCTTTTGCTTCCACTTTCCTGTCTGGCAGCAGCATCCTAATTAAAGTTGAGTTAGTATGTATTGGCAGTAGACCATGCTTATGTAAGGGGTTGGTTGCAGGGTGCACTGTGCACTTACGTCAGTCTAGATTCTGCAGTTTTTACATGCTTTTATTAACTTGACTTGTGCGTCTGTCTGTCACTCTGGGTCAAATCTTGTAACTCAGTTTTCGACCTGTTCCCTTTGTCCAGTGGACTTGAAATTTTGCATAGTTACTCAATCCTGGTGACAATACAACCTTGCATGATCAGTAGGTCAGCTGTGACCTTTAGTGACTCTACAGTGACCTCTCCCTGTATCTCAGGATTTGTATGAAACTTTGGATTTTTCACAACTTCTTTCCCTCTTCCATCTTCCTCCCCCTCCTCCTTCTGGAGCAAACGATCAGTTGTCAAATTAGCTGTGTCCTTGCCCTCCCCTTCCCTCCTCCGTCCCCCTTCCCTCCCCTGTCCCCTTCCCTCATCAATCCCCTTCCCCTACCCATCCCCTCCCCTTCCCCCTTCTAAAGCACACAATCAAGTATTAAATTAACTGTGTCCTCACCCTCCCCCTTCCCTCATCAGTCCCCTTCCCCACCATCCCCTCCCCTCCCGTCCCCTTCTAAAGCGCAGTGTGTTAATTTAGCTGTGTCCTCCTCCTCCCCTTCCCTCTTCCATCCCCCTCCAATTTCCTCTACCCTCCCCTCCCTCTCCCAGAGCATAGGATCATGTTAATTTAGCTGTGCCCTCCCCTCCCCCTTACCTCTTGAGCCACACACACAATCTGTCCAAAGAGTATAGCACTTGCTCTAGTATAATTAATTTTTGGCAGTTATTATGAAGTTATTCCTTACAATAAAGCATTTTTTTGTATTTTGGCTGGGCCTTCCCAGACAAACTGTAGACGTCATACAAAGGATGCTGTACACTTTAATGAGTTTTTATTAATTTTCCTATGGGTGACATAGTTTCATGTCATTGGGTACTTAACAAACATTGGCTTATTTGAATCTAAATGAAAGAAATCAGAATTGGTTAACGATTTCTTGTATTATGTTCACATTTTGAAACTTATCAATGGGTCCCAAGGATTTATTAATTAAAGTGGAAATTTAAGCTGGACAGGTAAAGATGTTAGTTGTTAGAAGCGATAAAAGGAAACAATTGACAAGGTGACCCAAAAGCAGGAGCCTGTGGTTGCACAAGACCAGCTTCATCTCCAACAATAAAGGGAATGGTTAAAAAGTCGAAATAATGATACTGCACAAATAGTTATTAAATGTGGTGTCCTGTAAAGGAAACTGCACATAGAATTATTTCAGTTAAATTGACTGTACTACCATTTATAATTTTCTTGGTCTGTGACCATTTTGAAACAGTAGGGTGCCAGTCAGTAGTTTGATAATGTGGGCAATATTTTTGGGGGAAAATGTTGATGGCCTCAAGTATAGAATGTGCATACATGAAGTGTAATTTTCATATGGGGTACATTGCTGTTTTCGTTACAGGTTTATATAAAAAGTCTCTCTCTCTCTCTCTCTCTCTCTCTCTCTCTCTCTCTCTCTCTCTCTCTCTCTCTCTCTCTCTCTCTCTCTCTCTCTCTGTGTCTGTGTGTGTGTGTGTGTGTGTGGAAGGAGTACCATATACTTTAAACAATTTACCAAATGACGTGAATATAAAGTCTGAATATTTTGTGGTGTACTGTTTGGGCATTCTGTGAAATTACTGTAAACAAGATGTAGTAACTCACCATCTTTGTCAATTTTAGTACAGTACATGTATTCTGGGCACATTTATTTTAGTTGTGCGTTTTTCATTGCACAGACCTGCTTCATCAGCATGCCCATAGGACCCTTTATGGTGTGGTGCTATCAATGCACCTCATGTGATGGACTTGAGAAATTAAATAAGGATACTTGCAGCATCATTTCATCCCTAGCTACAACATTTTACCCCTTTTACTTTACCTGTATTCACATTTTCTTCCAACTTGACCAACATCTGAAACAATTACTTCTTTATGCATGTATGGGGTTTTTTTCCCCAAATCCTTATACTTCCTCTCATTAATTTTCACCATATCTCTTGCTGTCCACCCACTCCAGCTACTAGGCTACTTTTAACTGTCTTAAGGACTGAATGGTTTTATTACAATGCTTAACTTTCATGATTTATTAATTCATGCCCATAGAATGAAATTAAGGGAGTTCAGATCTAGTAAGCAAAAAACCTGTTCTACACAGGTAGATCTTCCAGTCCAGTTTTTGGAAGTTAAAATCCAACCATTTTCTTACCACTGTGGCATGATGGGAATGTATGATATTCTTTTAGTACTACTGAGAATTACCCTTGCCTATTTCATTTAATTTGGCCACCTCAAATGGTCAGGTACTGTACAGCTCGCCAGTTACAGTATCGTCAAAGAAAACAGCCCCAACACATGGTCACCATAAGTCACACGTCGTAATCTTCAGTACTCCTTGCTGTTTGGCAAGTGCATCAAGTGAGGGGTCTCTTGCAACTAGTGATAGAGAAACTGAATTACTAAATCATGTTTGTTGCTAAGTGGATCGAGTTGTGTGTACAATACCAATCCGGGAGGTTTTATGGACCCTGCCAATAAGACAGACGTGTTTGCAAATTGTACAATTTTATCTTTTAAAAGCGCAGCTTATTTCTTTTGGTCACCTAAGCTGTTTCGCATCTTCAAGCAACATTTTAAAGAACAGTTCCGTTGCGCCAGCCCTGTGAATCTGAAAATGTCATTCTCTCTCTCTCTCAATTGCTTTGTGTCCTGTAAGCTCTTAGCAAGACTCATTGCAGTTAATTAATACTGATTTTTTATTATTTCAGGAAATGGCTAGGGAGTATTAGTGTTCTGGTCAAAAGGACACTATCTTCAGCTTGGCAACAAAGAATGGTAACATTTAACAGCAAACATAAGAAAGGTATGGCTTGAAGTGCTGCTCTCTCTCTCTCTCTCTCTCTCTCTCTCTCTCTCTCTCTCTCTCTCTCTCTCTCTCTCTCTCTCTCTCTCTCTCTCATTTAATTTTTATACCCTTTTTAAACGAATGGTATTACTTACGTATTTTGCATTTATCTATCCTTTATGTAATGGTTTCCTAAACCAAACTTAATATTTTATCATTGCGTCTATATTTCAATTTTCCTTGTAGATGTATGCATATATTAGAATAACATTTTCATACAGTGTTTGGTAATTAACTTATTTCTTTCAGGTGGCTGTTCTTGTTGCCCTTGCATTTGGGTTGTCCATCCTTACCATACATTCTTTGCATAAAAGGAATCCAATGCGTCTCTATCCTTTGCTGGTGAACTGGAAGAATAACCTCACTGTTCTTCAGGAGGAAGTGGAAGTACATGCATTGTATCATCAAGAAAAGCACCCCCTGAAGTGGATCACCTTGTGTTTAGGTCTTTTGGCTTATGTACTTGATATGATGCACTAAGTCAAGTTGATCTATTTATTTGAGAAAGGAAAAAGCACACACAATTGATTGGTTAGTTTAGACAGCAACAAAAAATGTGAATTCCATGGATCAAAGTTCTTTTGAGTGATGATAGGTTTTTTTTTTTTTTTTTAATTTCACAAGAAACTGATATCGTGGTGAAGGAGAGCGACTTTATGCCAGACTAAAACTGCAAGATCAGTTGGTTCATTTTTATTATTAAAAAGGCCTGATCTGTTTTGTGATGAAGCTTGTTATATTTATATGGGAAATATTATTTTGATACGGGATCAGATATATTTTTGAAAATGTTATATAAGATAATCCCTGCCCATTTGTTCATAAGTCATATCTTATTCCCATGTACGCTTTTTTTTTAATCAAAATCAGTACAGAAAATGTCCTTTCGTGGGTTTGGGGATAACTGGAAAGTTTGGATTATTATGAATAGTATGGTAGATCCTCAGATGATTAGATTATGCTACAGTTTCATTTTTCATCGTAACATTAGGATCATATCATTTTTCAGTTTTATTCTCAGCACTTTCCTGTCCACGGGGTACCTAATTAGGATAAGGGTGTAAGATTTTGTTCAAACCCTACAAATGCCTCTTTAAGTTTGAAACAATTTGACAAACTTGGTGGGCCAATTAAAAAGTTGTGCAGATCTTGGGTATCTATGTACTCAGCCATACAAAGGTTTGTGTAACAATTCTGTGATTTTAGGAAGGATTTTAAAAAAGTAACCACCATTTCTTCATAACCTAGTTTATAAATTTTCACAGTTTAAGACTCGGCATAACAGAATAATTTTTTTTACTAGAGTATCTTTTTTTGAGTTTGCAAGTTCATGCCATTTTTAATGTAATATTTAAACTAAAATTAGGCCAGTTAATCCTCCACCCCTCTTCCCCTACAGACTTTTTTTTTTTTTATAATTAAAAAAACTAAAATTTATCATCTGTCTGAGTTCGTAAATTCATGTAATGTTTTACTGCATTGTAACATTATTCTTACAAAAAAAAAAAAAAAAAAAAACATACTCAAGAACACTGTCAGATTTGTTATAAGCTCAGAGATGGCATTAATAATAAACTGCAATATTTGTTGGTCAGTACACTACTGTATAGTTTTAATGTGTGTGTATATTAACTCTTAGAGTGTCATGGGTCTAATTGCCTGACACTTCAGGTAGCTGGTAACTTTGATAAATAGGACTGTTGTGCATTTCCATTATAAAAATGTGCATGCATCAGCATTTTTGTTTAGTCATTTTGGTGGTAATTCAGGGACAATTCTGTGGCGACTTTAGGGTGTGTATATTGTAAATTAAAACTGTAAATCACCATCATTAACCTTAAAAGTAGAGAAAATTATGTCTGTACTGCCTGCTAAATGTTTTTTTCTGGAGTGTTTAAGTGGTTCGACTTGAATCGGAATGGCTTCAGTCTTGGACGACTTTGGAACTTGTTTTCATTGGTTTGAAATAATGTTTTTATTATACAGCAGTAACATTTTTAGCACAAGGATGTTTGTTACAAGCTGCATCATGAGTAAAAGATCAATCCAATGCAAAATCAGCAGAATTGACATCTCTTGGATGTTTGTTGAAGTTCGGAGGGAGTTACAAGCAGAAATATCTCAGGATATTTTTCTTTTTTGTAAGGAGGGCTGAATCTACTCTACTTAATTATTTTTTACCTTAGCTGGAGGGATATTATGCCTTCCCCAGTTGCGGCTTCTGAATACAGTACCTGAAAATTGTTCTCTCCAGAACCTGGGAAGTGGTCATCGCTTTTGTCTTTTATGATGAGATTTTTTTCAGCTGTAATGAACATTACTTTAAACCTTCAGGAAGATTGCATTGACCTGTTATTCTTATATCTGGGTTTTAAGGAAAAGACATAGGTGTATCCTTTTGGAGGATTTTCTCTTTCTGACCTAGGCTTATTTCATATTGCAGGAATTCTCTCTCTCTCTCTCTCTCTCTCTCTCTCTCTCTCTCTCTCTCTCTCTCTCTCTCTCTCTCTCTCTCTCTCTCTCTCTCTCTCTCTCTCTCTCAGTATGTCTTCCTTCATCCTGGGTTTTCCGTACTTTTGTTGATTAGATCATGTTGTCGTCTCTGTGATGTAAATATTGTAATGTTGACAGCTCCTTTGGTATCTGTCTGACTATGGTGGCAATTTGAATTACAAAAGGTTCACAGACACTGGTAACCCTCATTTGTTCGGTGTTTGTCCTTCTTTTGCCTTAATGATGACAATGATTTTATACCTATAGTAAGGTTTTATCTCCTAGTGTAATCAGTATGGCATCTGGCTAAATGTGCCTATACTTATTTCGTAGTCATATTGCGTGGTTTAGGGATTGTTTTTCTATGTATTCTTTTAAGTTTTTGAACAGCATTCTGGTCCATATATTGGTGCGCAGATTTCCTTCTTCCAGTAGGCATGGATATTGCTTCCTTATTCCTTTGTTATTCCTTCATCATTTTGGTGTTGTTGAGTCTTCCTACAAAAGAGTTATTGGTTGCCCATTTCATTGCTCTAGTATCTCAAATCGAGACTTCCAGCCATGGAAATTTCATCTCCGTGAGACCCAGAGTCTTGGTATTCTAGTCTTACTGTGTCAGACTTAAGTTTTCAGATATAGTGTTATTGCACATAGATGTGCTACTGATCTTATTGGAATTGCCACAAACGGTATTTGGAACAACTGTCTGCTGTTCTGTTTCACTTATGTTTTTCTCTTTCTGATACAGTTTCGTGTGCTTTCACCAATGCTCTCGTTGCATTTGTAAGGTGTCATATTTTTTTTTTTTTTTTTTTTTTTAATCATCATCATCAAGTTTCAGTAGTCACCCTGGAAACCGAACTTATTAGGATTCTGTTGTCACCTTTGTGGGACCTGTTTTTCTCAGTCCCACGAACATCTGGTTCCACGATCTTTTAAGCACTTGTGCATCTATAACAATTCAGTACTCTTTTCTTGGTTCCGTGATCTTTTCACATGCTTTGGTGCATGTATAGCAATACTCTTCCACTTTAGTAATGGATTACAAAAGCCAAATTTCTGAAGACCTTTCATATGTTTGAACCACTTTGCTAAAAACGCCATGGATACTACAAGTTCATTCCTTGTTTTGTCATGAACAAGTGCTTAAATTTCAAGTATCAAAATAGACAATGTTGCAGTGATGTGTGCAGTTCTCAAAGCATGAAATGCCATATTTTTGCTCATGGATATTTTCAAGATGTAAATACTGTTGACCTAGATGTGAAAGTTATTAGCTAATTGTTAAGTATTTTCATAAAATTTTTGTTCCCAAAAGTCACACGGAGAGTTCGAGGGATTCTTGATGAACGAGATTCACTTGGACACACTTGTATGATACTTTATTAATCCTAATTTGTTGTGTAGGTGTTCAGCAGAGTCATTTGTATACAAACAAAAAATAACTCTTGCCCTTTGTTAAGATTCACTAAGAGCTTTGAAACCTTGTACCCCGTCAGTGTAGGCACTCAGCCATGATGACATTGCATGTACAAAAAGTGCTCACGTGCACACTGACATGAATGACGCATGTAATGTTAGAGTGTAATGAAATTCAATAAAGTATTGTAGACTGGTCCATAGATAGTCATTATTTTCAGAATACTATACAATAATGTTTGAATCTACTCAGAGAAGATTCAAACCTGCATTACTGTTTAGTATTTTGAAACTAATTACTTTGGTTTTGGACTGGTCCACAAATCTCTATTTAGTTTCATCATACTGTAATATTTCATGTGTGAATCTTGCCATTATGCACGTGGGCGTTTTTTGTACGTGATAATGTTGTCATAGGTGAGTGCCTATGTTGATGAACATACAAAATGGTGAAAGTGCGTCTTCACCACGAAGCTTACAAAATGTATTTGTGAACTGTAGGACTGGATGGCATATATGCAATCATTGTATGTAAGAGGAGAGATATAATAAAAAGATGAAATGAAATCTGGTACTTTTACTTGCCAAAATTAGTGTGTTTTACAAAGTAACTAGGCAGAAAAAATACAAAAAGCCTGCTCTAGGCTCACCCCTTGGATTGTGTGGGGAAAGCACAGTGGAATGGCCACCCACCTGGAGGAGGAAATGGAAGAAAGAGGAGACTACCTAGAGGAAGGAGGTATGGGTTCTGGGCTCTTGTTTTCTGTCCTGCAACTCCCCTTCCCCTCCCTCCCCCTCTCTCTTGCTTTCCCTCCTCCCTTTCCTTGGTGACGTCATATAAGTTTCTCAGATTCTTTCCCTTAGAGTTTCTCTCGCCCTAGTCTTTCTACCTGTTCTTTCCAAACATTCATTTCAATGACTGTTCCAGAGTATGAAAACTCTATGCTTTGTATTGCTGTGTAAAAAGTTAAATGTACAAGAAGGGACTCTGGAGGTGTACCAAGTGGTCACTTTATCTTACGATAATCTTACAAACAGGCTCAGATGGAGCTACCTAACATGACTTCTTGTAACGACCCTTCCAAAAGAAGCGGTAATCGAGAGATTATGCTTTTCAAAATGAATTGCCAATCAGGAAATTACAACAATTTTGATCCAATGACATGCTAATGATATTCATGAAAAATACTTGGCAGTTTTATCTAGAAACATTTTCTGTTGTTTAAGCAAATATAGAAGCTACAGTACTGATCTTCAACAACTGTTCGTCATCGACGTATGTTTTATGAGAAATTTTGTGACTTGAAATGGATGTTGACATATATTTAATAGTACTGGTACACAAATTGTGATTTTAAAATCATTCTTGAAAAAAAATAATTGAAGGCGCTGTCCCCTATACTAAATTTGTTTTAAAGAAAAAGAGAAAATGAAAACCCAACCAAGGCCCACCCCGAAGCCCACCTAGTAACGGATGACGTGAAGAAGCAATAACCTAAAGGGCTGTTTGATGCTGAAAACTTGTTACTAGGTCCTTGAATGTTTTCATTTTCTCCATTTTTTTTCTATATTGTTTTTATTGCAAAATTACCAGAATACCAAGTACAGGAATGAGTTACATTCTTACAATGACAATCTCTGGCTGAACAATTATACAAAAGAGCCCTTGACCAAACTATGAATGACTTCCCTTTATAACTTATACAACTTGTTTCTTTGGCTGGCAAATAAATACTTGTTCATGAGTGATGAGGTTAGAGAATTATGTCTAAAATTACACCCTGTTAACTCAAGATTTCAGGATACTTTATCTAAGGGGACAGGTCAATTAAAACATGGCAAAAATATCATCTTGTAACATATAACTTTCCAAAAAAAAGGGGTATATCAATCTTAGTCAAATGTAAGGAAAGTCGCTTCAGTGAAATGGTATAAAAAGACCTTAGTAGCACTTCTCGCTTCTGCAACAGCTGAAAAGGTTATTTCGGTCTAACTTTCATTACAGAGTGCAGGCAAACCATAAAAACTCAAGTATACAGACGTGACACAAAGTACTTGGATACACATCAATCCTATTAGCCTAAGACGACTTTCCAAAGAAAACCACAGTCAGTAAATCTCCGTTTTCTTTGCCAACCTCTTACGCTAGACTTGTAACAAAATCCAAATAGCAGAACCATGGCATCGTCAGACACCTCTCATGGTTATGCAAGGAAGAATTAGTGGTTAATTATCGACCTATGGAATGGTCACTTACACATCTCAGGATTTGTTTTTGTTTTCTATTAAAATAACATTTCTGAGTGCCAAAAATGCATACATTTACAGCAAGTCAATCAAACTTGCCCTGGATTCTCAGTCCCGTAGACAGCTGTAAGACCGTTAGCCAAACTACTGTACATCCACAAAGGGTGAATGCAATGTACTATAATGGACTTCAAGGGCAGGTGCAGACACAAAACAAAGACGTCCCAAGCTAGAAATCATCAGGGATTCCTCACCACTTATGATGACATTACCTAAATTCTCAAAAAAACAAACTGGATGGTTGATACTAAAAAACAAATGTTGGATCTCATGACAAGGGAGCCTGCATGAGTTATAATATGTCAATATGCAAGGACTGTTACCTTATTACTCCAGGAAGTGAAGAAACTGTATATTTCCTAGTCTGGGGTGAAGGAACCTGGATTGACACAATTGCTCAAATTCAACTCGGCATTTGAAAGCAAAGTGTGTGCATAAGTACACAGAAGATAATGGATTAAACATTTCGAAATGGAAAGGTAACAGGACTAATGAGATAAACTGACCCTTCAATCTGCAACGTCAAAACAGCATATGGGCTACTACAAAGACTAGATTTTGCAATGAGGCAAAGAAAGAGGAGCTGATGTAATCCAGAAATAATACCATCAACAAGCTCTTGAGAAATAGTGAAACAGTAATATCTACAAGAGCAAGCAGAGAGCCAATGCCATGAGCTTGCCATTATATAAGGAAAACCAGTCCTACTATCATTACATGTACTATCATTGCATGTACTATAATTCATCTAAATCAAGGAGAAAGAATTCAATAACCTATCACATAATCACATGAGACGATGAGGTCTTCTAATGTGAGAAGCGGAACATTCTAGTGACCTATCCTTCAAGATGATACTCAAAGTATATGATGATAACACGAGACATTCAAAGGCCAAAAGCCTATGAATTCCTTAGTCTAGAGAGGCAACATTCTCTAAAAATGTCATTAAGGAAGGATTAAAAAGAGAAACAGCTGGTTAAAATAACTCCACATTTTTCAAATTCCATTGCAAAATGAAAAATATTATGGAAACAATGAAATGAATAGACAATTTTCTAAAATTCTGAACTTCATAATCACCAACTTAGGTTTTCTTGGCCTAAATCCAAAACTTTAATTGCCATGAAAGTTGTTCCATTAAGCTAAAGATTTCACAGCAATGACGCTAGAAAACTACAATGCCTACGTCTTCGAAACAACTGGCATTTGTAAGCACTTCTTTAATATATATGACCGCCATGAAAATTTAGCTTCAAGCATACTCAACTAACGATTCGCGTCCATGGTCAATGCTTGGTATTAAGACAATATAAGGTGAACAGTTCCATCAAAACCTTGCTTCAAATAAAGGCCTAGTTTTTCTGCATTCCCACTGCACATGAAAGCCAAAGGTAATCGTCAAAATACATTTTCAAATAAATCACAGTCATGGTGAGTAATTATGAACCATCAGTCCAGAATACATGACGGAAAGTTCATATTCATCACTTGAGTTTAGTTTGGAAAAAAGGAACATGATAAACAACCATATCAAAGACCAAAAACAAATGAAAATCATGTGATAAAACAATCAGCATCAATATTTAGTTGAAATTTATTTCCATTTGTGTCGCGGTTTGCCAGTCTTTTGCCAGTCTGACTCTTGATTTTGAAACAGTTATAATCACTCAGCAAATATTGCCATAAATAAGGCCATTAATAACAAAATTATAACAAGAATACATCTTGGCTTGAAGAAATTTAACCAAAAAGACATAGGTTTGAGATGGTCATTCAATGAAATTCTGCCAATGTTAGTAAACTTTGTCTGCATGGGTTCTGAATAAGTCTTAGGAATAGCTCCAGATTTTTGGGACTGTAAAAAGATAAACAAGAGTCTTATACTGATTGTAATCATAAACAGCGTTTACTAGTCTCAAAGTGATATATAGAACTATCAGAACTGGATGAGGTTGGTTTTTTTTTAGTAATCACTCAGCCATGTAAGGCCATCAATAACATTTATAACAAAGAATACATCTCGGCTTGGGTTTGAGATTCACATCCGTTAGTAAACTTTGTTTGCATGGGTTCTGAATAACTGCAGCTCACTCAAAATCAATCTTGGTAATTAAAAAGTTGCATCATCATAACTTCAAATATGAGTCATGAGACCTCAGTTATCTCAATAGTCTTTTTTTATGCATTGTAATTTACCATTTCAAATTCTTACCTCCATCAACTAGGTTATGTCTTTGGTTTGGTTTATTTGCCCTATTGTATGTCTGTTTCACACAGCATTTGGAAAAAAGTTACTTTTGGCTTTTCACAAAACAAAACTTTATGAAATTATGCCTTGTGACTGACTATAAGTCATTAGATTTTAGGAGAGAATCGAAGTCAACTTTTGAGGAGAAAGACCTTTTTTGAGATAGATTGTTAGGAAATGGGAACAGAACATAAAATATATATTTCAGAAGCTATATTACATCCTGATCCCAAGAAGTCAAATGAAATGCTAATGGCTATTCTAACAAGGTATGTCCCTAGAAAAGTCATCAAATTTAGGATGAATGACCAGCCACGGTTTGATGATGCATGTATACGACCGTCCCATGACAAACAGGCAAATTTCAACGCATGGAGACAAAACCGTTCAAATGAAAATTACTCCATTTTTGTTGAGCCTTGCCGCGCTGCGAATAGAACTTACACAGCCGAGAGAATTTACAATAATTCCTTGAAGAGGAAACTTGAAGGAATTACTAAGCCTCATTTGTGGTGGACCAATTTAGCATCATCTATCTTTAGGTCAGGCTCGTCTTCCATTCCACCGCTAACAGATGATGGTAGATTGGTTACTGGCCCTAGGGAAAAGGCTGAACTACCTCATCAAACTTTTGAAACTAACCAATCAGCTGAGGATGTCCCTCTCCCTGACTCTTGTCATCCTGAACCTATTCTTACAAAATTTTCATTTCGCTCTAGGGATGTTAAGAAAATTCTGGGTAATCTTGATGGCTGGGGTGGAGAAGATCCTGATGGTTTCTTCCCTTTGTTTTTTAAAAAAAGTTTCTAGGGTGCTGTCTCCCAAGATTAGTAGATTCTATATAGTAGATTTTATGTAGATGTAGTATCTTTGCGGATGATCGCATGCTTAGTAATACAGTGCCTGTTCCAAAGAGTGGCATATCTCCAGACTGCAGTAACTACAGTAAACCCCCTGTATTCGTGTTCTCATGGTTCGCGGACTCACGCATTCGCAGGTTTCTCTGTGGAACATATCTAGCCATCATTCGCGGAAAATTCACCCATTCGCGGTATTTTTCACTGAGAAATATTCACTAATTACTGTATTTTCATATAATTTTCATGAATAAATGCACTTTTTGTGATAAAACTATTAAAATACTCAGGTATAAGCATTTTTTTTCTTGGTTTAAACAAAATGGGCAGTTCTAAGTGTTTTTAGAGGGTTTTAAGCATTCATGGATTTGACCTATTCGCGGGGTGTGGAATCCCCGGTTCAAAGGCCAATCTGTGCTCTCCAAAGTTGCTGAAAAACTTAGTTTTAAACCACTATATAAGTATGTAGAATCTAAAGGATTGTTAGGTGACAGCCAATATGCATACAGGAAGCAGTTAGGTACCTGAGATGCTCTTTTAGACTTAACATGCCATTTGCAAGGGAACTTTGATTAGGGTTTTGAGTGCTGAGTAATTCAAATAGATTTTAGTGCTGCTTTCGATTTAGTAAATCACAAGGCACTTATTTATAAACCTCAGATTCTTGGAGTGGACTGATATGTTTTAGGATTACTTCAAGATTTCCTTATAGGTAGGCAGCAGTGAGTTGCTGTTGATGGGGTCTGGAGTTCCACATGGTAGTGTTTTTGGCCCAGTGTTATTTTTAGTATATGCATGTGATATGGTTGCTGGAAAACAAGATTGTTCGGTATGCCAATGATGCAACACTTGTGGGTGTAGTAAAGGGAATGGTGAAGTTGGTGAGATATGGGGCTGAACTCCAGTAAAAACAAACACTATTGATTAGCAGATCTCGTACAGAGTTCCCACCCCATCCTCCCCTTCAGGTGGATGGAACTTTGCTGAATGAGCCTGAAGCTTTAACTATTCTAGATGTAACTTTTGACTCACATCTAACTTTTGAGAAACATCTATAATGAAAGTTTCAGCAAATGCCACACTTAAGTGATAAAATTGCTGCAACCTGTTTTAGATTGTTTGTACTTCCTTTACTAGAATGCTGTTCTCTGGTGTGGATGTTTCCTTCTGCCAGAGATTTATTTTTTCTGGTTAGAGTGGTTCGTGGTGGTAAGTTTCTGTTTCCTAACAGTAGCAGTTATGACTTGGACCGACAGATGGTCTCTTGTTTGTCACTTTTTCATAATTTGCATTTCAACAGAGATCTTTCACCATTCACAATTGATCCCTGATCCCATTTATCTGCCGAGAGCAACCAGACTTGCTGAACAGCAGCACCACTATGCAGTAAATGTGCCTTGCTGTGAAACTTCTTAGTTCCAGAGGTCTTTATTTCTCACACCGTTGGACTGTGGAACAACCTCCCAGAGGATGTTGTGCAATTGGAACTTTAGAAGTTCAAGCGGAGATGCAATGTATTACTACCCTAATGCTATTCTTGTATTTTACTACATTTTTATCTACTTATTAATTTATCAATTTATTTTTTCTTTTTTAATAAGTGGGATCTCTTCTTTCTTAATTCCTTTTACTTCCTCTTACTTCTTCCTAATGAACACCCATATTCTTTGGAAGCTTGAATTTCAAGTCAATGGCCCCTGTGGGCTTGTTCCATATGAAAGGTTTCATCTACTGAATAATAATGATAATCTGGCCAAAGGCCAAGCACTGGTTATCCAGTGCTGAAAATAATGTTGAAACAAACTGGTAGCTCAAGGACAAAAATAAGATGGAAGAAAGAGAATACAGTATAAATGGGGGTACAGTAAAGGAATGAAAGGTTTGCAGCCTTGGGCCGAAGGGTCGCTGCAAAGAACATTATGTAATGCCTACAGTATAACACTTGAAATGCACTGATGGCACAACCCCCAAAAGGGGGAAATAGATTGTTTAGCCTTGGCGGAGGGTTGCGGTCTCCTGCACAATTTCAGTTTGTCAAACTACAAACTTGCCCAGAGCTTCTGAAATAGAGCTCCTCTTGACAAAAAAAAAAATCTTGAAGGGGAAACAGTAACAGAGGAGATATTCCAAACTTTGGCAGGACTGGGAAAGGGAGTCTTTGACTTCACCAGTCTGGTGATTGTTCAATAAAGTCATTGACTTAAGTAATCAGAGTACTATTCAAGAAACTCATTGGCTCACATAATCTGACTGTTGGAAAAAACCAGAAATGTTCAAAAAATAGTCATTGAATCAAGCAGCCTAAGAGTGATCAAGATAGTCACTGGATCAGGCGAGCAGAGGAAAGTTAATCAAAATTGTTAAATCAAGCAAGTGTTCAGGGAACATTTATTGACTCCAACATTCTCAGAATTGTTCATTCTAGCAGAACAAATATAGGATGTAATGACCTTCGCGTGAACTGTAAACATTAAATGACTCTTTGTTAGTGCATTTTAGGTCACTTTTTGTAAGTGCAAAGGTCGATGAGACAGATAACCTAATGCTCCGTTTTGAGTTCATGAGAGACCTGGAGGAAGTAACAAAAACAGAAAAGATAGGTAGAAGGAGTTAAGGGTTAAACGAAGCAACCTTTAACCCTTAATGAAAGAAAAGTTATGATTCATGAAGAACAGGAGAAGGACAGGAATTCAAAAGCTTGGTAAAAGAAGGAATGAAACAGTCACTGAACCGTGCCATTGTAAGAGGATTACCGATTTCCATAGAGGAAATGTCAGGAAAGAATGGTGTTTTGGGTGCGGCAATTTCATTTATGAGACAAAACCTAATTTGGATATTTAGGAAGGAGCAGAGTTTCAGTGCATTTGAAAAAAATCATTGCATTTCTTGAGACTTAAAACAACTGTGATTTGATGCAATAATTCTGTGATGAAATGATCATTTAGGAATTTTATTTCTACCGCATTTGCTGATAGCAATCCATATTTATAAGATTCAAACAGCAAACTAGCTAGGTCATTAGCTAAAACTTGAGTGTTTCAGAAGCTGTAAGCAACTACATACTTATCTGATGTTGTCTGTATTATTTCTTTTGGAAAACAGAGGAAAAGAAAGCGTTAAAAACTTTGTTTAAGGTACCGACTCTACTCCAGCATTACGGTACATTTATGTACCGTGCCTCACATATTGTTTTATCACTTGAGGTGTTTTTCACCAGACTACTACTTCCCTGCTTTTAGCACAGTTTCTCTCTTGTTCCCCTTTTCAGAAGTTTGTTCTGCATAAGCGTGCTTAGCTAGCTGTTGACAATTTTTCTGAAGAATGCATGGCCAACAGAATTGAACCATAACACCAAATGCTCCTACAGGAAGGCACCAAAAATAAGACCATAAAATGCAATAGGTCTTCCAGAGAGGAGGAAAATGACAGTGCAGAACCAAATCTCAACTTCAAATATTCCTGTAACTGGAACACAAAAATCAGCTAGCACGACATTAAATGAAGGACAGTTAGTTTACTGTACTGCCAACAAACTTGAGCAAAAGCCTTTCTGATGACAGAATAACAACAACGTCCATAAAGCGACAGATATTCATTAGGTTGACACTCAGCCTCTAACTTTTCCTAGATTCCCAGACATCTGGAAACCCGCTTGTCCAGTGACATAACATAAAGAGGAACAAGACGACAACATGGAAGTGCTATTCAGAATTTCCTACAGGGTTGCAAAGTTCAAAACGGCATTACTGACTGTGATCCGCTCAGTACGATCACCTTTCAACTAACAGACTTGAAATGTACCCACTATATCAAAGTGTCTGTCTGCACATATGGTTACTACAGTAAACATACACTCTAAAAGAAAATTAAACAGAAATGAGATTCAATTACTGCTGCAAAAGAAAGCTACACAGTATTTTCAAACCATCATACAAAAATAACCTTTAATATTGAATGTGAAATCTACTTAAATTATATTTTTTACAACACATTACATGTCTTAATAATATTTTACGTTGAATTTTGATCTTATCATCACTGAACTGTGTTTAATCATTCAACTTTTTCCATAAATAACCTGTTTAGATTAATAAAAATATTCAACCAGATTTCATCGAAGTCAGATGATAAACAGTAATTACAATCTTGCTTATTAATTATAAGGAGACTGCACAATTTTTATATTCCTTAACGAAATAGAAATTGTTTAAAATAATTATAAGCATTAAATAATACATGACAAATCCAATTTTTTCACAATGAATATACCAAGTAATGAGCAACTGTTGAAGATCAAATACAATCATTTTTATATTTGCTTAAACAATAGAATATAAATGCCACACATAAAACTGGGAAATATTCATAAAGAAAATCACATACTAAAGTAACTGGATCAAAATAATCCTGTGGGTTGAGAGTAACTGACAAATGATTTTGAAAAGAGCACCATTTTTGTTAAAATCGTTACAAAAAGTGATCTTGAGTTGTACCAATTAAACCTGCTTGTAAGAGGATATAGTGACCACTTGGTTCACCTACGCTGAATCCCTTCTAGTACATTTAACTTTTTACACAGCAATACAAAACATAGAGTTTTCATACTCCGGAACAGTCACTGAAATGAATGTTTGGAAAGAACAGGTAGAAAGACTTGGGCGAGAGAAACGCTAAGGGAAAGGATCTGAGAAACTCGTATGACGTCACCAAGGAAAGGGAAGAGGGAAAGCAAGAGAGAGGGGGGGGAGGGGAAGGAGGAGGTGCAGGACAGAAAACAAGAGCCTGGGGCCCATACCTTCTTCCTCTAGATCATCTCCTCTTTCTTCTTTTTCCTCCTTCAGGTGGGTGGCCATTCCACTGCACCTTCCCCACGCAACCGAAGGGGTGTGCCAGTAGGCAAAGAAATTTGAATCTTTCCAGTAACTGTTGGGAAAAAGCATTTCGATTAAGACTTTAATATAGGACCAAAATATGGGACTACAAGCAAGCAATGCCAGAACATTAACACCTGACCATGAACTAAAATGAAATTTGCAGGCTCTCACTTACAGACACTTATAATTTGAGAGAACTGAATGAACTTTGCTTACTGAAACTTTCCTCTGATATTATCTATGCAGAACTGATCTAAAGATGAATAATTTTCTATGTTTTTCCACTTAAAGTTTCTTATTTCTAAATCTCGAATTTAGATGGTCAAAGGGATTAAAGCCAGAATTTCGTCTATGAAAACCTATGAGAACTTATAAAGAAGTGCACCACTAAGCTATCCTGTACTTTAAAAATTCTTTGCGCAACAGAACCATATTGGTTCCCTAACCTAAGGTCGAATGTTCACTTGCAAGAAAATGTTTTATTCAAATACATATGGCCAATTTGAAAGTCGATGGATTTTATAGAGAGAGAGAGTTTTTATCGATATTTGTAATGTTCACTGTGATAGTTCTTTGTTGGCTAAAAGACCTTCAGTTTACTCTTTCTTCAGTAAGTGAAAGAAAAGGAAATTAGCTTATGGGTGATTTTACCCGGTAGATCACAAAGCACTGTAAAGTCAAGCTAAAAACTTCTTAAATATTTTGTAATTACTGCTTTATTTTATTTTTTGTCTTCCATTTCAAGGCTGAGAAGAGTTGAAAAGATTTATCACTTAGATGTATACCTGGTTCTCTCCATCAATTAGGATTGTCAGTAAGCACACTGGTAGCTGGACACCAACAGCTATCGTGTTCCAGGTGGTCACAACTACATATCATTCTTGTCAAGACTGTAAAAAAATATGTACTGGCATCCAAAAAGTATACCTTAGTTTAACCAGACCACTGAGTTAACAGCTCTCATAGGGCTGGCCCGAAGGATTAGACTTATTTTACGTGGCTAAGAACCAATTGGTTACCTAGCAACGGGACCTACAGCTGATTGTGGAATTCAAACCACATTATACCGAGAAATGAATTTCTATCGCAAAAATGTTTTAACTTGTTAAGGGAAGTCAAGATGCAGCTTATAAACTCTAGCTTGAAAAAAATCCTACCCCCCTACAGAAACCATAATTCCAAGAAATGAAAGGTAAAATTATATAGAAGGTGTGTCAACTATACTAGAAATAATCCCTTTGACCAAAGAAATATACTGGAGCACCAAAAGGCTTCCATCTATGCACTGTAAGTAAGCAAACCGGCACCTTAATCATCCTTAAAGAGATAGCTATAACAACAATATATCTGACTTCTGAGACATAGGAATTACCTATATGATAATTACTTCACTTGAAAATATCATCAGTCACTATCAAAAGCCCTAAACCAATTCAATTAACGCTTTGTAACATGCAAACTTGACAAAAACACCTACTGATTAAAATAAAATTTTGATTTATACAAAAAGAACCATTCCTTCCCACTTGGTCCCCTAAAGTAAACACATCAAGAAAAACTCTTAAGGAGACCACCTTCCTATTTGACAACTATGCATACCCAGCGCGAGAAGAACCCTAAAAGAGTTCAGAGGTCTGGTTAAACAAATCCTTTATAACTAACTAACAGCAAGAAAAAACTGACAGGAATAACTTATCATAGTTCATGAACTAGGTTTAAAAAATATGGAAGAAAATAGTTCACAAAATATCATTTGCTGCAATTTAAAATGAAAAGTATTTTATTGTGTGCAATTTCCTGTCAATACCGTCTGCTGTTACTAGCTTACCAATGAAATGATGAGGACACATGACAGTGTTAACCCCACAGTTAAACATCACCTAAACAAAGCAGGTTTTCTCCTATGAATTACCTGTTAGAGTCACTGGTCCCATGAGTCTCGCTTACATGCTAGGAAGGTTACCTAAGCTATGAGGCTGATGATTAAGTTTACAAAAAAGGAACTCGCCGCTTCTCCTATAGATTGGAAAATTTGGATTTCAAGCAAATGGGAAAGTATAGTTAAGAGGGCACTGATACACCTATAACAAAGATACAGTATAGGCTATCCTAGACAACCATTTAGAAGTAGGTCTGCTACCTTCATTTGTTTTGAACTCTGAGTCATAAATTTTTTAAACAACTCTATGAAACCAGTCCCATCATATCTTAACTTACATTATAGAATTTTTGATGTACTGTACATTTACGTCATACCCATAATAAGGTGATAGCTATAAGATTCCCTAAAAATCCCCTTATCTTCCAACAAGCCGTTTTAAAGTCTACACTATACCCACAAACAAAGGATGTCTAGAAATTCTAACCCTCATTACCAAATGTGTGGAACAGCGTGATGTTTACCCAACACTTACATACTTTCAATATTTTACCAAAAAAACAAATTATACCCTAATTGTGGTGATGATGGTGACGGAGGAGTCCAAAACTGGAAGCCAGAAAAGATGGTCAGCAGTTGAAGCTAAAGTATGTAAATATGTAGTTAGATGGATTTGCAGCCACTTTGTGGGAGCATAAACTGATATAGAGTGACTAGCCATCGTTAGATACTTGCACAGCCCTCAACCACAATCAAGAAAGGAGACGAAAAACAACTGTTTTACCCAATTCCAGGTCATCCAGAGCCAGTGGGAAGACTGTAGTCCCACAAAAATGTCTTTCACTACATAGATGTTACAGAATGAGGTTCCCCTAACGGAGAACTTTACCCTGTAGGTTACAAAATAGCAAAGACTCAGGGCAGCAATACATACATTTAAAAAGGAGGCAGTGGAGAAAGGACGCAGTGTTTTTAGAACTCATGTGAACAACAACAAAGAAAAAACAATAGTAGCAATTGTCAGAAATTTGAGCTAGATGGCAACAGAAAGAGATGGAGAGTTCATGAGCCTGACTACAGTAATCACAGATTCCTCCCCAGTGAGAATATTGTAGTGATGGATTTGAAAGTTTAGAGGAATCACTGTTAGGCTATTGGGTTATGGAGAGGATTATTGTGTGAGGCGAAGTTAAATTATGTTCAACAGTATGAAGACCAAAGGTGAGAACACTAAATAGAAAAGAAAGCAAGTCGCTATGGGGTGCACTCCTATCTAAGAAAACCAATACTTAAAAACTGACAACTGATTTTGGGAGCTTGGTATGATGGCAGTGGATCACATAATTGCTTGTAAAATGACAAAATGAGAGCATAAATAGTATATACAGTCCTTAAGCAGAGGACCCTCCAAAGTACAGGAGAGCCTGCACCTTTTCAAAGTTATTGTGTATTCTATCTTCATGGCCAAACTAAGAAAACAATCATCCTCTGCGAGTCAGTGCTTCAAGTAAGTATAGCCCACAAGACAGAATACTTCAAGTAAGTATAATGACCACTAGACAAATTGCCTGAAGTTACTAATGAGATTATATAACAGAATGCTTCAAGTAAGCAAAGAGATTACACGACAAAATGACCCAGCAAGTTAAAAGACCACAAAACTGAATTCTTTGAGAAAGTGAAAACACCTTAAGATATCACGCTGTAAGTAAATTATTACTAGGCAGGATGCTTCAAGTAAGTCAAACTTTACGTACTTAAAGCATCCTGTCCTGTAGTAGTTATACTTACTTGAAGCAAGTAAAACTACTGTACTACCAGACAGGATGCTTTCAGTAAGTAAAAAAAGGAACTGTAAATTAACCAGAATACCACCGAAGAATACTTCTACCCTCTCACAGGTCTGGCCAAACGGGTCCGTTCTTAAATGAGAAGCAAACTTTGGAGCAACACATACAGTAGTTTAAAAAAGGTTGGACAGCTAGGTAAGAAAATCCAAAAGGGAAGAATGAAAAGAAAAATGCAGAAAACAGAACTATGAAAAACTCGTAGCAATGCTTACAGTCATGAAGTCAACCTTTTAGAAAAATTTCGTAAAGATGAACAACTTTTTTGAGTAAATTTACTACCAAACAGAATAATGCACAAACAAACCAACAAACTAAACCAAAAGCATAATCTCTTAATTGTAGGTAACAGACAGAGAGGTCATGATGTCAACTAAGGGGACAAAATGTAACCGGAATAGACATCAGCAAGTTAGTGCTGTTTCCTCTAGGAGGTCATTCACTCCCTTCATGTACATATCCAATGCAGTTATACACCTCTAATAACACAGATAGATCCAAAATACAGTTCTCTACTTCGGTCTTGTTTCCGCACAGCATCAGGAATAAAGACATATCTAACCTTATTGTTTTCATGAACCAATGAAATCTGTTTTCCTAAAAGTGCAAGCTACAGCCCTACATTGGATTACCAGTGACCTTATTAACAATCTCAAAAACTTTTTTAGTTTAATCTATGACAGATTTAGGTCGACACTAGCAGACTGTCACAATGAAATGTCCCTGCAACAGGACATCTTAATAAAGAAATAAAGAAAAAATCTCAACTATTGTAGGCAATACTTACAAACTAATTTCATAAAAATTTTGAACTCTCTCTTGAAACTAAACTGAACTAGATATCAATTGGAAAAACTAAATGACAATAAATCAATACAAAAATGGAAAAATAAGGAAGCAAATTATGATTATACATAGACGAAAGCTACATAACACTATGATCTGGCAATAAATGCAAAAATGTGATGGACGAAAAAAGTCTATGAGCTATTTTATAGTGATACTAATTTTGCACTCCAAACAACCCCCAGTTTTATGAAAAGCCTGCCAGTAATGACAGACCAGTTAACAGAGGTGGGAGAGAGTTTAGGCTGTGTTAACGTGCTTTGTTCACAGGTTTTTTCAGCCTTCATGCCAATAATGTATTTTAAATTGGTCACTTGAGAATCACCCAAGATCTTAAACTCAGTTCTATAGTGCGTTACACTATTCACAGCATGATAAATATTATCTTGAATGACATCAGCATAGTCATTAACTTTTAATGTCAAGAGTTCTTTTAACTGAGCCAGATGCGAAGAAAGTTTCCAACAACGTCCTTTTTTTCATGATCTTGCATGAACTGTTTCTAATTTCTTCTCAGCACATGTCCAAACCATCCCAGTATTAGAGAGCAGTCTATTTTCCATTTGTTGAACACTGCACCACTCTACAATTTCCTCATATTTGATATTACAGTATATAAACTCGCCAGTTCACTCCAATTATGAATCTTAGCATTTTTTTTAATCACACTTCTTTAAATCACTTCTGTTTCTTCTTTTTTTTTTTTGTCAGCTCCCATGTCCACTCTTCATAAAGTAGCACAGGCTCTATACGAGTACACGTAACATAAATTCTTTTGCTGCTAACAACCAGATTGTTGCTGCTCTCTTTTCTCTTACTGCCGTCTCGAACTGGCCTTCCCACCTTTGCTGTTCTTGTGTTTCAGGCATCATTTCACAATTTTTCTGTTGTTGTGTGTTTCTGGCACCACAGCCCAAGTCTGCTGTTCTTGCATTTCATGCATCATTGCCCAAGTTTGCTGTTGTTGGGTGTTTCTGGCATCATTTCCCAAGTTTGCTGTTCTTGTGTATTTCAGGCATCATTTACCAATTTTGTTGTTCTTATGTGTTTCAGGCATCACTGCCCAAGTTTGCTGTTCTTGTGTGTCTTAAGCATCACTTCCCAAGTTTGCTGTTCTGTGTGTTTCAGGCATTACTTCCTATGTTTGCTGTTCTTGTGTGTTTCAGGCATCACCGCTCAAGTCTGCTGCTATTATGCGTTTCAGGCATCACTGCCCAAGTTTGCTGTTATTGGGTGTTCCAGGCATCATTTCCCAAGTTTGCTGTTCTTGTGTGTTTCGGGCATCACTTCCCAAGTTTGCTGTTGTGTGTTTCAGGCATCACTTCCCAAGTTTGCTGTTTTTGTGTGTTTCAGGCATCGCTTCCCAAGTTTGCTGTTCTTATGTGTTTCAGGCATCACTTCCCAAGTTTGCTGTTCTTGTGTGTTTCAAGCATCACTTCCCAAGTTTGCTGTTCCTGTGTATTTCAGGCATCACTTCCCACGTTTGCTGGTCTTGTGCATTTCAGGCATCACTTCCCAAATTTGCTGTTCTTATGTGTTTCAGGCATCACTTCCCAAGTTTGCTGTTCTTGTGTGTTTCAGGGATCACTTCCCAAATTTGCTGTTCTTGTCTGTTTCATTCATCATTTCCCAAGTTTGCTGTTCTTATGTGTTTCAGGCATCACTTCCCAAGTTTGCTGTTCTTGTGTGTTTCAAGCATCACTTCCCAAGTTTGCTGTTCTTATGTGTTTCAGGCATTGCTTCCCAAGTCTGCTGTTCTTGTGTGTTTCAGGCATCACTTCCCAGGTTTGCTGTTCTTATGTGTTTCAGGTATCACTTCCCAAGTTTGCTGTTCTTCTGTACTTCAGGCATCACTTCCCAAGTTTGCGGTTGCGTTGTTGCATGTTTCAGGCATCAAAAGTATCTTCCTTGATTTACCTTTCGTAATCATGAGCAGTCCTAGTGACACCATCGGTAGCATGCTGAATTGCCACTATATATTTCCCATAGTATCTACATAACTAATTTCCCAACTTTTCTTTCTCCTTTGCTTAATTTTTAGTTGCCATAAGTTTACCTATACTTACACTGATTTTCAATCATCTCTTCATTCCACACTATCAGGATTCAAACATTCTACAACCACTCCCTCTTGTTCTACTTTTAACACTATACAATCTGTACTACTTTGCAGCTTATTTCATTACAGTATTATGATGAACAGTAGAGGGCTCAGCATTGATCCCTAATGGACAAAATTTATTCAAGACTGATCCTAAACAAGTAGTATATATGAAGACCATACCAAGGGTCTGAGATGGTTAGGTAGATTCTCTTAAATCTTTGGGTTATACTAGCATTTCTGATATCCCTGATTTCTAATAGCTGATCTGAAATCTGTTTCCATTAAATGCTCAGAAATCCTCAGTCCTCTTTCATCGTTTACCTAAAATCCTTAGGCTTCCAATGGCATTCTGAAATCTTTCTTCTTCTGCTGGCTTTTTAAAAATTTTGGCTTTCTGTTAGCTGTTAGGCAATTCTTGCCTTCTTCTGGCTGTTCTGAAATCCTTAGACTTTTGTTAACTATTTGGAAATCCTTGACTTTCTGCAAGCTGTTCTTAAATCCTTAGTCTTCGAGTTGCACTTCTCAAATACCTGTGTTTCTGACTTTCACTGAAATCCTGGAACTTCTGATACCTGATATGAAATTCTTGAACCTCTTGCTGTTCTGAATGCTTGGACTTCAGCTAGCTGCTTTGAAATTCTTGGATTCTTGTTGGCTGTCCTGAAAGCATCTCACTTCCACTGGCTTTCCTGAAACCCTCAAGCTTCCATAAGTTGTTCTGAAAAACTTTGCCTTTTTCAGGTGTTCCAAATTCTGTGGGCTTCTGCTACCTGTTCTGAAATCCTTGGTTTTCTTCCAGCTGTTCTGGATGCCCTGGGCTACTCTAAAATTCTCTGAAATCCTTGCTTTCCATCAGCTGTTCTGAAATCCCTGGGTTTCTGATAGCTGGTCTGAAATCCTTGGGTTTCCTTTACCTTTTCTGAAATCCTTGAGTTTCTAGCAGGAGCTTTTCTGACATCCTTTGGTTTCAAAGTTGTTCTGAAATTCTTAGGATATTATTAGATGTTCTAAAATTATTTGGCTTTTGCTAGTTGTTCTGAAATCCTTGGGTGTCTACTAGTTTTTCTGTCATCATTTGGCTTCCAGTAGCTTTTCTGAAATCCCTTTCCTAATAGCTACTTTCAGATTCTTCTGTCTCTGTCAGCTGTTCTTCAATCCATGGATGTTTATAGCTGTTCTGAAATCACTGAGCTTTTTTGCTAGCTGTTCTGAAATCCTTTAGCTTCTGTTGTCAATTCCTAAATTCTTGGACTTCTGTTAACTGTCCTGAAATTCTTGGGCTTCTGCTAGTTGTTGTGAAGTCTTTGGGTTACTTCTGGATTCTTCTGCTGGATTCTGAAGTTCTTTAGCTTTTGTTAGTTGTTCTGAGATCCATGGTCTTATGCTAGTTGTTCTGAAATCCATGGTCTTCTGTTCCTTGTCCTGAAATACTTGATCTTTTTGCTGGTTGTTCTGAAGTCCTTGTGTATCTGTTGCATGTTCTGAAATCCATGCCTTTGTGCCATCAGTTCCGAAATTAATGTATTTCTGCTAGCTATTTTGAAGCCCTTGTGTTTTTGCCTGTTTTCCTTAAATTCTTGTACTTCTGGTTTCACTTCTAAAATTCTTGAACTTTTGGTAGTTGTTCTGAAATCTTTGGGCAAATGCCAGGTGTTCAAAAATACTGTATATGGGCTTCTACAAGTGGTTCAGAAATCCATGATTTCTGGCTAGCTTTTCTGATATCTTTGTGCTTCTACTAGCTGTTCTAATGGCCTCTGGCTCTTGCTAGCTATTCTATAGCCTTAGACTCTTGCTAGCTATTCTGAAACCCTGTAGCTTTTGCTAGCTGTTATAAAATTCTTTGACTTTAGTCAGCCATTCTGAAATACATGGGATTCAGTTAGATTGTCTGGAATCCTTGTGTTTCTGGTATTAATATGAAATCATTGTGCATCTGCTAGCTCTTCTGAAAGTCTTGGACTTCTGCTAGCTGTTATGAAATCGCTAGCTGTTCAGATATCCTAGGGATCCTGCTTGCTGTTCTGAAATTCTTTGGCTTCTTCTAGGTGCTGTGAAATACTTGGACTTCTGCTAGCTGTTCTGAAAGCTTTGTGCTTTTGCTAGTGTTCTGAAACCCTTGGGCTTCTCGTAGCTACCCTTAAATCACTGCAAACTTTGCTAACTGTTCTGAAATCTTGGGGATCCTGCTAATTATTCTGAAAGCCCTGGGAAGTTTCTGGCTGAGCCTGCTACCGAAGAGCCTCATAAATTATTTCCTGTAATGATAAAATAAGTTGGTCAGTTTACACCAGTTTATGAAATAACATTTATGTCATAAGAATGGATAAGTAATAGAATAAATTTGTACCAAATAAAATATAAAATGCAAATTACTAAAACACAAATAAATTTTGCCATAACAAGTACAAAATTTAACTCGTGGTAAGCTCTCTTTCTCAGTCTTAGTTAACAATCTCTCTCTTCTGTCTTAGTCTCTCAATCTCTCTCTCTCTCTCTCTCCAGATAGTAAAAGTGAAGTCAGACTTACAGCCTGTTACACAAACTTTTGTCATTAAATTTTGAGTTAGTACCTTACAATCAAAAACTTTTGCCTCATCAGTTTAACCAATAATATTAATGTACAAAGTCAAAACAGCATAGCATTAAAGAAAGTCAAAAAATTGTAAATCTGTTTGTGTGATATCAGAAAGTCTATATCATCTCTCTAACCCTCTCTCTCTCTCTCTCTCTCTCTCTCTCTGATGAACAAATTTTTGAAACAATTTTTCCTATATTTCACAGATGGAAATAATACAGTTACATTACAAATGCCTTCATCTCAAGGACTTTCTGCATGTCTGGCTAACTTCAGATTTCAAATTATTATACCAGAAGTGATAGACTAGCAAGTAAGGCAGGCAAAACTGATTTCCTATGCTCTGTTTTTGCTTGGATCATATATAGACAGAGAAAAAAGTTAATCAGGTGGGAGTCAATCACTTTTAAATAGTAAAACAAAACTCCATGTAGAGTGCCATTTCATATTCAGGGAACCAATGCATACAAGTTCTTATATCCATACTGTAGAAGTACCTAGCCCAGACCATAAAAAATGATTGATATTGGCGAAAAGCAAGACTCATACTTGATGCAGCCAATAATAGAATAAACTGACTTCAAAAGATGTCATGGAAGTTTGAACTGGGGCAAGGTATAAGTTAAAACTGGATTTTAAGCTATAAACCGCCAAGCGTGTTAAGGTCTGATTATTGTTCGAGACCCTAAGAATGTGTAGGGTGTTTAACAAGGAAAACCATTGCTGTGCTGTATTAGGAGTCTCCTTATCTGATAAAGCAAAATAAAGAAAGGCATTGGAGGTCTTAAGCTATCCATTGGAAAACATACTGAAAATGGTGTCTGGCTTGAGAGAGAGGTCTCAAAAAAGTGGAAAAGCCATGATGAGAGGAAGGTAAAGAAGGTATATTTTTGTTCTCCTGCAGTAAATACTGATCCAGGAAATATCAGACCATGAAAAGGCCAAAGCACAAATGTGTCACAAAACATTCTCTAATTCCGAACATAGCAAGCGGCATTCAAGACAGTAGTGTTTAGGATTATTTTTACAGCTGTAATAGTGGGGCAGATAACGAAAAAAATTGAGCACTTTGGGGTAGAAGTGTAAAACTTTGCATAAGTTTACTTTAACCCCCAATGAACATTTCTGGATATGGACCCCAATTAGTAGTGCCTTCTGATGGCTACTACAGGATGTCATCTTTTATCACTTGTTTATCCATATTTTCATGCAAACTGCACTTTTGGGCTGCCTTTCAGCACTCAAATACATTCTGACCTGTCAAGTAATGGGTTTTCATATCCTCTCAAGTGATCAAAAATAGTTCCAAGTAAAAATATATCTCAGGGCAGCCATTTTCAAAATGGCCACCAGAAGATCAAATTCATCTACGAGGCATAAAAATGATAAAACCTTGGTCTTAGTGTTTAAACATATGTTTTTGGCTATGAGAAATAATCCAAACCTAAAATAGTTTGCCTGTGGTGAGTCAGACATCTTGTAATTCAAAATTGTTGCCAAAATTTCTGGATATTTAGTGGCAACTTTGTTCTTGGTCGCCAAATTGTAAATATTTTGCTGCAGCTTTGCTTTTGGTAGATAAATTAATTTATCTGAGGGTGGTTGCACTCATAAACATCAGGGTCAGACATTAATGCATGCCAGACTGCCTAAGGCAGGCAAAAGATCCTCAGGGGCAAGTATAACATGTCAACCACCTGCCAAACAGGGCAAATAGCTTTCATACAGAAACCATATAAACTGACATAATATCCATTGTTGCAACTTTCAAGCACTGTGTCCAGAAAAGATTACAACGTGTAGGGCAACTGGAAAATGGATAAAAGTGAAGTGGTTTTTATGTCATTATTTACTTTAAGAACTAATATACGAAGCTTAGCTGTTGAATTAATGATGGTTTTTGCATTTTCGTTTTCTAAATGTAAAATTGCATCACAGCAATGACTTTTTTTCTCAGGAATATCCAATGGCAGAAGAATGTACAGATTAAAAGTGATTGCTTCCACCCTGCATGCAAGAATAGACTATGTGTAATGGTGATGGTGCTTAATTTAGAGCAGTTTGTGAGTTTAACCTGCAAGCAAGCCTAAACAACCCAAGCTGAAGCTGGATGAAGGATCTGGAGTGGAAGCAACACTTCCTAGACATGATGCAAAGTGGCACAAATCATGCAAAAACAAGATTAGTATTTTGGAGAGAAGAAATGCAAAGAAGAGTGATACAATGTCCATGTGGACCAAGTCCAAAAAAAAAAAGATACAGAGTTCAGCTAAAAATCTGTTCTTTTTGTGAAAAGTTGCTGGAAAGTTTGGTCTTCCTGTTAAAGTTAATCTACCTTTTGGGCTTGATTTCAAAGTTAGATGTGTAAGTAAAACTGAAAGATACAAAACTGTTAAAAACTAGCTGTTGGCAGATAATCATGCAAAGATGCACAGGCATCACAACAAATGTTTGGCAAAACTACACAGTTTTATGCAAAAGTCTTGAGACAAGATAAAGTAGATTTCATATGAAGGAGCAAAGTGTTGAATTGCTTTTGCTGAGCTGATTTCATATGTAGAAACCTTTAGGGACTAATCACAAAGAACACCTGTTTTTCAGCATAAAGGAACTGATAAAACTTGTACAAGTCAAGGCTCCAAAATTTTGGCATAACCAGCACCATAGGTTCACACAGACAGATTAAAAACAGAATTATCAGCAATCCCTGACCTCCGAACCACAAGCAGGAAAAGGATGACTCCTTGCTTTGATAAGGATATTAGGGAGAGTATTAAAAGAGGAATGATAATAGGGACTTTGACTGGAAGGTCTGATAAAAAAACAAGAACACAGTGCTCAGCTAAAATTCTCCCACATGATATCTTTTTGAACTCAAAAAGTTGCAGGAGCATTTCCGGCAAGGCTGCAAGAACAGTCTTTCCTGCCTTTGCAGCCATGATTTCAAAGGATGGACCTAGCAAAAGAACAGGAGAACAAGACACAAAACTCATGTTCCCCAAACAATCTCTCAGCTGTTGGAGATACAGTGAAGTCTAGATGCAATATACAAAACAAATGTTTGGCCAAACTCACTAGAGAGACAGAAAAATGCCAAAATTTGAGACAACTAAAGTTAGTGCTGCATGTGTTTGATGAAGGAGCAAAGGGCCTGAATAACTTTCTGGAACTGATGACACTGATGTTGTTGTCATCAGGGACTCAGTCAGAAAAAATAGCCCCCTGTTTTCAGTTAAAGGAACTGAAAACTTGTACAAGCATCAAGATGCTCAGAATCTTGGCATACCAAACTCATTGGCAGGTTCACACAAAACTTAAAAACAGAATATACCTCAATCTTTGCTGGAAACAAACAAGTAGGGAAAGGACACATCCTGTATTTGACTGGGTAACAGATATCATTTCTGATGTTAAAGGAGCTCCAATAGGGATTTTCTAGACAACATAACGAGCCTGAGGGTCTGCCTGTAGCAAGTGCTGCAAAAATTATAGGCCATGATATCTTTGAACTCAAACAAGTATTTACAAAGGAACATTTTTGGAGTATATCCCCAAAAGAACAGTCAAGCAGCAACTGCAGCCTTATCTTAAAGGCCACTGGATGGTGCTAGCAAAAAGAACAGATCCTGCAGATTGTTTGGAGATGGCCAAGATAGATCGTCTCCCAAACAATCTCTCAGCTCATTGTGTTGCAACTTACAGTGAAATCTTGATGCAATCTCTGCAAATGTTACACTGGCTTCAAACCAAAGGCTCTTTGAAAGACAATGAGAAACACTTATTTCCATTTGCAGTTGAATGATTAGACTTTTGAAGTTAGTGCTGCATGTGTTTGATGCAGCCAGGATATGGGCCTCAAAGAAAACTGTCAAAGCTGTTCTTTGACACTGACTGTTGTATAAGCCAATGCATTGTGTCCAGTTTGCACAAAATACTCTTATGTTGTGTCAGAAGTATGGGTATCCTTTGTTTCAAAAAATGCATAAATATCAGATACATCACAGCACATGAAATAGCTGGTGCATTTGTCCCCAAAAGCAAACTCACTGGCAGTCTTCCATGCCTTTGCAATAACAGGCTGTGTGTTACTAAAATTACCAAAGTAAACGTTTATGCTGGTAAATGAGCAAATCAAGTGCCTGGGACAAGATGGAATGTATTTGATTGGGTAAAAGATGCAACATTTTTATGTTAGCAGAAGCTTTCCATCAGAGATTCTAAACAACATAATGAGCCTCCTGGAACATTCTGTGGCACTCTGGTTTTGACAGAATAGGAGGGACATCCAAAGTCAATGAAGTCAGACAGCATCTGTTTGCAAGGAAGTCCAGGGCTTTGGAGCATATCCCCCAATACAAGCAGACTCATTAAAGTAGATACAGTGTATGAATGCGTATCAAGGAGGCCATGTGTGGGGACAGGTGCTTCAAAAGAACTTGAGTTACCAGATCCTGCAGATTGGGGATGGGAGAAGCAAGATAGATCATCCGTTATACCAAAGTGGACAACCCTTCAGTCAAGCCCAAGAAAGCTGCTATGAACTGGACTATTTTTTGCAAATGCAAGAAAGCGTGTGCACCTCCCTGCAAATGTTACACAAATAGCTTGAAGTGCACAGCTCTTTGTATTTGTGAAGGACAATGCTTTCAGAAGTGACTTATTTTGTCTCAGTTGCAGTTGTAATGATTATGCATATACATTTTGAATTTTTGTAAACTGGAAGCTCATTACGGATTTTGTAGGATATATGCTTAACCATGGGCTCTAAAATAGTCCACCTTCAAGTTGTTCCTATGTAATAAGTATCTCTGACTGGTTATATAAGGTATAAGTTGCAAGTAGCAAAGTGAATTCAAGTATCGTCTCTTATGTTGCATTAAAGAGATATGTCACGTTTCAAAAAATAAATATCCTTATTCAAATATGCATTCATATAAAAAAATTTATCTACTTTAATACTCTCACTATTTACTGGTGCATTTGCAGGTATGCCAAAGTATCGTCATGAGGTTTGATTTGAAAATTTGCAATAATAGAATATAATATTACTAAAAGTATTACCAAAGGAGTAAACGTTTATGTCAGCTATTTTGAAATGGCAGACATTAACTTATGTAAATAACAAATATGTTGAAATTAATTTGCAGAGAATTGGGAAAGACAGACAACATATTTTATACCTATGAGAGGAAGTAATGGAGTCAAAAGTTACTCTAATGTGGCTGAATAACAAAAATATGGGGTAATAATCAGTCCTTAGATTGCAAGCCCCATACTGGCCATCGGGGGACATGGCTGATTGGGGTCCATAAACAAAAATGTTTAGTGGGAGGTATAGTAAACATGTGCAGTTTTATGCTTCTACCCCAAAGTGCACAATCAGGCCCAAAATCTGGGGTTAACTGCCCCACTATAACTCAAGAGAAAACACAGCCTTCCCACAACAAAAGTTTGTTGGTTGAGTTGATGTACCAGTTAGAATAAAGGAAGAACCTATTTCTAACTGTTATTTACTTCATCTCTCCTCCAGTAGACTGCTCAGACAAAATAGTTCCAAACCAAATACAGTGTTTTGAAAATGTGGAACAAAATCCGTCTGACCAAATTTGATGTGTTCATACTTTAGCTATGAGAACGAAGATGAATGAAAGAGAGATTTACTTTGATGACATCAGTACTGCTCACGAAAAGTGTGGATCACATTCTAAACAGCTAAGGAAGGTCATGAATTCTTTGCAAAAAGTACTACTGTATTTGGGCTAGAATAAATTCACCTTGTCAAAGTCAAGGAGCTCTCGGCACTCGAAGATGGTATAGAATGTCTGGTGCTGATGTTAAGTTGATCAAAACCTGCAAAATGGCAAGAAAATTTGCCATTCACTCTGTACCATTTTCACTGGTGTCTGCCTTGGGAAGTGTAGGCTCATGTGTCCTGTATAATGATAACAATAGGGACTCAGATATGTCCACTGATGATGGCTGCAAAAACAATTTTATGATGCATGGTTAATACAAGATGAACTACATTCTTATGAGTGAAATCGAGTAAGGATGACTCCAACAGAGGTTCTCTGAGAATGCAAGAGAAGGAAGCATTGTAAAAAGGTTTCATAATCAAAGAACAACCTAAACAGATATCCTAATATATCCAATCATAAAGGTAACCAAAGATCTGCTGTGAAGTCCCAGAGTTACGAAGAGGAGTAACTCTGTGTCATAGTGGGATACAATGTTTAAACTTATTTTAGGTTTACAAGGTATAGCTCTCATGGATCCTACATTGGGTGAAGGCAGAGGCCTGTGAAACATGCGTGAACTTAGAAACACCAAGCTACGCTACAGATAGGACAAGGTTTTCATAGCATTTAAAACATACTGAGTAACAAATAGGAAATATTATAAACTTCAAGGTTGTACTTACAGAAGAGTTTTACAAATGTTGGAATGGGGTGCGGTAATACACTTGAACTGCATCAATGCATCCAAATGAGGTGTGCACTCCATTACCTACAATCAACTTTTATTGTTTTATCTCATTTCTCTATGTAGCAGAGACATGGGGATCTGGAGACTGTTTTGTGTTGGCAAATTTCTCCCATCATGCGGCAAAACAAAACTGGCACTCCTTTGATTATCTGTCTGCAAAAGGAAAATAAAAATAAGAAACCTATTCATTTACAAATTTCTGTTTTGTTACCTGATCAACACTTCATGGAAAGGCTTTCCAATTGCATACATTTATTCAAGAGCCGATGTTTCACATCGCTTGATGCATTTTCAAGGCTGAAAAAGCCATTAAAAACAATAAATACTTGTATTTATTGTTTTGTTATAAATGCCATTACAGTTACTTGGGAACCTCACTCCTGAATTGCTATTCATTAACTAGCATTTAGAGCTGGTTATTTGATAAGTAACACATTCGCTGTTAGAGAGACCACTTTCTTAACACAGTTAATCTGTGTGTTACACAAAAGTTAATTAAACAACTTGTTAACTTTCTTTTACTTATTCATTACAGTAACTAATTTACTAATATATAGGCTACTGTATTTATTTATGTAATAGGTATACTGTATACTGTAGGTCACTTTTATCTAAATAAGTCTCTGACATTATATTATGAATACAAGAATATGTGAGTAGGGAATGCTGTAACTATCTATTATGTTGGCTCTGAATAAAACAGTTTACCCCTCAACGTCTGACATCGTAGTGAATATCATTATCACAGATCAGCAAAATTGGTAAAATCTCAGAAATTAATGCAACATTCTATCCCCTTCTGTGCAAAATGATATTTTTATGATAAAATAAAGTTTTGTACATACTTACCCGGCAGATATATACTTAGCTATAGTCTCCGGCGTTCCCGACAGAATTTCAAATCTCGCGGCACACACGGCAGGTAGGTCAGGTGATCTACCTTACCGCCGCTGGGTGGCGGGAATAGAACCATTCCCATTTTCTAATCAGATTTTCTCTTCCACCTGTCTCCTGAGGGGAAGCTGGGCGGGCCATTCATCGTATATATCTGCCGGGTAAGTATGTACAGTCGCGTTCATTAGTGACGATACTGTGTACTTTGATTATCGTTCACAAGTGAAAAGAATTATTTTGATTTTTTTATAAACTTATTTTGAATTATAAGAGCAACACAGTACATATATTAATACTATACATAATATAAAATAAAATAAAAATCTTCACTGCTCAAAAGTTTGCCATTCTGGATATTATACACGAAATAAAACGAAACATTCTGAAATGTGAACGATAACATCAGGGCTGGCAACCACATCGCAATCTCCGAAACAATAACAGCACGAGAAAATTCGCACCCCTGACTCCGAAAGGTTGGCACGCCTGAAAAGCCGCCAAGCAATGCTGCAACTTGTCACGTGACACAGTGGTGGTGCTCACTGCTCAGCATTTAGCCTACTTCTGACCCGACTTCACGTTGTGATGATGGAGCATCTTGGGCGACTTCAAATAAATCCTGGAGCCAAAAGACAAGAAACCTCATTAGCTATACGGAGAGTCATAATAGAACTGCATAAAATAATATCCTCCCCATAGAAATTAGCCGCAAATTAAATATCAGTCGGGCAACAGTATTCAGGTGGATCAAACAGTTCAACGAAGAAGAGAACCTCCAGAATCAGCCTAGAAAAGGTCGACCCCGATGCACTACTAGAGAGCAGGATGAACAGATCGTTGCTAAAGTTATCTCACAGCCTATAACAACTGCTGCGAAAGTGAATCAGGAATTAGGTCTTCAAATCTCTAATGTTACGGTGAGAAGGAGATTACACAACCAAGGAATTCATCACCGCAGACCGGCAATCAAACCCTCCTTGTCTCAAAATCACCAAGAGCAACGAGTAGCTTTCGCTCTTCAGTATCTACCGTTTGAGTCAGGATTCTGGGATAACGTTATATGGTGTGATGAGAAGACTTTTGCTAGCGACGATCATGGTATACTCCACTGCTGGCGACCTAATAACACAAGGTAAGTAAATAATACCAATAGTTTTCATGTAGGCTTAGGCCTATGTGTAACATGAACTTTTTTTACTATATTGATTAAATAACTGCAAGGTAAGTAATTAATACCAATAGTTTTCATGTAGGCTTAGGCCTATGTGTAACATGAACGTTCCTTACTACACTGATTAAATACCAACAAGCTCCTTAAAATATAATTTTTCTTTTTGCTTTCAAGGATAACATTTCAAGCCTATTGGAATTCTAACGAATTACCTATCGAGAGTGAGAAAACAATCTCAATATCAATGTAAATTCCTTGTTGCTCATTTTTATTAATAGACTATTGGTGATATTCAGCGTTGATATTTTCTTCGTTTACTTGCGATAACATTTTTTTGTGTATCTCAATCTCTAGGTTCAATAAAGAAAATATTCAACCGTCGGCGGCGAAGTGGAAGAATTTCTGCAGGATTATGGGGATGGATGGCTGCGTGTGGACCAGGGAACTGATTCCCATCGACGAGCGTTTAACCGGACAGCAATATGTAGAAATTCTGGATGAAGTCCTGATCCCATCAGTGAGAAACTTCTACTACCGGGTCATTTGCCAGTCTATCTTGTAATGGACAACTCTTCTGTTCATAACTCGAAAGTGGTCAGCGAATGGTTTGCTGAACAGAACAATGTTATACGTATAGACTGGCCAGCTAAATCTCCTGACCTCAATCCGATAGAAAATCTTTGGGGACAAATGGTAAGGAATGGGATACTGGGACAATAAAACCAAACCTGCACTGATCAAACACTGCCTATCTGTGTGGGAGTCATTAAGACCGAAAAGAGGGATGAATAATTATTGTCAAAAGGTCAGTAGATTCAATGCCAAATAGACTAAGAGCTGTGATTGACAATGATGGAGGTCATACTAAATATTAGACTAATTTTTTGTTATTCATATTTATGTCATAGGTTAATAATGTATTATTTCATCTGTATAAAAAAGGGAAATTTATTTACTTTTATACCAAAGGAATATTAATTCATATTATACCAAAGGAATATAAATTTACTATTACTTTTTATTCACTATCATAATGTGTAAGACACAGTAGGAAAAATTAAATTATTTGACGAACTGTTGTTAACTGTGAGAAAGAGAGACTATTTTTTATGCTTCATATTTCCGTTGTGTTCTTACGTGATTGCATGAAATATAATTTATATTTAGTTTCTTAGGGCATTTCACGTTTCATAATTCATTAAAATCTTTATGTGAATTATTGTTTCTATTCCTTTAATCCTTTATGATTCAGTTAAATAACAATAGACTTGCATCAATACTTATTACATGCAAGGTAAGTAGGCATTAAGCCTACAATGAACAACTTAATACAAACAAATGTCAAGGACCAATAGACCTAGTAATGTGATTTAATTTAAAATGAGAGCTTGAATAGTGAAACTATACATAATTAATAACGCAAAAGCTTTGCTTTTTGTAATTTTGCTTTTTACTTTTTAACTTTCTCTCAAGTAAAAACATAGAGCCCGAAATCACAAGTAAGCCACTACGATAATTAGAAAGATAACGTGTCCCTTTAAATCAGTGACTCCTCAGCAACTATGCTGCCTGCGCACCCTCCCATGCTGTAGTTGCCAGATGTTGCTTTCTATGTTGACAATTTGTCCGAAAATCTAGATTGAGAGTATCGTAAGTTTTGAACGTGACTGTACAAAACTTTATTTTATATAAAATATCATTTTTGTACATGCAACTTACCGATCAGATATGTAGCTGATTGGCACCCTTGGAGGAGGGTAAGAGACCTTTAATATCTAAAAACGAACAACATATGTTGTAGGATATAAAAAACCATAGTTCTTACACAGTTGGGCAGAAGACTTCCTTGGATACTGTCTAGCAGGTCTGCTTGCCTCAAGGCTTCCAGCGAGGAGTTTGACCTGACTGACAGCCCTTCTGGATCGTGTCGTGGGGCTGACCCGCCCCATTACATGACAGAGCCTTATTATGGATCGTGTCCGTGGAGACTGACCCACTTACATGACAAGAGCCTTTGCCTGGGAATCATGTATCAATGGGGCTATCCCTCTTGCCCAACCAGAGCTTTGGTATCAACCAGTAACAAGGCACAACAATAATCCGACCACACAGCCAGTCTAACCTTGTTAGTGTTGAATTGAAAGGGGCTATATATACCCTCTTTAATCAACCTTAAAACACACATCACCAAAGCATTAAAATCCAACTAAAATAACTAAACTATAAAGTTAGTTTCAGCTCCTGTCCAACACCGAATCCGAGGATAAATGCGCTCCTAGAGAGAAGCACTTATCATAAGTAACTCTAACATCTCAAATAATGAGATGCAAGAGATCAATTACATCTCAGTAAGTCGCCTCTATAAGAGCCTGGAGAACTAACGTCTTGTGAAAACCAAGATATGTAATGGCTCTCCTCATCTTTCACTCTAAGAACTGGAGATTGCTCATCCTCACAAGACAGATGCGCTTCTTTGATGGCGTCCTTAATGAAAAAGCTTGTACATTCTTCGAAATGGGTCTACTGGATCCTGACTGAGCTGAGACTCTGGACTGTACCTCAGCTGTTTCTTCTTATCAAGGTAGAATTTGAAGCTCTAACCGGACACAGAGTCACCTCTCAACTCTTGCCCTGTCACTGAGAAATACCTTTTTACCTCAAAAACTGCTTGGCCATGGTTTAGAAGGAGTTTCATTCTTCGCCAAGAAGAAGGGTTTGAAAGGAGCAAATAGCAGGTCTTTCTTAGCTTCTTCTGTTCAGAAACTTGTAATTAACATTCTCTTAGCAGAGAAATGAGCAGAGAAACAGTGACTTCTGGTCAGATCCCACAGAGGCTTTTGAGAGGTTCAATTTCTTGGACACTAAAAAATTTAGAACCATCTAAATTCAGCTGGAGGCTTGAGGTCACTTGGTTTTAGGCGTTCAAAAGACCCTAGTGAGATCGTGTAGGTCTTTGTCTTCTGAGATATTCAAGACCTCTGTGTCTGAATACAGAAAAACCAACATCCTTCAACTGATCGTCAGTGCGAGGTTGCCTCTCAAGTAAAAGAAGGAAGTCAGCGATGTCTGCTCACAGAGGTACTGGAAGAGAGATATCTTCTGGGTGCACCATGCTAAGCTTTCCCTTGGAACTGGTAGGGGCCATGAGTTGAGTTCTCACAAGCAATAGCCTTTGCAGCCTTAGCGAAAATCCTGCTCTGGCCCCAGTCCTTAGATGGTCTGAAGGCAGTCAGATCAGAGCGGGAGATTCTTGTGGAATCTGTCTAAGTGGGGCTCTGAGAGGAGCCCGCTCCTGTGTGGAAGCTGATCTGGGAAAATCCATCATCCATTCCAGTACCTCTATGCAGACCAATCTTGAGCTACAGCTGCAAACAGGGCGTCAGGGTCCCACAGTTTGTTGCCTTCCGAAGAAGCAGAACTTTTCTTACTCTTTCCCAAGATCTTGGAATGGGGAAAAAGCATATATTCGGACCCTCTAAGAGAAGACCGTCTATGGCAACTGCCTGGGTCTGAGATCGACAGTTCTCAGTCTTACGTTCCAATGAGTGCCTTAAAAGAGGTCTATATTCGGCCTTCCTCAAAGGCTCCAGCACACAAACCTCTGGTGGAGAGTCCACTCCGTGATGGACTTGATCTTTTCTGTGGCAGATGAAGCCCCTCACATTCCTTTCCCCGCACGAACCTGGTGAGGGTCTGATCTTTCTCTCCTCCATACAACAATACGCGTCCTTGCTGTTTCGTAAAGGGAGAAGGAATATGTTCCTCCCTGTTTCTGATGTAAGCCAGGGCTGTATTGTTGTCAGGTTACCTGAATCACATCCTGTGACTAGTGGCTCAGAAATGAATTAGAGCTAGATGCACATGGACAGTTCTTTCTTGCTGATGGTAACAGCTCACCTGTTCCCCCTTCAGGTGCCTGACACTTCTCTCAGGCAGTGTTGCTCCCATCCCGACTCTGGCGTCTGAAAGCAACACTAGGTGAGGGCTCAAACAGCTTGAAGAGGTAATCGGTTTAATTTGTGAGATTCAACCACATGGAGATCCTCCCCCTTTACCACCATCAGAGTATCTGGAAAGCTGCTAAATCCTGAGACTACAGTCATTTCTCCCTTCCAGGTGGAGATTGAAGAGGGTCTTAGGAGTGAAGAGTCTTCCTAGAAACAAACTGTTCCAGAGAAAAGGGTCCCCAGCAGACTCATCCATTCCCTGTGGAACAGTATTTCTTTTCTCTAGGAGGGCAGTCAGCTTCTCAGGCAGATCTCGCTGCTTTCCCGGGATGGAAACGCTTGAAAAATCCCGAAGTCATCCAGATCCCAGACAAGTACTCTGCAGAGATCACCTGGGACTTCTACAAAGGTTAGTCCTAGGGACTGGGTCAAATTTAGAGTGATAGACAAATACTCAGACAAAGATCCTTGATTGTGCTCGAATCAGCCCAGTGGGTCTGGCCATGAGATCCCTTACTCCCTCTGAATGTAGCTGTGTACTGCATTCCTCAAAATGCCCGGCCAGACACTTGGGGCTGTCGAGAAGTCGAAGCACAGGGCCCTAGATGGAACACTCTTCCCTGAACCACAGACACTTGAAGTATTTCCTTGAAAGAGGATGTGGGTATGTGGAAATATACGTCCTGAAGGTCCAGGAGACCATCTAATCCTGGGCTGAAGGCAGACAAAGCCGAAGAATTAAGTCCATGTGGTGAACTTCGTCCTGATAATGAAGAAGTTCAGGCGCTTACATCCAAGACCAGCTCCACCCCAATTTCAGCACCAGGAAGCAACGATTGCCAAAACCCTGGGGAATGGAGCTCCTTGAACCGGCTCTATGGCTTCCTTCTCCAGCATTTGTTCTACTGCTTGTAGAAGGGCTGGTTCCTGACAGGATCCTTGTACCTGGCTGATAACTCCCTTGGAGTTGTTGTCAAAAGTCTCTCCTTGAAGAGAGATGAGATAACCTTTCTTTAGAATAGAGAGGGACCAGTCGTCCGCCCCTCTCTGTGCCCAGACCGGCCGTCAGCAGTCCAGCTTGCTGTATCTGAATTACTTGAATCTCATTTGGTCTTCTTAGTAGGACGTGAGGAAGACCTTCCTCTTCTCTCTGGTCTTCGACTCCTGAACGTGGCTCTTGACGAAGGGCCCCCTCGAAAGGGCTCCTGAAAGGGTACCTTCTCCTTCTTGGCAAACGGAACAGCAGGCCTCATCCTCTTGGAAGACTGAGCCAGAAGATCCTGGGTCACCTTCTCCGATAATGAGCGAGAAATCTCCTTAACAGTCTCTTGGGGAAAAAGATGGGACGACAGCGGAGCAAACAGCAGAGGACCTCTGGAGAGGCTAGATTTAGTGAAGGAGCTGGCTCGATCTTTTCTCAGTGTTGGCTCCAAACAAGGCAGCGACCGGAAGATCGTCCTCACTGCTTTGTCTAAACAAGACCAAGCGTAGCAGATTCATCATGCTGAAATTCAGGGTCCTGCGTCCTCCCTGGCCAACGCCGAGGGCAATCTATAAAATTGAAAACCTCTATAACTCGAAAAAGGCCCTTGAGGAGATGGTCCAGCTCACATTCCGTTAGCCGCTGCAGGAGAGAGCAACTGGAAGGAGTCACCAGAAGAAAATCCGCGTCGCGATAAGGGACCAACTTCCCTTCGGTTCTTTGATCTGCGTACCCAAATCCAGACTTTCCCGAAAGTCTAGGAGGAGAAAGAACACAGTCTTGCCCCTGCTTCCTTCTTCGACTGCATCCCTCCCAAGCCCTTAAGAAAGCCTTCTTCGCCCAGAAATCGTAGGGCACATCTACACAAAGGAGGGTTTGATGACTTGGTGCTGCGCCATAAGGACCCAGGAGGAGGAGGGGCAGCATGACTAAGAGAGTCTCCAAACTCCTGAACCAGTAAAGCAGCCAGCCTCTTATAGTCTGATATACCAGCGTCTTTGGGGGATTCATCCTCTGAAACTTCCTCCATAGGAGCAGCCGGAGAAGAAGGCTTGAAGGAAGAGGCGCCTATCAGGAGAAGAGTCTGAGTGGAAGCATACTGTCCATCCCGAAGCGCGCTGCAGAGGTAGGGCGCCTGCTGCTGAACTGGCGCCTGATAGGAGAGGGGCTCTGTCCACGGCGCCTGCTGAGGAGGCGCCTGTGCCAGAAGAACCTGGCAGGAGAATGGTGCTTGCTGGGAGGAGCTTATCGAGCGCTTGTCAGAGAAGGCGCCTGTCAATAGGAGAAAGGCGTCTGTGGGGAGGCGCTAGGCGGAGGGCTTCCTTTCGAAGAAGAGTGCCTGGTAGAAACGCACAGCCTGCTGGGAGAAGAGCGCCTGCTTGGAGAACAGCGCCTCCTCGAAGAAAAAAGTTTGCTGCTGGAAGGGCGCTTGACGGGAGAAGAGCGTCGGCTTGAAGAAATAAACACACAGAGCTCTTGATAGGAAAATCATCCTTCCTACCAGAGAAGAATCCTTGGCAAGAAGAACCCACAGGAGCTGACGCTGCGGCAGAGACCGACCAAAATCTGCCAGTGTCCTTGACTCCTACTGGAGGGCCAGGGGATCTTGGGCTCTCTTCTTGATAGGAGAATCCTCTGTAGGAGCGCTCAGGGCTCCGAGATCTAAGGCTTCCTTTGAGGGCCTTCAGGACCTCTTCAGAGGGCGCGACTCCTCAGCGAACCAGCTGCGCCTCGGAGAAGATGAGTCAGGCCTTGAAAAACTGCTTCCTCAGGATGCCTTTCCTATGGCGATCAAGGCAGCCTGGGGCGCTAACAACAGGAGTCTGCGAAGGGCGCCTGACCGTTGAAGGATGCTCTACATCCTCCTTGCGGCTTTCGACATTCCTCCTCCACTGGTCCTGGGAGTTTGGAAGAGGTCTAGGCCTAGGAGCAATGCAGAGCCGATCAGACTGCACTGGGGACACTGCACACATCACTGTCACTCTTACCTTCTTTCATCGCACGCAGTTGCGATTTCATCTAAGGATCCGCCTTCATTTGCAGCATTTCACAGAAGACGAATCCGCAGGTTCAGTGAAGGAGAAGGGGCTGAAACCAAGTATTAGGAGAGTCTACAGTGTTGTGTCTACTTCCAAGCTCATTAGAGCCCAGAGACCTACTAAAGCTCTAGAGGAAGCCTTCCTAGCTCTATCCTTCTCGGTTTCTTCCCATAGAAGTCAAAGTCTTCATTTCCTTCTCGAATAGATTCTCATGTTCCTTACACCTATTGTCAAAGAGCAATCATTACCCCGACACCTCATGCATACCGTGTGAGGGTCTGGCAACCTCACCTTACACTCTTGCCTAACACACACACGAAACACAGGTGCAACATTAACATCAGACATCTTTATAGAAAAGTCAAAACAAATCCAAACAGTCCACAATAGCGTATGCCAAACCAAAGATCAATACGTCACCAAAAATCCGTTCAAAAGATCCTCAGCAAGCGAAAAAGAAATCCAAGCAGGAGGAACCAACAATAGATATTGCGGAACCAGCGACAGAAAAATCTGATTAGAAAACGGGAATGGACACTATTCCCACTCTGCGACGGGTAAAGTGCAGATCACCTGACCTACCTGCGCGTGTGCGCGAGATTGAAATTCTGTCAGAGCGTGGAACTATAGCTAAGTATATATCCTGACGGGTAAGTTGCATGTACAAAATGTAATATCGGTAATACAACTAAAAAGAAAACTTACATCTTGGGTTAACAGAAAAGTGTTGGAGATGCTCTAGCATCAGGAATTTATCAGTGGCTGAACTGGAAGCCATATCATCTCAATAGTCCTAATCTTTCATTTTCTGGACCTGCAAGAAAATTCAAATAAATGGCCTGGAAATGAGCCACTGTTCGTCTTGACAATACTGGTCTCATTAAGTTGAATGAAGGTCGTTTGCTATAAGCCAATTTCCTCTTCTCATAGCATACAAATACATGATGAACAACACAATATGATAAAAATAACGAAAAAGATATCACCTAACATGAAATCTTAACCTAAGCTTACTCTGTGCCTTGGCTTACTTTTATCTTACATTTTGAATTAACATGGGGTCTTATTTTGTGCCTTGCAGCCCCCATCAGTACTAGAGAAAGAGTTAGAAATAGGTGCAGTTACCATATGTATTCATGAAGATCCAAGGTAGGCCTAGCCCAGTTTCATCCAAGCATACAGTACCTGCAAATTGTAAGAGCAAGTCAAATCAAGGTCATATAACAGTAACTGATACAAAAGCATGATGCTGTTATTCGAAAGTATCTTGTTATTTAAATTTCAGCATTGGTGAAAGCATCTTTATAATTCAGTATTTGCATTTCACGTAATTACATTATACTACACTAGCTAAAAGGAGTCCAAGATGAAACTGTTACTCTTACAACAAGCCTGTAATGCAACAGTGAGGTAAAGCAATAGACAGGCATGGTTAAATATCTGCACAGCATATAAAGGGTATGGGCCTATCACACTGACTTTGGGAGCTTTACTGTTAAATGATCTTCCAGTCTGAGACTTGAATTCATTTACAATGACACATTTCTGTCTTTAAAGTCTTCACAGACAGTAACTAACCTTAGATGAACCTGTGATGTTCAACTTCTGGATCTTCATTATACTGTCACAACAAAGCAAATGTGATGTTTTAATGAAGTAAAATAGTTTGTTCATACTTACCTGGCAGATATATATACTGTATGATGCTCTGATAGTCAAACAGAATTTCAAGGCACACGACACACGCAGTGGAGATCAGGTGGTTAGTACCCATTCCTGCGGCTGGGAGGCAGGTATCAGTTTCATTCATTTCTATTCAGATTTTCTAGTACTGTCTCTGAGGAGGTGGTAGGCACTATGAATATATATATCTGCCAGGTAAGTATGAACAAACTTTATTTTATCATTAAAATATCATTTTGTTCATGAGACTTACCTGTCAGATATATATATAGCTGAATACCACCATTGGAGGTGGGTACAGACAGAATAGGATTTAGGAAACACACTACATGTAGGTGAAAGATACCTTGGTTCCTTACCTGTTAGCATAGCTGACTTCGTGATTACTGTCACCCACGTCGCTTCATAGCAACAGAGTCTCCAGCAAGGGGTGTGACCTGTATAGCTGGTGAGTTCTAGATGATCTGTCAACGAGGGTGACCACAGTAGCGGCTAGACCATATTGACCATACAATGAGACAAGTAGTAAGAGCCAACCACCTGACCAGAGCCTAAGTTGGGATAACGCCTTCAAAGAAAACTACTTGGAGAAGTCCGCTGGGCAGTCGACAGCAACCATAAAAACACTATCAACCATTTTCTAGGATGGGATGAGTGTCATCCCTGCCCCAGGAAAGTATCTGGAAGCAGTATGGTCCTAGCGAGGCTTGGTTCATCATATGTGATCTTCACATCTCTCAGGTAGTGTAGGCGAACACAGAGTTGCCTTTACGCCAAATGTGGCACCCAGGGTATTTACTGAGTGACATATTCTTCTGAAAAGCCACTGAAGTTGCAACCGCCCCTCACCTCGTGGTATTGACTTTCAAAGTTTAAAATCGGTGTCTTGACCTCAAGCCCCACTCCTCTTGGCTTTAATGCGTATCCCTCAGAAAGCCAGAGCATTCTTGACATAGAGTAAGTCGGTCTCTTTACTGAACACCATAAACTATCTGAGGGCCTCGACTTTCCTTCGTCTTGTCTAAAGCTAGACTTTGAGCCTAACGGGGCAAAGGGGACTCTCTCTGGCTCTTAGATGGGATAAAGCCATGCCCTTGATTTCAAACTCTTGGGCCAGGGGTTGAGCGGGTTCTCATTTTTACGCTAAAGGAAGGGCTTGGAACAAACTACGTTATGTCCTTTGAAACCTGTATCTACTAAAGGCTTGCAGTTCACTAACCCTCTTACGCAGTTGCTAGGCAGTTGAAAAATAGTCTTTCTGGTAATGTTCCTCAATGGCGCTTGGGCAGAGAGGTTGAAAGAACTGGACATCAGGAACCGTAGTAACACAACATCAAATTCAGAAGGAGTCCTTGGCAGGGCACCTTCGAGGTTTGAGATCTAAAAGATCGTGAAGGTCTTTGTTGTTGAACAGATCCAAAGTTTCTATGCTAAGCAGGATGATAGCATACTCCTATATCCCTTAGTCGGGACTGCTAGTTTAACATCACTCCTCAGAAACAAGAGGAAGTCTGCCTCCTGGCTCACAGGAGTCGTGAGCCAGAGAAATGCCCTTCTTTCTACACCATCTCTAAAGACAGTCCACACTTGATTGGTACTAAATTACTGGAGAGAGTCTTCTTGCTCTGGCAATGGCTCTAGCCACTGGTCTAGAAAACCTCTCACTCTGGCCCAGCTTCTCTGATAGTCTGAATGCAGCCAGTTAGACTCAGGCGGGGAGGTTTGTGGTACCTCTCGAAGTCGCGGTTGTTTGAGTAGATGGAAACTCATGGGCAGAGATGCCGGAAAGTCCACTAGGAAGGACATGACCTCATAGACCACCATTCCCTCGAGAGAAGGCCAAAGCAGGCGATCAACGTCATCGTCCCTTCGGCAGCGCAAACTTCTGATAACTTCTCCGATGATTTACATGCGGAAAGGCATACGTCCATCCCATCAATCCCAGAGAAAGCGTCTACTGAGGCTCCTGGGTGAGGAAGCAGGGAGCAGTAAGAGAATCTCTTCATGGAGATTTATAGAGAGAGATCTACCAATGGACGTCCCCAAAGCTTCCACAGTCCTTGAGCGCACCTCTTGGTGTGGGGTCCACTGGAGTCGGCGGCAGTTGTCATTGCCCGACTTAGAAGATCATGAGACGTTCTCTCGCCTGCAACAAACCTCGTGAGGATCGTAATATTCCGGGCCTGAGCCCACAGAAGGATGTCCTTTGCTAAGGCGAACAGGGACTGAGAGTGAGTTCCTCCCTGTTTCTTGAGGTATGACAGGGCCGTGGTGTTGTCCGAGTTGATCTGGACAACTCGGTTCGTGACTCGTCCCTCGAAGAAAAGAAGGGCCAACTGAATCGCCCCCAATTCTTTTTGAGTTTATGTGCAGGACACCTGTTCCCCTCTCCAGGTACCCGGCATTTGTCCCAGTGTTGCTCCCCACATCCCGAGATGGGCCAGCGTGGAAAACAACACTAGGTGGGGTTCTGAAGTTTGAGAGGCCTTCCTGCCAACTTTGATGGATCGAGCCACCACCTTGGTGATCCATACCTTTGTGAAATACTCAGAGAAACTTCCAGATTCTCCTTGTCCTGCCAGTTCTCTGCAGGAAGAATTGAAGCGGTCTGAGATGCAGTCTCCCCAGGGGAAACAAACTTCTCCAGCACGATGAAATGGTCCCTGCAGATATCCATTCCCTCACCGAGCATGTTTCTTTCCGCTTGGGAAAGGCTGAAACTTTGTCTAAACACTGAAGTTGTCTTTCTTGAGCGGAAGCATTTCGAAAAGCCACTGAATCCATCTGAATCCCCAGATAAATGATGGACTGGAGTCAGGAGTCAGATGGGACTTTCAAAAATTCACCAGAAGTCCTAGGGACCGTCCAAGTTCAAGTCGTGTGAATCTCCAGACACCTGCGTCATTGGCGAGGCTGGAATGAAACCAATCGTCCAAATAAAGAGGACTTATTCCTCCAATGAAGCAATCTACTTAACATTCCTCATTAAAATCGTGAAAACCATAGGGCTGTGCTGAGCGAAGCAGAGAGCCCTGAACTGAAACACCTGTCCCATAGGACAAAATCTCAGGTATTTCCTCGATAGAGAGATGTATAGGGACGTGAAAATAGGCGTCCTGGAGATCGAAGAAACCATCAGTCGCTGGTCTTGGGCTCCATGACCGACTGGGGCGTCTCCATTACGAACTTTCTTTCAGAACAAATGGATTCCAACTTGCTGACGTCAGAACTGGTCTCCATCCCCTGACTGCTTGGTACCAGAAACAGCCTGTTGTAAAAGCCGGGATTGTAAATCTGAGACCTGTTCAGCTCTCTTCGAGCATTTGCTCGGGTAGGTGAAGAATCTGCTTCTCCCTGCTGATAGGATGGCGACAGATCTATGGGTTTTACATTATATAGGAGGCAAGATGAGAATGGGATCTTGTATCCCTTTTCGATGACTTGAAGGACCAGTTGTCAGTCCTCTCTCTCTCAGGCTCTTAGAAAGCCTGGCTCTACAGTGTCTGAAGGTCCACGAGTCATTTCTTACCCTGGTCTTAGAGGGCTCTACCTCTTGAGGACCTCTTCCTCGAAAGGAGCGATCGAAGGGTCCTCCCTGCAGAAAGAACTTCTGAATCTTGGAAGCCTGCCCAGGGAAGAAGTCAGAGGGACTGCTGGGCGTCTAGAAGACTGGGCCAGGGGTCCTGAGTAGCCTTCTCTTGCAAAGTCTGGCAGCGTATCCTTGACTAAGGACTGGAAAGATGGCTAGAAAGCGAGGCCGAACAACAACTCTGCTTCTGAAGGGAGGGCCGACCCATAGTGAAGTTGCAGTAAATGAAACTCTCTTCTTTCAAAGCCCCGTACAGAAGTGGGCAGCTAGTTCTTCAGACCATCCCTAACCGCCTTGTGCATACAGGATGGGACGCTGAACAAATCTCCCAGACTAATGGGTCAGGACTCACAGGCCTGCAAGTCCAGGACTCCCAGACACCAGTCCAGAAAGTTGAAAACTTCCAAAGACCTGAAGAAGACCTTTCAGATGGTAGTCGGTTCAGATAAAGACCAGGACACCTTCGCTGATGAAAGGAGGGGCCTTCTGGGTAGATCCACAGGCGGGCAAATCCCCTTGGGAGAGAGGAGGAACTCTCAACCAACCTCCTCTCTATCTCGTGCCAAATTCCTGCTTTTCCCTCAATCTTGTGGAGGCAGGGCAGAAGAAGTCTTACTGGGGCCTTCTGGAGTCCATCCACTCTGAACCTTATTTAATTTTCACCTTTAGAGAGACCTTAGCCATCTTCACAAAACCAGAAGACTTTTGTGGTTGGAGCGAGGACCTGGGAGCGGAGCAGAGAGTTTGGCTTTGTCCCCAAACAAGTCCTTCAGCAGCCTAGTCAGAACAGTAGTCTGAAGAAGCTGAAGAAGTAGAGGACTGATCCTCAACTGCAGGATCCAGCTAGACAGCTCTCCTTCTTCCTTAGGAACAACCCGAGAAGGGAGCAGGAGAAGACCGGGAGAATGACCCTTACCCAGACCAACACGCGAAGGACTGCTTGGAAGAGAAGTCGAGAGGGATCGCGAAAAGTCTCGGGCAGAAGAGTCTAAACGAGCGTCCTGACGAGATACCCGACGAGCTTCTTGACGATCGATCCGACGAGAGTCCTGATGAGAGCGAGCAGCGAGGGAGGCGTCTTGCCCTAGCAGCAAGGAAGCGTCGTGCGAGTAGCAAGGGAAGCGTCTTACCGAGAGAGCAACGAGGCGTCTTGCGACAGCCGGGGCGTCGCGGCCCGAGCAGCAGGGAGGCGTCGTATGAAACAGCAAGGGGCGTCTTGCCGGGCAGCATGAGGAAGCGTCATGCTTAGCAGCCAAGGCGTCTGGCGAGAAACAAGAGGATCGTTGTAACGAGGAAGTCAGCCTGGCAGCATGAAAGGCTTCAGAAGCGGAAGTGCGATCCTGCCGGGAAGCCAGTAAGCGCTGGGCAACAGGACTTCTAGAGGGCGAAGCATGGATGACGACGAACATGGAGAAGGAAGGGAAGGTTTGGACCTCTTGATGGCGGCGGATCTTCCCGGCGACGTACGTGTCGTCTCGCTTCTGGGCGTGGCGACCAGTACCTCGCATGCTGGCGGCAGCTTGCGAGTAGGAGAGTCACTCCTGGGAGAGAGGGCTGATCCTGCATGAGAAAACGGTATTACGAGGGCCTTCTTCCTTCTCACAGGGAAGCAGCTTTCAACTTCATGGAAGGCGGCCGGGCGCTCAAAAGCATCATCGTCCGATGACGTCCTGGTCTCTAGGCGGATTCGCGTCAAATCCTCGGAGAAGGCGGCGTCCGCGAAAGGGGCGTGAAGCGTCCCGCTGCTGAAGCTTCTCTTCGAAGCGAGAATCCCGATTTCCCTCCGGCGCGGGAAGGAGGAATCGAGGAAGTAATCTTGAGGTCGTGCCCGAGCTACGATGTAACCAGCTTAGAAGCATCATCAGGACATGCCAGAAGGCGCCCAGATCGGTGGGGGTCGTAACCTCTGGCTTCCCGACTTACACTCCAGTCATAGGAGTCCGACAGAAGAGTCTAGACCCTAGAGCATGCTCTGGCCGATCTGGCCCCTGCAACACTGGGACAGACACTATCACTGCACTTGGCACTTTGAAGGCAGGCATTTTAGCTGAAGTTGCAGATGGAGACGCAACCGCCAGGGCATCACACCTTCCGCAGACACAACCCGGGCTCGGGCAACACCACAGGGTTAGGAAGAGCTGTCTACAGGAGGTTTATGGGTGAAAAAACACTACCTGACTCTGCTTCTGGAGGAAGACGCCAGTCTATCTCACTCTAGCACCTACACATAAGAATCATAAGTCCTCCAACTAGCATCGGGCGAGATTCCACTCCTTACGCCGGTCATTCAACAAACCGACATGCCCCTGCCCGACGCGCCATTTTGAGATCTACGAAAATTTTAGTGCTGCCTCTGATCTTGCACATAAACTGCGCTAGAAAGAACTAGATTCAGACATCCCGTCCAAAGGAAAACAAAGCCAAATCAAACAATCCACAATAGCGTAGCTACTATACAAAGTCCAAGTCAAAAACCAAAAGTCAAACAAACAAATACTTAAGTGACAATAAGTTTTATCCGAAATCAAGACGGAGGTACTGAAAACAAGTGTTGACAGTACCGGCGACAGAGAAAATCTGAATAGAAAATGGAATGGTTCCTGATACCGCCTCCCCAGCGGCGAAATGGGTACTAACCACCTGATCTCCCACTGCGTGTGTAAAGTAAAGTTTGAAATTCTGTGGGACTATCAGAGAATACAGCTATATATATATCTGACAGGTAAGTCTCATGAACAAATCAATATTTAGGAATCTTACCACTTAAAAACTTGAACTACAAATATGTGCAAGGCGCAAGGCATTCGGCCATATCACCAATTTGTTCGCTCAAAATTCTAATATACAGTCTGTTAGCATTCACAAATTAGTCACGGATTAAAGACTTCAGTAGCTTTGCAAGTTTACTGCTCTAGCTGCCAGTAAAGATCAACTTTTCTTAAAAACTCTTTGGTGATGCTCTCTGAGGGAGGCAGAAGGCTGGAGATGTACTTCATTGACACATGCAGTTTCTTTACCATTACATTAGCCAGAAGATAGACAAACATCCTGTTATAGAGACCTAATAACTGACCAAGAGAAAACATGATCCTTCTGCACCAGTATATGGGTGGCTCCCAAAAACCATTTCTTCCAGTCAAACTTGACTGGGATCTCCCAAATAAACCACCATATCGTGTTATATTAATCTGCATTATCTGCATTAAAGGAAAGAATGATATAGGAGCCTGTTTTGCAATTATGTAGTAGATATGCTTGCAAGGAACAGGCCTGGGTCCAAGAGCAACCTTGTGAGTCTCTTGTTTGGCAGCAGAAACAGTTTTGAGAAGTCTATTAATTTACTGCAATCCCTACTAGTATCTCGTCTCTTCATCTTAAACTTGATATTTTCAGCGACATCTGAAATGGTGGTGCTACTGAAAAGTCATAACCCTTGTTAATGGGGTCGTTTCACATGGAGTAGTTTTATAGTACAAGAGCTAATGGTTCCTCCTTGTGGTTCTGAAGTTTTGAGACCCAAAGATCTCCCACACCCAGCTCAGGACTTCAGAAAAGGCAGCCTTGCTTTGCAAAGTCATGGCTGTCTCAGATTCATCTTCATCAGTATGCTTATGTACCACATGGTCCTTTGTCAAGTTGAAATGCCTATGCTTAGCTGGTATCAAAGATATCTAATGCAGTGAACATTAGGTTGAGGGCATGTGGGCACAGTGACTGGGCTGGTGACTGTTAGGAGACTGGCCTGGTACATCATCCAGGACTTCTCCACTCCTGAAGAAGAACACAATTCCTTTGCCATCCTGAAAACAAAGAACTCTGATGAAGATGAATCAGAATGTCCACTGCAGCACTCCTTCTTGACTCTCTTGACTCTAGGTTCTACTCCTCATAATGCACAACACTGTTAGGCAACCACTCAAGGCCTGTTTCACAGGTAAAGTCATGCAAAGACACTTGACCATGGCATATGCTGCAAAAGAGGTGAAGAATCTTGTCGAGAGACAATCTGAGTGCATAACAGATTCTATCTGGATGTCCTTTACATGTCTGCTGGAAGACATCGACAAGAAACTGACTACATAAACACTATACATAAAAAAAGTAGCACAAAGATAACAGAAATCACAAAGTTGAAAATAAAGACTACTAGTATACAAACTTATACAGTGTAGTATGGCAAAAACCAATGATAAACAGGACAAAACAATATAAAGGAAATTTGTAAAAAAAATTTTTACATAAATACTATATACAATACAAGCAAACAGCCTACCAAATGATAAGTCATATTATAAATGTTAGGAAGGTAGTACCCAGAAAATATAAGATAGAACAGTCAGTTTAACTGTCACTTACAGAGGAACAAAAATTACTGGAGGTTAGCAAGAATGAACACCAACCTCCAAGTGCTAACAACACAACCACATGTTAACTAATAATTAGGAAACACACAAAAACTTGAGAAAATGTACAATAATGTGCAAAACTTGGAAAAACACAATGGAAAGTCGCCAACAACAGCTAAGAAGTGTAATTCTCTGGATAAATGAATAACTGTTACTTCTCACAGTCAAGTAAAGCCTACACTATCAATTTTATTGATGTTGACAAGATTGATTCAATACCTGGCAAGTCAGTCATATATCTTCATCCAACAAACTAGACTACAGTATTACGGAAAATTCTAAACATTGGTTAAAGGAAATTTCAATACAGAATGGCCTTAAACCATCAACACGAAGTAAGCAGATCAAGGAAAAAACTCACAACAGAAGTACAGTACCTACCAATCTTTAGACTTTCTTCTTCTTTCAACCTTATTAGTCCCACTGTATAGCAGGGTCGGCTGCTCGAGTCAACTTTCTCCATCTATTTCTATTCCTAGCATCTTCTTCCCCAAGTCCCACCTCACCCATATCCCTCCTCACCACATCCATCCATCTGATCCGTTGACGCCCCACACTCCTCCTCCCCATCCCTGGCATGTTCTTAACTCTCTTGATTGGTTCCACCTCCTCTCTTCTTATTACATGGCCATAGTATTTCAAACAAGCTTCCCTAGCCTTCTCCTTTACATTACATATACCACACATTCTTCTTATGTCTTGACTCTCCCTCCTTTCCAGTAGTGACATTCTAGCAATCCATCTCCCCATCCTCATCTCAGTTCTTTCCAACTGTCCCTCCTCTTTCCTCGTAAGTGCCCAGGTTTCTGCCCCATATAATAGTATGGGCCTGATAACTGTCTTATAAATCTTCATTTTGAGCTTTAATGGCATTCTCTTGTCTAAAACAACTCCAGTTACTTCTCTCCATTTTCGCCATGCTTCTTTCGCTCTCTGTCTCACTGCTTTCTCAGTACCTCCCTCTTCTGTTATTATTGATCTCAAATAATTAAACTCATTGTTCTCCTTTAGCACTGTACCATCTTCCACTTGAATGTTTACTTCTTCATTTCCTTCTCTACTACTAGTCATTAGCTCTGTCTTCCCAATGTTAACTTTAAATCCTTTCCTTTCTAGGGCTCCTTTCCATGCTAAAACCTTTTTGCAGTTCTTCTTATGTGTCTGCTATAATGACTAAATCGTCAGCAAACAACAGATCCCACTTCATCGTTGTTCCTTAATTCTGATGTTAGTGTGCCTGTAATGACGAGGAACAAGGATGGACTCAGAGCTGATCCCTGATGGAGGCCCACCTCAACAGGGAATGTCTCAGTCTCCCCATATTTTGTTTGTACAGTAGTTCTTGCACCCTCATACATCATCTTCACTAACCTTACCAACTTCTCTGGTATTCCTCTCTTTCTCAAACACCAATAGACTACTCTTCTTGGTACCCTGTCATATGCCTTTTCAAGACCCACAAAACACAAGTAAACTTTCCTGTTTCCTTCCAGATACTTCTCTTGGACTTGTCTTACTATAAAAACAGCATCCACTGTGCTCTTTCCTCTCATAAACCCAAACCTACCAATCTTTAGACATCACAATTTTATTACTACATGGAAAAAGTGAACTAGAATGAAAAAGATGAATAACAAGATAATTGTTAGAATAATGGTGGAAAATGGAAATATTTCAAATAAGCTTGGAAATTCTGGACATGGCTTCTAACAGCCATGTAGATTTGCAAAAGTAAAAGTAGGTGATGGGCAAATACTTTAAACCCCAGATGACTCATGTGTCATTAACAACCATTCTACATCTGTCCATTATGCAACTGGCTAAAAGGCTCTCTATGCTGAGAACATTCAAGACCATAAATGCTGCAACATATAAGACTGATAGATTGTGGTAAACAGTCTTGTATTTTCTTAATTAATGCATTATGATCCCAAGATACCCAGGTTAATTAAACATATTTTCCCTATGCTGTTAAGGATAAGTAAAGTGAGATGGAACTGAAATACAATTAGCATTCCATCTTCAAAGCTGGACTAGATTTACATAATTGATTGAGAGTACCATATAAGAAAATGTGTAAGTCGACATCTGAAGGCAAAAAACATCTCTCCAAAACAGGGGTTGCCTTGTATGCAGAATGTCAAGTGTGAACCATTGCCACTGGGGAGTAAACAAGCAAAACTGACTATCTAACATTCGTTGTACACCAATAACCATAACTCCTGCAGTGCACCACTGCTATTCCCTACTGAAAATCATGTTCGGTAAATCTATTAATGTGGGTTTTATATTAATATGTCAATGGTTTATATAGCATGGAATTGCCAAAGTTGCAATTCAAGTACACCTACCCTATAAACCTGCCAAATGTATCCAGCTGATGCACCTAATACTCACTGTAAACCTGTTATATACCTTAATTCTCACAACTGGGTTTGTTTTTCTTTGTACTATCATATGGTACAGATTAATGGTTTATGCAAGTTTGTTTCAGCAGTGTTGGCACATATTACCAAGCTATATTTCTAATATTTCTGTAACAACTTTCTAATAGCATTATGCTATCTGTTAATGAGTAACAACAAATAAAACTTGTGATGTTTCAGTAGTGCAATATAGGTAGTTTGGCCTGTTTCTGCTAAATAACACATGTTCCTTTGAGTCACTTATGAGTGATACCAACAAGTAAAGTACATTGGTTTATGTGGGTTAAACTTTGATTAATAAAAAGTTAAATCTCAAATAACTTATTTGTTATGCATGTTCAGGAGAGGTGGTATTGCATTACTTTTGGAGGTTATATTATCCAGCGAATGTAGGCCTAAACTTAAAGAATCCTCAAAATTTAAGGGGTCAACTAATTACACATACCCCAGTATATATGGCATATATCTAAAATATTTTTTGCTATAAAATCAATGTGGTCTACCCAGAGTAGTAAAGGAAATGAGATCTTCATGGGACCACATTAAAATTTTGTGAAAGTAAATTTGTACTTCAACTGCTTTGAATGACAGAGTTTGAGTTTCCAGAGTTGGCAGTATGTACCTATTCTCTATCATGAAATTGAAGCTCACGAGTTTTGTACAATCCTCTTTTAAGACAGACCAGTGAAGGGGCAGGTTATTATTTATTCCACAACATCAAAGCACAGGTTTTGATCTTTTCAAAAGTGCTATCTCTGCAAGATTCAACGCTTTCTTGGCTTGCTCTCCCAAAACAAGCTTAGGTTCCCAACATTAGAGTCACTTGGCAAATGTCATGACAAAACTAGACCAAAAGGGACACAACTCATTCCTGAAACATTTCAAATTAAAACTGTTAAGAATTGTAAGGTCACCTCTATTTAAGGGTTCACTTTGTGAGAGATCAAATGTTTCAACACTGATATCAATCATTATCAAGACCAATGAACATGGTACGTTCATTATTCTCCTTTCACTTGGTTGTTGCACATTTCATCTCATAATATTTCATAACCTTTCCATGAAAAATGGAGCATGAAATGTGATTTTGTGGTGATGGCATGCCAGCTTATCTGCAGTAGATTCAAGTCATTGTACAGTAGCCAATTACAACAAGAGACAAAACCTTCAGATATTAGGCAGAGTAGGGAGACAGGGATACTTAGTGTTATTTGGAGGGGTCAAGAAGGGGCAAAGACCCCCTGGCCAGGTCAGGGCAAGACACCCTAAGTTAGGTTAGGAGGGCAAGGCACCCTAAGTTAGGTTAGGAGGGCAAGTTTAGTTAGGTTAGGTCACAACATTCTATGAAAGGTTAGGATTTCTCATACGTACCCGTCTCTCTGCTCTGCATCTGCTCAAAGCCTTGTATACAACTCAGGGTGTACCGTTCTTTCTGTATACTACACAGGTTAGCACTTTGCCATTTGCACATATAACCTTGCCCAAAGACCAAAAAGGTAAATGGATTCTGCACTCTCTACAAAGTTGTTCAGGGGAGAGTTAAACCCAGGTGTAGAGTACAAATTTTCTGAGCTCCCTCTCAGATTAATGGCTCTTTAATAAATCCAATATTGGGTTTTATTTCATTTATTCTTTCTTCAGAGCTCATCACAATTGCTAATTAAAGCTTCAGAATTTGTGTACATAACCTTCCAACATTCGACTGAAAACTTAGGCTGCTTTCTTTTATTATTTATATCACAGTGGTTAACTTCTCCTAAAGATCTTACATTGTTGGTACATACTACCTTCTTTTGGTGCAGTATTATTAGTCTCTAAAGGAAAATGTCAACAGTATTCAAGTTTGGATTAATCAGTGTTCTCCAGTGAAAGACATCTAATTATTTCTTTCTTACAATGCTTTCATCTATGAAAGTAATTCCAATTTCATTTAGGCCTCCCAATAGAGTTGTGACCATCTTAGGCCTAGGGAAATTCTTATATTCAAGAGGAAATTCATTTTGTATTCAAAGAAGAATAAGAAGAAATTAATTGCCAGAAATTATTCATTTTCACTTTCTTATATTTGAAGCTGTGAAGAGAACATGAAGCCGATCTTATCAAACTTTATAAGAAGAAATTAATTTTGAGAGCCATTGATTGGATGGTTATTTTTCTTTGACTCAGCCACCTCCCGCTTTATAATTTATATTTTTCTTGGGTAAAATTCATCAAAACAAAAATTTCTTCTCAATACTAACCTTCGCAAATGGGCTAAGGACTTGTATATTTGGATAAAAGACCATTCTGAGGCTATTGAGGGATTGATTTTATTTTCACAATGAAAAAAAATTAAAAATGAAAAAATTGAGTCTTCAAAAATTACCCAAAAAGAATAAATGCCAAAACAAAAATTATGCAAGGATTTTCACTACTCATACAAGCACTCTCATTATCTGAAGTCTGAAATCAGTGTCTTACCATCTAACATAATGCTTTAAATTTTGCAAAATGGAAGAGACGTAAGTGAAGTTTTCCTTATACCAATGTTACAAAAGGGAGTATCCTATATTAACCCTACAACCATTATGTAATTTAGGCCTAGAGATGGCTCTAAAACTTCAACAGTGTTACATCCATTATATGAATTATCTAGTTTTACCAAAGACTCCCCTGCAGCGTCCAAAACATAAAAACCATATTGCAAATAAACCGTCTTGTCCCTTTTCAGACCACTTCCAAGACACCAGATGAGCAAGTTCAAATTCTTAACATTAGCCTACTGTCCAGCAAACTGTTTACTTCAGCTTAACTTACCTCTGACACATGTATTTTCTGATTAATCTTGGCATGGTTTTCCTGTTCTGAATGACAGAAAATCGTCCATTTGCTCATTTGTAGTTATTACCAACATGTCGATGCTGTCATGGAGAATTGTTGCTGTGGTCGGTTCCATTCGTTTCCCGTTTTTGTATCATCGTTACTATCAATAATAACACTTAGCTTATTATTTACTGTACCACGACAATTACCTTTGATAGAATTTCTAACCTCTTGAAACATTCCTCTTTAGCATTTGAGCGTTCTGTTTTTATAATATTCAGTCTGCTTTTAAATGAGAAAGCTTTTATTTTTTATCTAATGGTTGAAACGAACGCAACTAAATGACTACTGATGAGAAGGAATTCTTCTTTCAAACTGAGAAGGTGATTTTTGAGGTCAATCTGAGCAACCACTACCAAATACACATGCTTACGTAAACACACACACACACACACACACATTATATATATATATATATATATATATATATATATATATATATATATATATATATATATATATATATATAACGGGTGAAAAATAATTCCTCTTTCTTTCTTACTTGTACATTGGCATTTAAACTCAAAAGCAAGATAATTATAATAATTTCCCAATGGAGGGGCCAAGGAGGTTCTCACATTAATGTCCTGATCTAACCCAGACCTGAAGAAGACGAAGAGAATTCAGAGGGAAAAAGAATGGGGTAACCGATACTTCTTCCCTCATTAAGGATGCGCCGTTGCAAAGGCAAACCATCCCCTTGTAAAACTAAACTCAACTGATCAAAGATTTTTAGAGCTGTTGTACAGAGAAACCCATTCTACCACTGCTAAGTGTACAGAAAACTTAACTTACAGGCAATGAAAGGGAATGAAACCAAAAGAGAGAGAAAAGGGAATGAGAGGGAGAGATTATTTTCTGTTCTAAGTTCTTCCCGGATTGCATCTCCACTCAGTTTCCCCTTTAGCTTGAGGATGAAATGAAACACAGCCCTATGAGGGTGATTCTTTACTCAAAAAAGTGTGACATCGAATTTGGCTTCTAAGAAGAGACGAAGAAAAAGAAGGCTGACTCAACCACCTTTTTTAAAATTTTTAAATATTTAATATTATTCTGTCTACACGCACAAACACATTATGGGAAATGAGAGAGAGATAGAGAGAGAGATAAAAGATCAAATATTAGTTTCCTTTCTCTCTTTCTACAAACACTCTAAAAACTCATTATCATATCTTTTACTTTTATTTAATGTTATGATTCGTGCCTTGACAAACAATATTTACAACATATATATTATCAACTACAAGTTTGCATAAGATAACAACTTCAGCTCTACGGCAGCTACTCTGCTCATCTTGAGGAGCTCTAGGAATGTGTAGCAGCGGTAGGATTAATAGCATGTTCGTTGGAGACGCGCTCGAGAATACGCCTCTCGAGCTCAGGGCAATCACTGATTGGTCTAGAGACCATTTAAACAAACCAATCACTGACTGCGAAGCAAGAGCCATATTCTCAAACTCAACGTGTGGGACTGCAGTGAGAAGCTCTGCCTGTGTTTATTCATCAGAAATCACGGATGTTTTATTTAGTTTGACATCAACTCGGGTCTGGAAGCGATAATATTGGATCATGACTCAAGGGGCTGACGTGGGATCTGTGAGGGAAAGCAAGAAACGTGACCCTGTTTCATGATAGCCAAGATTTGAGCAAAATTCTCTGTTGTCAATTGAGCAGAATTTCCAACTGCACTCGCTCGTATATATTGATTTCTTTGTGATTGCCTTTTCACACGGGGCGAAAAAAATGAGTTTTAACCACGGTATGATACTAGACAATTTAAACGTGTTTTATGAACACTTGCAACCTCCTAAATCCTGCATTTCATCATTCAGAAAAAGACTGTGACATACTTGGTCATGAATGGGAGTCCTGAAAATTAAAGTCATCAGCAGGGGACATCATCTAACGCTTCAATTTAAATCCACCATTTCGAGATGAAACGGTGAACCTTAAAAGTTTTTCGTCACGAAAACGGGTTGTTAACTGGATATTAGTCGCAACAAAATGCTAAATAACCGTGGACAACACCCGATCCTTTCTAATTGGTGCGAGTCCAAAACGATAATGCAGCCATCGGGAAGGACATGTAATATCCAAATTTCAAAATCTGCCTTCAGTGACACTCGAATTACTTCATGCCTCTTTTCAAGACACACCCATTTCTTCTAAAAACACATGTAAAAATGATCTATCATACGTTCTAAACTCCCTTGGTCTTTAAAAAAAAATATTCTGATTCATCTACTGTTTCCTCAAAACGTTATCCGGCAATCGTTGTTTATCACCTTCATCACAATTGTTTTTCATTTTTTTTATTTGCCGACTGGCGGGGATAACACGGTCTGCGAGTGCCTACGATAACCTAAAGTGTAAGAGTTGTGATGAGCTTCAAGAATAATGAGGAAAATATAATGAACGAACGGCGTGGGAAAAGTAAAGTGCAAGGGACAGAAGAGAGGACGAATAAGGTTCAAAGAAACGAAGTGGAGAAAACTAGTAAAAAAAATAATTAGACATCCATAAATTTACAAGGAAAAATAATGCAAATTATTATTTACATATTCGTAGCAAAGCTTAGGTAGATAGGTAAAGAGAGAAACAAAGTAAAACGTAGGCATCTCGCGAGTTGAAGAACCTGTGTCTTGAGTCATACTAATTATTTTCTTCTAAGAAACAAACATCGAAATTTCTATTTACTCTTCTGTTTGTTACTGTTGTTTTCTCTTGAGGTATACTTCAGGAAATTCTATGAGATATCTCTGAGCGAACCGGGTAGCTCTGGCGTCATGAGGGATTTATTCAATTTGGTCTGACTCAGAAAATTCTCATTGAATCTGAAAGCCTTTATAAGTTTTGAATGGGATCTGGGCAGTTATTCATACTTCCAAGGATTCCGCATTTTCCTCGGATTTTATATTGTTAACAGCTAAATTTAGATTGCAAGGGTCGACGGCACTTTGGAAATACCTAGCGTTGGTGGGAACCGTTTATGTAAGGATGGTTAAGTTAGGTTAAGTTAGGTAACAGATATACTTGGAGGTAAACCCCAAAATGCAGTCTCTCCAGACACAATTTCCGACGTGATTTAAACTTGAATTTCAGAGACAGAAGAGTGGGCGATTCTAAAAGTGTTCTGCAGGCTCTAAAGTTGGGTTGAAGACCAGAAGTCTATTTAATGGGTGTCTAAATGGGTTCTGTTGACAGGAGGCAAAAAACTGGCGCACTATCTTTTAATGGGAGACTGAAGGAGGACCTCATTTTGGAAAGTCCCCCGCTTCTACGCAAGGTAAATTATAACGTGGGAATTTCAACGACCCCCTAAAACAAGTTTGACTCTATAATTAATTGTCATTTTGAAAATATGTAACGATTTCTGCTAAGTAACAACTGTCTATAGTCACGCGATCTCATGGGGTTAATAATGAGGCTCGGCCAATTGCGTCAAAAAAAGGAGTTTTTGATTCTGATTGCACTAAAGAAAGGATCCTACATTTACTTCAGAGGATAACAAAATATTGCAATCATAAATGTAGCAGCGAATGTCTGCATCTTCGAAGTGAAATCGTTCATGGTCGACCGAGACTCGTCATTATCCTGAGTTGATCGAACAATTAGAAGTCCATAATTTTAGTCCATATATAATTTGATAAATTTCTAAGCAGCATTTGTGAACATTTAAAATCTCTATTTTTTTGCAGCATTTGGTAAATAAGTTAAAATCTCTAAATTTTTGCAGCATTTGGTAAATAAGTTAAAATCTAATTTTTGCAGCATTTGGTAAATAAGTTAAAATCTATTTTTTGCAGCATTTTGGTTAATATCTATAATTCATATTTAAGCAGCTAAGCGGCCACAGTCGGCTATGGTAATTGCCTTCGAAGGACGATACACCTGCGTTGCATCCCCAAGCTGGGTCATCCTGAAAAAAAGACAGAGAGTTATGGAAAATTATCATTTATTAGAGAAATAGCATACTTGCTCACGTAACTTAGTCCAGAAAAAAAACTATTATGGAAATCAATAATAAATGTAAGAAAAAATATTTCTATTAAATAATATATAACGTGCATTCATATTTTTTTTCTTCAGTGCGTAAAAGTGATGGCCTGCAGGTAGCTAAATAGTCTCCACGTTTAGCTTTACAGTCGTCCAGCCAGAACCAGCCTCTCTCACCACGGTTCTTACTATTTGGACACTCTCTTATATTACCATTATTGTTGACGCTCATATCATCGTCTTTCCGCGGTCAACGAGTCAGACGGTTTCATCATCGCGTCCTGGCAACCTACCATTAAGACTTCGGACATACCGTTGATCCTTAGGCTAAGAGCCTTCAGATAAGTTGGAGGAGGCTATATTCTTTTAGTAAATGGAAAGGTCAACAGGATAGGTCTACAAATACCTCTTGAGTAAAGGAAAGTTATCAGATTTAGGAAACAAAGAAGCAAGAAGAAAATTCCATGGCATGGGAGCAGAGAGAAAGAAGTATCTCATTAAACGTCTTCAGCAGCTTCCATCAACAGCACGTTTTCCATCCATGTGTAGCGCAAAAGGACTTCTGCGTTCTCTTCTGCTTCTTGTAAGGCGAACATTTCCATTTGTTTTTATTACAAATCTCCCCTGTTTTATTTTCTCTTATGTCTAAGCCACTTTGTAATGTTTTGGTGAGTGGTCCTCTTAACTCGTTGCATATCTCTCCTTCCGTCATTGTTATCGTAAATTTAACTTTGTCTTTTCTTGTGATTGTTTCTGCCCAAAAATGGCATTGCTTCACCTCAAGGCTTTCCCTAAGAGGATAAGAGCTGAGCTTGACCACAATAATATCGCTCAGATCTCTCACATCCTCTGTAAGTACCCTCATATATATATAATATAGTAATCTCTCTCTCTCTCTCTCTCTCTCTCTCTCTCTCTCTCTCTCTCTCTCTCTCTCTCTCTCTCTCTCTCTCTCTCTCTATATATATATATATATATATATATATATATATATATATATATATATATATATATATATATATAAATATATATATACTGTATAAATCAGAATAGATTTGCATTATAAAAATTATTAGGACTGAAATCTGTTTGAATTTTATTTTTACACATACACACACACACACACACACACACACACACACACACACACACACATATATATATATATATATATATATATATATATATATATATATATATATAGATAGATAGATAGATAGATAGATAGATAGATAGATAGATAGATAGATCTGATTGTCATTATGAAAATTATTAGGACTGAAATCTGTTTGAATTTTATGCTGATTCTTGAGATTGAAACAGGTGTTACTAGTTTTCTTCACTTTCTACATTACCTTTTAAAATACGTAAATCTTGTTAACATTTGTCCGTGACAAAAAGAACTAACCAGTCTACCTGGACGTGGAAATGAAACTGGCCAGAAAGAAACAATTAAGATGGAAAATTATTGACAAAGCTAAACCTTTTCCATTCCTCAATCATCCCATCACCTCAGGACAAAAGAAGCAAACGTGACAAGTTCCTCGCAAGATGCCGAACTCAATCTTCTGTTTCGACTAAGTGTTGCACTTGGCAGGTTTCCAGTTCACAGAGGTGACTCCGTCAGGGTCGAGGGAGGACGTATATTGCAGTCCTCACGCGAGCAAACACACATGTATGAGCCCATGTGCAACTGCAAGCTCATTCAACGCACACGCAAACCGGCAAGTTCGATCGGAAGAACAATGTCATAAACACGCAAAGATGATTATTTGGGTCAGCCTCATTTTCGTCCCTTTCTTCTCCCTGAACCTTGCGCTCCTTGACTTCTGAGTATCTGTTCTGTGCTGGTGCTGGCCACGCTGGCCTTATGCCAACACAGACTATCCTTGCTTCTGCTGATGTTGTTGCTTTTGTTAGATTATGTAGGCCTTATACCAGTATCGGTTCTTGCTATGATGAACAGCTTAAGTAGTCATATTCACCCAATTTGTCATTGTTGTGTAATGGAGCGAAAAATCTTTCATTGTGTCTTTTACTGAAATGAAGTTTATAAATAGAAACTACTGACTCTGTGTGTGAATTTTTTAGGTCACAAAACTGACACTGTTTGGAAGAATTCAGTCAATCCTATTGGATTAAATAAGTTATTTTTCAGCCATGTTCTGAAATTATTCGACTCTATCTCCAGGCTGTTATAAAGGACATTATATCTACGAACATTAACATCCCCCATCCCCACCTCCACTTCCCTCACCCACATTCTTTCCTTTCTTGAGATTTATTGTTGTCAAGGGGGTACAAAACTTATTGCGTTTCCGTGTTTTCCCATTCCGTGTGTACGTGTTCTATTGCACCACGCTGTGCAAAAGTGTGTCAAAGAGAGAGTGAGGAGAAATGGGGGGAAAACGTCAAGCGTGAAGGGAATCAAGGAAAAGAAATGACGTCCTTACTTATCGATAAGATCGAGGCCCTCTATAACATAACCGAAGA